>NC_134875.1:69281647-69599356 GCF_049852395.1 Peromyscus maniculatus bairdii | reverse complement strand
AAATAAAGAAATTAAAGACTTCCTAGAGATCAATGAAAATGAATATACTACATACCCAAACTTATGGGACACTATGAAAGCAGTGCTAAGAGGAAAATTCATAGCAGTAAACGCCCACATGAAGAAGTTGGAGAAATCTCACAATAGTGACTTAACAGCACACATGAAAGCTGTAGAACAAAAAGAAGCAAAGTCACCCAGGAGGAATAGATGCTAGGAAATAATGAAATTGAGAACTGAAATCAATAAAATAGAAACAAAGAATAAATGAAATTAAGAGTTGGTTCTTTGAGAAAATCAACAAAATAGAGAAGCCCTTATCCAGACTAACCAAAAGGCAGAGAGAGAGCATCCAAATTAACAAAATCAGAAATGAAATGGGAGACATAACAAGTGACAATTAGGAAATAGAGAGAATCATCAGGTCATACTTCAAAAGCATCTACTCCACAAAACTGGAAAATCTAAAAGAAATAGATAATTTTCTGGATAAGTACCACACACCTAAGTTAAATCATGACCAGATAAACTATTTAAATAGATCAATAACCCCTAAGGAAATAGGAACAGTCTTTAAAAGCCTCCCAAACAAAAAAAAGCCCAGGACCAGATGGTTTCCATGCAGAATTCTACCAGATATTCACAGAAGAGTTAATACTAATACTCTTCAAATTATTCCATACAGTAGAAACAGAAGGAACATTACCAAATTCCTTCAATGAGGCTACAGGTACTCTGATTCCCAACACAAAGATGCAACAAAGAAAGAGAATTACAGACCAATCTCCCTCAAGAACATTGATGCAAAAATACTCAATAAAATACTGGCAAACAGACTCCAAGAACACATCAAAACAATTATCCACCATGATCAAGTAGGCTTCATCCTAGAGATGCAAGGTTGGTTCAACATATGAAAGTATGTCAATAGAATACACCATATTAAAAAAAACCTGAAAGATAAAATCTGCATGATCATTTCATTAGATGCTGAAAAGGCATTTGACAAAATCTAATACCCCTTCATGATAAAGGTCTTGGAGTGATCAGGAATACAGGGAACATACCTAAACATAATCAAAGCAATTTACAGCAAGCCAACAGCCAACATCAAAATAAATGGAGAGAAACTCAAAGCAATTCCACTAAAATAAGGAACAAGACAAGGCTGTCTACTCTCCCCATATTTATTCAATATAGTACTTGAAATTCTAGCTAGAGCAATAACAAAAAGATATCAAGGGGATACAAATTTAAAAGAAAGAAGTCAATTTTTCACTACTTGCAGATGACATGATAGTACACATAAGTGACACCCAAAATTCAACCAAGGAACTCCTACAGCTGATAAACACCTTCAGTGATGTGGCAGGATACAAGATTAGCTCAAAAAATCAGTAGCCATCTTATATACAAATGACAAACAGGTTGAGAAACAAATCAGAGAAACATCACCCTTTACAATAGCCACACATAATATAAAATATCTTGGGGGTAACTCTAACTGAGCAAGCAAAGGACCTGTATGATAAGAACTTTAAGTCCCTGAAGAAAGAAAATGAAGAAGATATCAGAAAATGGAAAGATCTCCCATTCCCATGGATAGGTAGGATTAACATAGTAAAAATGGCAATCTTACCAAAAGCGATCTACAGATTCAATGCAATCCCCATCAAAATCCAAACACAATTCATCACAGACCTGGAAAGAAAAATACCCAAGGAATGCTCAATCATACCACAAGGAAACATGCTCAACTATGTTCATAGCAGCATTATTTGCAATAACCAGAAGCTGGAAACAACCTAGATGCCCTTAAACTGAAGAACGGATAAAGAAAATGTGGTAAATATACACAATGGAGTACTACTCAGCAGAGAAAAACAATGACATCATAAGGTTTGCAGGCAAATGGATGGAACTAGAAAATATCCTGAGTGAGGTAACCCAGACTCAGAAAGATAAACATGGTATTTACTCACACATAAATGGGTACTAGATATAAAGCAAAGGATACCCAGGCTGCAACTCACAGCTCCAGGGAGGCTAGCTAGTAAATATGACCCTAGGAAAGACACAGGGTTCGCTCAGTGACAGAGAAATGGATGAGATCTATATGAGCAAACTGGGGGTGAGTGGGGTTAATGGATTGCAATGTTCAAGGGAAAGAGAGCTTAGGGGAGCAGGAGGTCCTACCTGAATCAGGAACAGAGTGGGAGAACAAGGAAAGAAATACCATGATAAATCAAGATATCATGGGAATAGAAAGAACCAGAGTGCTAGAGAGGTCCCCATCCACAAAGATGACCCCACTATAGAGTACTGGCAATGGTTGAGAGGATTCCTGAGCTGACATGCTCTGGTGATCAGATGGTCAAACATGATAGAACCCTCATCTAGTGACTGATGGAAGCAGATGCAAAGATCTGTGGCCAAGCCCCAGGCAGAGCCCCAGGAGTCCAATTGATTAGAGAGAGGAGGGATTATATGAGCAAGAGATATTGAGACCATAATTGGAAAAAGTAGAGAGACAACTAGCCAAATTAGTGGAAACACACAAACTGTGAACCAATTGCTAAGAAGCCTCAATGGTACTGGACTAGGCCCTCTGGATAAGTGAGACATTTATTTAGCTTGAACTGTTTGCGGGGCCTCCAGGCAGTGAGACCGGGACTTGTCCTTAGTGTATGAGCTGGCTTTTTGGAACCTATTGCCTATGCTGAGACACTTTGCTCAGCCTTGATGCAGGGAGGAGGGGCTTGGGCCTGCCCCAATTGAATGTACCTGGCTCTGTGGACTCTCCAGGGGAGAACTTGCCTTGGAGGAGGTGGGAATGGAGGGTGGGTTAGTGGGGGAAGGTGTGTGTGTGAGGGTGGGAGGAGGAAGGACAGGGGAATCCGTGGTTGATATGTAAAATGAATAGGAAATCTCTTAATTAAAAAATTGTTAAGTCTTGGGTATAGTATCTTGTGAGGCTGGATCAACTTGGTCAGTGGTCTTGAAGCTGATCTGACTGCAGATCTCAGAGGAATCTGCAACAGAGGCACTCTGAAAAGTTGGATCATCTGGGTCATCTGTTCCCATTGGAGATTTTTCAGGGGCTCTCCCCTGATCAAACCTGATTTTTCTCAACACAAAATGATTCCAGAACATCTTATTTCCTATGGAACTAAAACTAGAACTTCTTCCACAAAGTAACATATCTTTTTACTTAAATTTTGAAGTCAAGAAAAATTTAAAATATATATGTTGGTTTAATCTAGCAGCTTTCATAATCAAGTGTCTCTTAGCAGTTATCATTTGTTCATTAGCAGTGAAAAATTTAAAGACAACACAAAAACATACAGTATACAGACTATCTATGTATTTTCTATCTCTATGTGTCTTTTTATATTACTTTACTCCTTTATTAAGGACTTTATTATTTTAAAACTACATATCTATTTTTTATGACTGCCTATATCTTCTCTTTTCTCTCCCAATCATATGCATATTCTTAAACACATTATAAACAATTAGGGGTGTTTTGTTTGTTTGAATCTGTCTTTACTGCATATCTCTATCTTTTGCTGAACACATGAGTCTTTAAACTGCTGAGCATCCTAGTTACGTCCAAAGGAGCTGGCTCCGTCCCATTCCTTAGATGATAAAGAATCTATTCTCTTGTCAAAGGCGCATTTACAGCCAGCTCTGAAAGCCATATTTACTGCTCCAACTCTGGAAAGTTTTTGAGTCTATGCTGCCACAGAGTAGTGTGCCATCCACTGCTCATAAACTCCATTTAAGTGTTTGGCAGCCGAGCCTCTCAAAAGAGTCATGTGGTTTTTAGTGCTAAGGCTGAGTCAAGAAGCCATCTTTTAAAAGAAGCCATGCCTCTGCTTGCTGCCAGTAAATAGAGCCTATTGGAAAAATATGGTTACCAAGAAGCTGTGCTCATTTCCTTCCTTGTGTGCCTTGTTTAAGCTTTGTCAGGTTTTATGTGGAAATTTCAGCCCCACATTGGAATGCCATAGGGAAATGAACATTTCTTTTTCACTGGAAACTCTCAAATACCCAGCAGCTTCTTCCTAAATAATTGACTGAGAGGCTTAATATTACTTATAAATGCTCGGCTGGTTGTTCAGACTTATTACTAACTTGCTCTTACCCTTAAATTACCTCATAATTCCTATCTATGCTTAATCACATGGCTTGGTACCTTTTCTCAGTATGACATTCTCATCTTGTTTTCTCTGCATCTGGCTGGTGACTCCTGACTCCACCCTTCCTATTCTCATAATCCTTAGTTTGGTCGCCCAATCTATATTTCTTGCCAGGCTACTGAACAATCAGCATTTTAGTAAACCAATGCCAGTGAAAAATCTTTACAGTGTACAAAAGGATTATTTCACAGAACAATGCCTGACATAGATTCCAAATATAAAAAGAAAAGTCAATGTATCTGGTTAAAAGCAACCAGGAAGGAAATAATTCTTTTATTTGGGGAAGACTGATTTACACAGAAGACACACATTTACACATTCTATTGATTACAATATTAACAAGCCCTAAAGATTACCATACAGAAATATCCAAAATAAAAATTTGGCCAAATATTGCAATGATCAGTGACCCAATAATGGTGACAAATCTAACTAACCATGACAAATGTGTCATAAAATGTAGGTGACAAATCACAGTTGTTTTTGAAACACTAATAAACTACTCAACAAATTCTGTTGCTTAAAGGTTAGCATATATGGAATATACAGCTATTTTATGGATATAATACAAACTCATTTTAGAATATTTTACAGACATCAGAAGAAGAAAATGAAATCTCATATGTAGCTCTTTAATTTAATTTAACTAGCATTAAAATATACATATTTGGATGAGCATATTTTTGTATGTGTGTATATTTATACATATGACATACATATATTTGTATGTGTATATATTTATAATCTTATAAATATACACATAAACTTTTGAATATTTCTGTTTTCATATGTATGTATTTGTGTGTGTGTTTTAAATCTATATACATGTTTTCGTTCTGCTATCAGAAATAAAAACTAGTAGAAAAAAGATAAAAGAGTACAAAGGCAATATATAGTCATAAAATGGGATTGTATTTTTAGTCTCCCGCCCCCATCATTTCCTTTTTACTTTCTATTCAAAAGGAAGATTTAACTTCAACATAGTAAATTACATTTAACAAAACAGTTATCAAGCAAGAATTATAATGAGTTTCTTCGATGCCCATTATCTTCTCTGATGTTGATTGGTGTTACCAGGAGCAGACATGTCTCAATGTCCAAAAAGTCAAAGTTCTTAAAACATTTTAAATGCCATATTTTGTAGGTCTTTGAAGTGTTTGAAGATTACCTACCTAACTGAAATATATCTATGTATACCTAGAAAACTTAACTAACATGATTATAAGTTTGATTATCATAGATGACTAATAATCTGCATTTCTTAATTATACATTATAATTTCAAATGAGCTACACAAGCATAATACCTTAAACAAGAGTAGAAATATACATACAGTATAACAAAATTAACTTTAAATTTGTATCAATAAACTAAAATCCATAGCATTGTAAAACATTTCAAATAAGTTGTTTACCTTTTAAAAATAGATTCAATTATCTACCCTTTCATCCTATAATATCTATATCCTATATTTCTTTTTTTTAAATTTAAATTTTTTTTTTTATTATTTTACAACACCATTCAGTTCAACATAATAGCCACAGATTTCCCCTGTTCTCCCCCTCTCGCCCCCCCTCCCCCCAGCCCACCCCCCATTCCCACCTCCTCCAGATCAAGGTATCTCCTGAGGACTGGCGTCAACCTGGTAGACTCAGTCCAGGCAGGTCCATTCCCCCCTCCCAGACCGAGCCAAGTGTCCCTGCATAAGTCCCAGGATTCAAACAGCCAACTCATGCAACGAGCCCAGGACCCGGCACCAATGCACAGCTGCCTCCCAAACAGATCAAGCCAAATGACTGTCTCACGCATTCAGGGGGCCTGATCCAGTTGGGGGCCCCTCAGCCTTTGGTTCACAGATCCTGTGATTCCATTCATTTGGTTATTTGTCCTGGTGCTTTATCCAACCTTGGCTTCAACAATTCTCGCTCATATAAAACCTCTTCTTTCTCACTAATTAGACTCCCAGTGCTCCACCAGGGGCCCAGCTGTGGATGTCTGCATTCAGATTCCTCAGTCCTTGGATGGGGTTTATGGCACAACTATCAAGGTGTCTGGCCATCCCATCACCAGAGTAGGTCAGTTCCTGCCGTCTTGCGACCATTGCCAGCAGTCTTTTGTGGGGGTATCTTTGTGGATCTCCGTGGGCCTCCCTAGCTCTCTGCTTCCTCCCCTTCTCACCTTCTCATGTGGTCTTCATTTACCATAGTCTCCTATTCCTTGTTCTCCCTCTCTTTTCTTGATCCAGCTAGGATCTCCCACTCTCTTTCCCTCGACCGTCGCCCTTCATTGTTCCCACTCATGAACAGGCTGTTCATGTAGATCTCGTCCATTTCTCCGTGTCTTTTTTGGGGTCCCGTTTTCCAGGTAGCCTCACTGGTGATGTGAGTAGCAGTCTAGTCATCCTTGTTCCACATCTAGCATCTTCCTATGAGTGAGTACATACCATATTTGTCTTTCTGAGTCTGGGTTACCTCACTCAGGATGATTTTTTCTAGATCCATCCATTTGCCTGCAAACCGTGTGATGTCATTGTTTTTCTCTGCTGAGTAGTATTCCATTGTGTATATGTGCCACAATTTATTTATCCATTCTTCAGTTGAAGGGCATCTAGGTTGTTTCCAGGTTTTGGCTATTACAAACAATGCTGATATGAACATAGCTGAGCAAGTGCTCTTGTGGTATGATTGAACATTTCTTGGGTATATGCCCAGGAGTGGTATAGCTGGATCTTGGGGGAGATTGATTCCCAATTTTCTAAGAAAGCGCCATATTGATTTCCAAAGTGGTTGTACAAGCTTGCATTCCCACCAGCAGTGGAGGAGAGTTCCCTGAGTTCCACATCCTCTCCAGCATAAAGTGTCTTCAGTGTTTTTGATCTTGGCCACTCTGACAGGCGTAAGGTGGTATCTCAGAGTTGTTTTGATTTGCATTTCCCTGATGATTAGGGATGTTGAGCAATTCCTTAAATGTCTTTCAGCCATTTGGGTTTCCTCTGTTGAGAATTCTCTGTTTAATTCTAAAGCCCATTTCTCAATTGGACTGTTGGTCCTTTTGATGTCTAATTTCTTGAGTTTCTCATATATTCTGGATATCAGTCCTCTGTCACATGTGGGGTTGGTGAAGATCTTTTCCCATTCTGTAGGCTGTCGCTTTGCCTTGTTGACCGTATCCTTTGCTCTACAAAAGCTTCTCAGTTTCAAGAGGTCCCATTGATTGATTGTTTGTCTCAGTGTCTGTGCTACTGGTGTTATATTTAGGAAGTGATCTCCTGTGCCAATGCATTCAAGACTATTTCCTACTTTCTCTTCTAGCAGGTTCAGAGTAGCTGGATTTATGTTGAGGTCTTTGATCCACTTTGACTTAAGTTTTGTGCACGGTGACAGATATGGATCTATTTGCAGCCTTCTACACATTGATATCCAGTTATGCCAGCACCATTTGTTGAAGATGCTTTCTTTTTTCCATTGTACACTTTTGGCTTCTTTGTCAAAAATTATATGTCCATTGGTGTATGGGTTAATGTCAGGGTCTTCAATTTGATTCCATTGGTCCACATGTCGGTTTTTATGCCAATACCAAGCTGTTTTTATTACTGTAGCTCTATAGTAGAGCTTGAAGTCAGGGATTGTGATGCCTCCAGAAGTTGTTTTATTGTACAGGTTTCTTTTAGCTATCCTGGGTTTTTTGTTTTTCCATATGAATTTGAGTATTATTCTTTCCAGGTCTGTGAAGAATTGTGTTGGTATTTTGATGGGGATTGCATTGAATCTGTAAATTGCTTTTGGTAAGATTGCCATTTTTACTATGTTAACCCTGCCTATCCATTAGCATGAGAGATATTTCCATTTTCTGACATCTTCTTCAATTTCTTTTTTCAGGGACTTAAAGTTCTTGTCATATAGGTCCTTCACCTTCTTGGTTAGTGTTACCCCAAGGTATTTTATGTCATTTTTGGCTATTGTAAAGGGTGATGTATCTCTAATTGCCTTCTCAGCTTCTTTGTCCATTGTATATAGGAGGGCTACTGATTTTTTTTGAGTTGATCTTGTATCCTGCTATGTTGCTGAAGGTGTTTATAAGCTTTATCAATTCCTGGGTGGAATCTTTGGGGTCACTCAAGTATACTATCATGTCATCTGCAAATAGGGAAAGCTTGACTTCTTCCTTTCCAATTTGAATCCCCTTAATCTCCTTATGTTGTCTTATTGCTCTGGCTAGAACTTCAAGCAGTATATTGAATAAGTATGGGGAGAGTGGACAGCCTTGTCTCGTTCCTGACTTTAGTGGAATTGCTTTGAGTTTCTCTCCATTTAATTTGATGTTGGCTGTTGGTTTGCTATATATTGCCTTTATTATGTTTAGGTATGTTCCCTGTATTCCTGATTGCTCCAAGACTTTTATCATGAAGGGGTGTTGGATTTTGTCAAATGCCTTTTCTGCTATATCCTATATTTCTATATCATATCCCCTTTCTTCTTTTAAAAAATATGGACTATGACCAATAACTGTTGCTAGAGTGCTTCTCTCCAGGCTCCACCAAGCCCTGCAGTCCCACAATCCATGTATAAAATAATCACTCAGATGCTTATATTTTTTATAAACTGTATGGCTGTGGCAGGCTTCTTGCTAACTGTTCTTTTATCTTAAATTAACCCATTTTTATAAATCTATCCCTTGCCACGTGGCTGGTGGCTTACTGGCGTCTTTACATGCTGTTTGTCCTGGTTCCTTTAAAATATACATATTGGTTTAATTGAACATTTTTTTTGATCAATTTTTTTTTTGCAGTTAAAAATCCCAAAGACAACACAATCCAGATTGTCTGTGTAATATTCATCTTTACGTGGCTTTTTTATATTAATTTATCTTTTTTTTCTCTTTCAAGCCTACATATTGTGAATCTATTGCTTTAAACTGTAGTATTCTAAGACTGAAATGGTGCTGTGGCTGCTGGCTCCACCCATTTCAGCTTACCAACATGGCGGTGGCACATTTTTCGCCACTTCTGTGAGTCATCAAGTTTCAGAAATAGTGGGTCTACGCTTTTATCAAAGCAGCGTGTATCCCAGAAACCTTTTTTTTTTTTTTTACTAGTAAAGATTAAATCTACCACACAGCGTACTGTGCCACTGGCAGAAGCCTCATTCCCGCCATACTGCTGGTCAAACACACACGCCAGGAACATGCCAGTGTTCAAACCTGAGAAGCAGGAACCTCTTTTTGGCTCTGTTTAGAATTGGTTATTAAATATTCTCAGGTTTAAGGTGGAAACTCGAGCCATTGGGCGCCATTTGTTGCTGGAGGGCTTCTCTCCAGGTTCCACCAAGCCCCGCAGTCCCACAATCCACGTATAAAATAATCACTCAGACGCTTATATTTTTTATAAACTGTATGGCCGTGGCAGGCTTCTTGCTAACTGTTCTTATATCTTAAATTAACCCATTTCTATAAATCTATACCTTGCCACGTGGCTGGTGGTTTACTGGCATCTTTACATGCTGCTTGTCCTGGTGGTGGCTGCAGTGTCTCTCCTTCCTTCTTCCTGTTTCCCCAATTCTCCTCTCTCTTTGTCCCACCTATACTTCCTGCCTGGTCACTGGCCATCAGTGTTTTTTTATATAGAGTGATATCCATAGCAAATAACAATTTGTAACCAGCAACCTAAACAAAACAAACATCCATAATCCATTTTTTGGGAATGTGGGCGTAGTTTTCTAGGTTACTTCTTGCTGATAAATGGCACTATATTCTTATGGGGATAAAAGAGTACAAAGACAATATATAGTCATAAAATGGGATTGTATTTTTATTCTTATGAAATGAAACTACTCTAAAAAAAGAGGACATTTTGCCACTAAATATATTCATAAGGATGCATTTCAGAATGGTATTATTGACAAATGTGTTATATACAATCTGAAGAATACAAACAATATAACTTATGATTCATATATTTGTCAAGAAAATATTTTCCTTTATTCAAAAGAATGAATTTCTCTTTTCCAATTACAAGCATATTATATAGATATGAGCAAATATACTTAAAATGATTTTGTGAAAGCATATTGTAAATAACTGATTCTATTGTGTTGTTTGCTTGTTAAATAAGATAACATTGTATTCTGGATTCCTACATATAAAAAACAGATGTTATCTATGCACTTATCTACAAATTTGGCTGTAAGGTAATGTTGTCTAAGTTTTGTTACAAAATCTATAAAAACATCAACATGTCTGTAAGAAATATTACAGGGAAAATCATCTATATTCCTTTATTTTCATAAAGCTTCAGAAACCATGAAATGGAAGTAGAATAACTTATCATAACTCTGATTGATAGAATGATAGAGGATTCATTTTTATAGGCATTGTTTTTTTTTTTAATTCTTCTCTCATACATTACATCCCAAATGCAATTTCTCCTTCCTCTACTTCTCCAAGTCTCTCCTACTCCCACCTCCCCTCTCCCCCAGATCCATTCCCCCTCTGGATCCCCTCAGAAAAGAGTAGGCCTCCCAAGGACAACAAACATTGCATAATTAATATGTTACAATATGGCCAGGCATATAGCATCATATCAAAGCTGGATGAGGAAACTCAGCAGGAGGAAAAGAGTCCCATAAGTAAGCAAAAGAGTCAGAGACTGATCTTATCTCCCACTTTCAGTAATCCCACTAGAACAGTCAAATACATATGCAGAGGTCCAAGGTCAGACCACTATGGGTTTTCCGATCTCTCTATGAGTGCCCATGAATCCGCATCAATTGAATTTGTGGGTCCTGTTCTCATCTTGCCCTTCACTCTTCTGGTTCCTCTGATCCTTTCTCCCCATCCTCAGCTGTACTCCCTGAGCTCCACCTAATATTTGGCTGTGGGTCTGCATCTGCTTCTTCTTCTTCTTTTTTTTTTTGTTTTTTTAATTTAATTTTATTTTATTTTACAATACTATTCATATCTACATAACAGACACAGATTCCCTTGTTCTCCCCCTTCCTGCCCCCTCCCCTTCCCCCCAGCCTACCCCCCATTCCCACCTCCTCCAGATCAAGGCCTCCCCCGAGGACTGGGATCGACCTGATAGACTCAGTCCAGGCAGGTCCAGTCCCCTCCTCCCAGATTGAGCCAAGCGTCCCTGCATAAGTCCCAGGTTTCAAACAGCCAACTCATGCAACGAGCCCAGGACCTGGTACCACTGCCTAGATGCCTCCCAAACAGATCAAGCCAATCAACTGTCTCACCTACTTAGAGGGCCTGATCCAGTTGGGGCCCCTCAGCCTTTGGTTCATAGTTCATGTGTATCCATTCGTTTGGCTATTTGTCCCTGTGCTTTATCGAACTTTGGTTTCAACAATTCTCGCTCATATAAACCCTTCTCTTTCTCGCTAATTAGACTCCCAGTGCTCCACCAGGGGCCCAGCTGTGGATGTCTGCATTCAGATTCCTCAGTCCTTGGATGGGGCTTCTGGCCCAACTATTAGGGTGTTTGGCCATCCCATCACCAGAGTAGGTCAGTCCCGGCTGTCTCTCGGCCATTGGTCATCATCTATTGTGGGGGTATCTTTGTGGATTTCTGTGGGCCTCTTTAGCACTTTGCTTCTTCCTTTTCTCATGTGGTCTTCATTTACCATGGTCTCCTATTCCTTGTTCTCCCTCTCTGTTCTTGATCCAGCTGGAATCTCCCGCTCTCTTTCCCTCGACCCTCGCTCTTCATAGTTCCCACTCATGTCCAGGTTGTTTATGTAGATCTCAGCCATTTTTCCATCATTGGGCGATCCTCGTGTCTTTCTTGAGGTCCTGTTTACCATGTAGCCTCACTGGTGATGTGAGTAGCAGTCCAGTCATCCTTGTTCCACATCTATTATCCTCCTATGAGTGAGTACATACCATATTTGTCTTTCTGAGTCTGGGTTACCTCACTCAGGATGATTTTTTCTAGAACCATCCATTTGCCTGCAAACCTCATGATGTCATCTGCTTCTTGTCAGTTGCTGAATGGAGTCTCTGTGGCATCTTTGATGAGGATTCTGCTAGGCTCTATTCCCAGAACATTCTGCAGGCAAGACAAAATGTAGGTTGAAGATTTTGTGACTGGGTTGGTGTCCCAATTCTTCCAATCGAGGCCTTGCTTGATTATAGAAGATGGTCTGTTCAGGCTCCATATCCAACAATACCAAGTGTCTTTGCTAGGATTATTCTTGTAAATTCCATGAAGTTTCCATGACATTAGGCTTTCACCTTACTCCCTAGATGACTAGAATTGGACTATTCATTTTTGTTCTTCTTTTATCCCCTGTTTTCTTTCATTTTTCCTTCCATTCACAGTTTTCCTTATTTTCATGGTTAGTCTTTTAGACTCATTGAATCTTTACAATTAGTTTCTTAGTTACTTTTTTACTGCTGTAATAAAATACATTGACCAAGGAAACTTTTCAAATGAAGAAGTTACTTGGGCTTAAGTTCTCAGAGGATTAATTTTATCATGACAGATTTTTGTTGCATCTGGTAGCAATCTTTTTGGCAAAAATGCTCTCAAACTGTAAGCAGGAAATAGAGACTGATCTGGGCATCTGAAACACCAGAGCCCACCTCCACTGAATACTTCCTCCAGCATGTCCTCTTAAATCTACCCAAACAGCACCAAAAGCAGGAGACAAATTAAGCAAATACTATAGTCTATGGGGGACATTCTCAGTAAAACCATCATACTTAGTAAAACACATTAAAAAGTATGTTTTGTTACTCTCGTGCTGTTAATGCCACTATTGTTCCAGTGGACATGTTCTGACAGGCCTTAGGTCTTAGGGGTGTTGTGGAATAGAATATTTGTTTAACTATGTAAATATGTGCTCCATTTAGTTATGCTGCATTTGTTGATTAAAGGCGTGCGCCACCACCGCCCGGCTTAGTTATGCTGCATTTGTTTGACTAGGTATAGATGTGTTACATTTGTTTTGCCTTGCCTGCCTAAGGCACTAATAGCTAGGCAGTAGAGGGATAGGCAGAGCCAGCAGCAGAAAGAATAAGTAGGAGGAGGAATCTAGGTTCAATAGAGAACAAAGGGGAACAAGAGGGAAATGTCACAGGCCACCCATCCATATAGCCTCCAGCCAGCCAGACATAGAGGAAGCAGGATAATGGGACATACAGAATGAAAGAAAGGTAAAAAGCCCCAAGGCAAAACATAAATGAAGAGATACAGGTTAAAATAAGAAATTAGAACTAGAGGGACAAGCCTAAACTATGCCTGAACATTCATAACTAATAAGAAGTCTCTTTGTCATGATTTGGGGCCTGGGAGTTCAAGAAAGCCTGCTATATGGGGGGATTATTATTATTATTCTGTTACATAGTATTAAGCTTACTTCTAATGAATTACCATTATACCTATGGATTAGTACAGCTCTAAATATAAAGATGCATCTTTTGCAGCACATGGCGGTTAACACAGAAACTCACAGTTGATCAAAGTACAGAGAATATGATTCTGTGGAAGGCAACATATATACCATACTGTCTCCTTCCAAGGCTCAGGATCATATTGCTGAAAAGCAGGTTAGAATGTAAGTGGGAGAGGTGGTGAATAACTTGAGGAAACAGTGTGTAACCTGCATGCATGGACAAACTGGTTGTAAGAAACATCTAAAAGACGTATGCAACCTCAAGTCAGGAAAAATCACCACATTCAGAGCTAAGTTGAGGGCAAAGTCTCACTCTTGGCAGAGTTATTGTTATTCTTAGTTATTGAGAAAGAAAAGATCAGCTTTCTTTAATTATGTAGCCCCTAGTAAATTTGCCATGTTACAGTGAAAGGCAACATATGCAAGAATATCTGGGTGGCACAAATTGGTCTTAGTGGGGAACATGATTCAAAATAAGGTGGTTAGGGAAGGGATGATTGTTGAGGAAACAGGGGTAATGTGATAAAAAACATATTGCAAGAAACTCTCAAAGAACTAATAAATTATAAAGGAATTATTATATGTATCATATGAAGATATCTTTATTATTGTTATTTCATATGAACAGTAGTTATTGTTATTATTACTTTAATAGATATTTATAATTCATCAGTAGAAGCAAACTCATAAGTTAATAACTTTGAAGAAGGTAAAAAATAGTTGACACTAGCTAAATAGTGTAATTGAATTCATCTAATACAATCAAAGTTCATTTAACACGTAATTGATATAAACTTAGCAATGTGAATTTTACTTTAAAATTTTATAGTACTATGCATATTTTATACTTAAAGTACATCTCAGGAATAGCTACATTTATAATGCTTAAATATTATCTGTCTGGGAAAATCTTCCAGTTCCATGAGGATTTTTTTTTATTTCAAACACATAAGCTCCTCAGGAGAAGATAGAACTGTTAAGGAGGAATGCATTTTTGTCTTTTTGTCACTCTTACATACATTATTATTATTTTTTCAGTTTTTACTCATTCCTGTCTTCCTTAAAACATAGTACCTAGTAATTTACCTCAAGTTTACCATTTCCTTTCTTTTCTTTTTATAATTTGGTTTTATTTTTACAGAAACTCTCACACACAGATGTGAACATAAATGGATTAGCAGGCAATCCCCTAAAACACATATTTTTTTAGTTGCCAAATTCTGTTGCTATGATAAAGTGTCATGCTCACGGCAAGTTAAATAAGGCAAAGTTTATTTTGGCTTATGGTTCAAGATGTATAAGTACACCTTGGGAGAGGAGCAACATTACAACAAGAGGCAGGTATGGTGAGATGAGCAGAAATCAGAGAACTCACTTCTTCATAAGCTCCAAGTAGAGAGAGAAAACTAAAAGTAAGTCAAGGAAAGATCCCCCGCGCCCAGTGCTGCTCTTCCAACAGCTGGCTGAAACACCTAAAACTCCCCCAAAGTACCACCAAATAGGGACGACACATTCAAATGTGAGTGAGAATGGGGGATATTTCTCATTCATACCACCACACTTACAAGGCAGACAATAGAAGTAAAATAATCTCAAGCTTATTAATCAGAACTTCAGTCAATGCCAGCTTAATAGGTTCTTCAGTACTTTCTCATGGTAATAGAAAAAAGTATTCGGGGTTATATTATTTTACCTCAATCGTTAAATGTTGACGATTTTTAGAATATACTGTGTTTAGCACATCTAATTTGCATAAACAAGACACTAGTAACCAAGAAAGTCTTTAGGCAGTTGGCAATAAAATTAAGATGTAGTACAAAGGCCATGCTTTAGTAGCTATGGAAAGATTATTGACAGAGAAACCTTAAACACACATACAGACAGACAGGTCTATATAAAAATCCTCAGTTGCCGGGCGTGGTGGCGCACGCCTTTAATCCCAGCACTCGGGAGGCAGAGGCAGGCGGATCTTTGTGAGTTCGAGGCCAGCCTGGGCTACCAAGTGAGCTCCAGGAAAGGCGCAAAGCTACACAGAGAAACCCTGTCTCGAAAAAACCAAAAAAAAAAAAAAAAAAAAAAAAAAAAAAAAAAAAATCCTCAGTAAGTTTGTGTGTAGGCTACACAATGGCAGGAATCATTACCACAGGCCACCTGTGGAAAAAAATGTTAACACCAAAATCTTTTCTCTTCTTTTTTGATCATATTAGAGATTTTCCTGGAGCCTCTGACCTCCTAGCAAGGGAACAGTGTATTCAGACAACTGCTGCATCATACCTTTGTCAGAGGCCAAACAATAAACCTAAGCCCCAGGAAGTGTTTTTCAGTACTCATTTGTAGCTCCACATCCCCTCGCTTTCAACAAAAGAGTGTATCTACTGTTTTAAAAGAGCTTTGAGAACACTGGATTGGAAATTTTTTTCTGGGTCAAATACAAACCGAGTATAACTTACAGCACCAAAAGTTTTCTACCAGTATATGTGTTTATTTTATTATCCTCTAAATTTTATTGTGTATCTGTCTCTATAGCCATGTATTATTTATTTTCTTTGGGAACAGAATTACCTATTAAGAGAGAACTTAAATACTTCATTAAGAATGAACAATGTTTTCTAGCTAGTTTTGAAATATAACTATTACCTTACTCTCTTCCTACAGTTTTGAACAAATGTATAAATATTAGTTTTACTATGGAAACTCTTTTTGTCCCTAAAATAATCAGGTCCTCTTATTTGACCTTTGATTACTTTAAATAAATTTCCCTCTATGCTCCTGCATGCTTTCAGTAGTTGCTTGTGGCATCTCTGGTTGCTCTGAAGATCCAGTTGTGACTCCTATGATTGATTGTCTGCCACATGTTTGTGCCAAATTCGTTTGCCTTCACCCCATGCAAAGTGGTTTCTTCTGCTTTGGGCAAATTTCACTAAGCCAGTGAATTTTCTTCTCTGAGCTGGGTAGGATTACAGGTATGACTGACAAAGCTTCATTGCTCAAAGCATGCCAAAATGAGTCTAACATTGTTGAATTTTTTAAGAAAGAACTTTAAATAACCTGGATATCAGAGGTACAGAGATGCTGCCAGTGTTTACATATTATAATTAGAAATTTCTTGGCAGCATATAGAGCCCCAGTGTGCAAGATGCAATGCAGAAAGGGATTGGCTTGTTTGTAAGTACTGTAAGTGAATCAGAATCTTTAAGTACTCTGGCCTTTCCTCTATTTATTTTTCTGTACTCCATGGAAGGTGGATAGTAGCAAGAACAAGGAATTTGATACTATGAGCTTATCAATAAATTAGAAGCTCACTGTTATCTCCATTTGATAGATATTTTTTCTTATCCATCCCATTGTAAAATATTAGAACAATTGTATGATTCTAATTTGGGCTTAAATTTGATTGCTTTTTCAGATACAATATATAATGAAAATAGCAACGTTCGCTTATAATACCACTTCAAAGGTTCATTAAACCATTTGTGTTAGCTATTATAACACTTTTTTTCTGATAAATGTTTGTTTATTTGAGTGTCAATTAAATGTTTTTGCTTGTCTTGCTTAGTGTCTTGTCCTCCTTAGATAAATATATGACATAAGTTCTAGTTTCTTTCCACTCCCATGTAATTGTTATACATTAAGTAATTCACTTGTATTACCCAATGATTCTAAAATTTCTGTGAAATACTACTGATTTTCCTTTTGGAATTCATCTTAGTTTTTTCATCTTTATAATAAAACTGAAGCCTCATATTTGACAAAATGGGGCAATTAGAAAATACTCAATGATATTTATATATTTAAAAGTAAAATTAGAAATCTTTTTATGGCCCATAAAATAAACTATGACTTGCCTTCCTCAATATATGCTTGCCTATTTGTTTCTATTCATCACAGACAGAGTTGGTTTTACCAGGTCCTGTCCCCATTATTTTACATCTCTAAACTGCTTACACTAAAGAATTTGAATTGACAGTTCTGCATCTCTGTGCTTTATTCCCACAGTAAGCTTATGTTAATTCTATGTGCTCCAAAACATTATTTCTGTTTGAAAATTAGCTTAACACTAGAGTGAACTTGTGGATATATGAACATTCAACTAGGTGTAAAGAGGGTGTTCATTTTGTGTCTTTTGACTAGAGTATTGATTGCTATATGATAGCAATTAAAACTTCTTACCATCAAAAGGATATACACCTTTTAAAGTAGCTATAAAAAATCCCCTCAAATGTTCAAATTAAGTAATCTTTAAAAATGTTATGTGTTAGTTGAGTATTTTGTTCTTACAAAATTATTTTCCTGATGCCATGACTAAACTCCTAATCTCAGTAGTCATATTGAATGCATCTGGACTCAACTAAAACACAACTCCCTAGAAATTCCTGGAAGGGATTTTTTTGATTACATTATTAAAGCAGAAGACCTACCCTAAATGTGGTTGGAACCTTCTAGTGGAAGATCAGATAAAAAGAAATAGAAAATGTAAACATTGTTTTTTGCTGGTGGTTCTCACTCTATATGAAAAGTGCATTCATCATATTCTTGTGTTATTCCTTTCTATTTAGAACCAGCTTTTTTGGGATTCCAAAGTAGACTGAAAACCAGTAGCTCTCCAAGAATTGTCCATTACTTCAGTTTTTCACTGGGATTGCTGTGATATCCACCCCATGTGTGGACTGCTTAACTATCTGATTCTAGGTTTATCCTATTGTCACACCAACACACAGACACACACACACACACAAACACACACACAAACACACACATATATGTTATATATTATATTGAATAGATATATATATGTATATAATATTCACTTATTCTATTAGTTCTGGTCCTTAGAAACCTCTGACCAATGTACCTAGGTTCATTTAACAAGTATTTCACAAGTATCCTCTACATGTTAAAGATGCTAAAGTTTGGCTTGATGTGAGAAGGAAGAGTTACATAGGTGAAGTCTAAATTACAGCCAGCTAGAAATTTTTTACTTCATAAAAATTGAGGTAAAACCAGTATATATATTTTCCATGTCTTTGTTAATGTATATTACCTCCTTTTATTCTGTCTTTTTTAGCTGTATGTGAAAATGTATTTGGAAAATTATACCACATGAAAATTAGAAAAATAATATTGGGTATCTTCTTCTCAGTCTTTGTTAATGTATCTTTTCTCAAATCCTTCTTATCCATATGGAAAAATGCATTTGGTTACTTGCATCAAAAGAGTAGAGAACATAGAAAGTATTATTGGGAATCATATACAAATAATATTTAATTAAGTAAAAATAATAAAGAAGACAGAACTGATTTAAAGTCATAAATCCTCAAATATAGGGATGCAAGTGTGAGGATATCATTCCAACTTTCTTTCCACTGTTACTCATGTGACAAGGTTATTCAGTTCTGTCTTCATTCTTCTCAACATATTTAAACAATTTTCATTTAATAGTTTATACAGTCCACATTTTAATGTGAATGGCTTGAGAATTTGAATTTCATGCTAATTGCCCAAGCTAACTTCAAACTATTGAGGTTAAAGTCAACTCCAACAATAATTTCAGCTATCTTTCATTCAAATGAGTTACTTTGCATTTTAAAATGCAGAATTTGGGGGGATGTCAAGTTAAATCACCAGAGATGCTCCTCATGCGTTAAATGTTCAGGTTTTTTTGTTTTGTTTTTACTTTACTTTGATAATGATATTGTTGTTGGTCTTGTTTTAAATGTCAGGTAGTCACAATTGTCTATAATGACACAAAAGAGTTTTCAGTAAATACTTTGTAACACCGTGCCAGTGACCAGCCTCAGCAGTTTCTGGGGTCCGAAGGATGGGATGCCTAGGAGGTGCAATAACAACACAGAGACAGTGCTCATGCAAGCTGACAGGTCACTTCAGACTTCTGCAGTTGCTAAGTAGCTTTTTGCTAGAGCTTCTTTAGCTTCTGATTTTGCCTTGATAACCTCAGTCTTTTATTATTATAAGCAAGGGGGAACAGAAAGAAAAGGAGAAATAACCCAATACAGAATATTCTCATGATTCCAAAGATTATTCTTAGAAAATCACCAATATATTCTTCATCATCTTCAACTAAACACAGGAACTATCCCAGACTGAACACCAAAGCAAGCATAATCTATTTTTATCATTAATGATTATACAATCTTCTGAGCACTTAACCCAGAGGCTAGCAACAAGCAATTTAAAAAAAAAAAGGTAAAAATAAGAACAGTGGTCAATGTACCAGACAGTCATTTCCTTCTCACACAGCTTGCTCTCACCTCAAGACCCCTGCAACTTCTTAAGTTCCTCCTCAACCCTCTGCAAACACCAAGCCCCATGACTGGTGGGCCACAGTGACCTCAGACAAGAAATTTCCCCTGCCAGCCAGCAACTTTTGTCCTTCTTATCTCAACATTTCCAAGGAAGACCTGATCCAGTTTTCAAAGCTTCCATAAAGGGAAGTTCACCTTTTTCTGGCAGCTCTTTTTAATCTAGGAACCCAGTAAAATTTGCAGCAATCATTTTAACCACTGCCACATGGTCTCCATACTCCTTCAGGAGGAATCAAAATATCTGGATTAAAGTTGCCATTTCCCATTCTTGGTGGAGGCCACCATTTTCTTCCTGTTCTAGATTCCCACACTTCTAGTTTGTCATACCATCTCTGTTACTCCATTCACAGTCTTCAGCCAACACCCCTTAGGGTTTCAGGTTTTTCACAATGCCCTTGGAATATCCTCAGAAACTGAATTATTCATCATGGCCAATTTGAATCCAGTGTGTTGATACACATCATACCATGTGCTATAGTTGACCACACATTCAGTACAGTTTATCCAAGCCTGGAAAGCTTCCTAGGCTGCAGGTTCTTTCCCATGACCAGCATAACTGCCTTGACCCCAGCCTGGGTGATCATCTTTGTATAATTTCCTATGAAATTTGCTTCACTCCTTTACTGTATTACAGAAATCACCATTGATCTAGGAACACAGAACATGAAGATCAGATGGAAGAAAAAGACTAGTATTACAAGAAGTATTTATATGGAGGAAAACATGACATGTGCATGCCATGAAGCATGCATGACCTTGGGACACATAGGCATTTCTGCCTTGGCCCTCTAGAGACATGCTAAGCAGAAGATCCAGATGGTAATTCATGGAGGGTTGATGGTCCACAATCTCAGGTCCCTCACCTCCAATCTCTGCTGGCAACATGTGAGGCATCATATATGCCATCCCCGGCAACACTGGGATTTGTATTATGACTTCATGTGTTACTCAATTTGTTTAGTTTACTTCAGTTCATCTACAGTTTTTGTGAATGAATTGTAGAATATACCATGAAGAGAAAATGGGGGACTGTGAACTTCCTCCATTTTACAAATTATAAGTTATGTTTTTGCTTTACAATTTTAGAAGCAAAATTCTCAGTTGTTGAATCTAAATGTGCACTTGTTCCAACACTGTCTTTCCCTATATTTACTTTGCAAGCAATTTTACATGTCCTTAAATCATATAGTTGTGCCATTTCCAGAAGGGAATAAGGCCTGTGGCAAGTAACCCAGGGCAGCTGCCCAAGATAATCACACTTGAGGATAAATGATATCATGGCAACTGTTCATAGTATTCTTGTGCTATAATTAAAGATAGCAAGTTCAGAGCCAAATTTTAATTATGCTAAGGAAATCAGAAGATTCAATGCTGTTTGAGCTGTCCCTAGACCCCATAAGCAGCATATGTAAAGTATTCATTTTAAGCCATGATCTTAGCATAGAGATAGTTGGATATATTCTGACCTTTCTTATAAATTTGAAAAATTGTGCTGGTGTTTACTTTTTTTAAACTGTAATTCCTAATTTGGTATTTAAATTGGGGCAGCATTTGTATATTTTTGAGAACAACAATCTTGATAAATTATATGATATATGCCAAAGAGAAACTCAGAGATAAAGGAACAAATCAATTTTCTTTAAATAACATAGGAAATTACAGGATGAGTAACTCAGATCTGAATGCTTGTGATCAAACTTGGTTTGGATTTTAGACATTATCATGAGATACCATGGAGATAGGAACCAAGTTTCATGACAATGTTTCTTCATGTTTCTTATATACATTATACATACATCTTGAAGATAAATTTAAATAATAAAAGTTTAGGTATATCTAAAGAATGACTATGATTTATAAAATGAAGTCAGTTGTAAATGTTTGAATTGTGATATCATGTTTTAGTACAACATCTTTCAGAATTTGAAGGATTTGGGATTTCACATTTTTGAGTTAGAGATATTGTATCTATAGTTAATGACATCAACCATTTTGTATGTCTTCCCTTTGTATCAGTTTGATTAAATCACAACATTAAATGGAATATTTGTCTAGTCATACAAATCAATGCAGGAACTGAATGGCTAAGAATGTTTTACAATAACCCATTTTTTATTCTTTGGCTGGTCCCTCAACTACAACAGAAGAGATTAATAATATGAAAGGTCAATACAGCAAGAAATCCCAGTATTATCTGTAGTTCATATATATATATATATATATATATATATATATATATAAATTATTATTATTATTACTTGCCCTGACACCATGAACTTTAAATGGTCACAAATAAAGGAGCCCACATCTTTTCTCATTTTTCAAGAGAACTTTAAGACAAGCATAGGATGCTGTGAACAGCTCAGAATTGCAGGTAAGGCGTTCCTAACTCAGTATCTGACCCATCAAAATAAGCACCTGATAAGATCATACTTAAATCTTCCCATTTCTTAAGATTTTGTTTGGTCTGGTCGTTTGGACACTCGGGCTCTGCATTGAGGCTCTGTTCTCCATGGCTGTCTAGTTTTGTGTGGCATTTCCTTGGAGAGTCTCTCTCTAAAATGCTGCCAAAGTCGAGGTACTCCTCAGCATCACGATATTCCATACAGATAGTCTTTGTTTTTTCTTCAACGGAAGGCTGAGTCATCCACAAAGGCAATTCTGCTGGACAAAGGCTTCGCTTCGGTGTTATTTTCTTAAAGCTGCATAATAATTTGTTAAGTCCATCTCCTCCGGGCCTCTTCACCCTTGCCAGGCTGATGATCAGGGTCTTTCTACCAGTCATGTTTTAAGGTCTTCGATTTGGTGAGCCTGGGGTGATTCCTTCCGTTGGGGACAGCATTCAGCGCAGCTCAATCTTAATCTGCACGTGCATATTGAGCGATATGACATAAAAAGCGGGGAAGTTGATTTCCAGCTTACACGACAGCCTGAAAAAAAGAAGCATTATGGGATCAACTGATGATGTCCAACACTATCAGGCCAAATCCACCGCGGTAGGCGTGAGTCACAGATCACTTCTACTGCCTTTAGGCACTCTGCTTTGTCTTGAAACTTCTTGGTTACTGGTAATCAAGCATACAATACAACCAGGGTTAGGAAAGCCAAAGCGGCGGTTGGTTGTCCAAGTGCTTCTGAAAATATTTGCCAAGTTAGCTGGCAGCCAATGACATCACAAAGCCCACCCGCATATGCGCAGTACGCCAGTGTGGACGCTAGCTTAGCTGCTTTCACCGACTTCAGCTACACAGGTTGGATATGTTTGGCAAAGTACTTGTGGTACCTTATGACTTTACAGGAATGATATTAAATCTGCTTCCTTTTCTAAGCAAAGAAACTAAACTACATATTGTTTTGTCCTGGTTAGGTACCAGAAAAAAATAACTTCTTTCAGTCTCAGATGTAGCAGTGGGTACATTGAAAGCTTAGACCACTTACAAAACCATATGTCATAAATATCACATGGTGAAATCACGTGTTTTTGTAGACTGGCACATCTTAGTGTTCCTATCTTTGAATACAGCAAAGTATTCATTTAGATAAACCAGTGACCCAGCTTCATCTGGATAAGGACGGGAGAGTAGTTCACATTCTATGATTTTTTTTAAATTATCTGGGGCTTATATTATTTTTACTGCTTATTTATGTTTATACTTTTAATTTTTCATACTTTCAATTTCAGAACAAAATAAAACACAAAAAGACAACAATACACAATATGCATCCCTGCTATTATGTGGGAGATTTTCTTGCCTTAAGGCACAGAGACAGAATAGAAGAAACCCTCTAGACATGAACAGAGTACTAGGTGGGTCAGGTCCAGTAAAGGCTGCAGGGGCAGCCACAGAGAAACTATAATAAAGGACATAGGCTTCCAAGGGTTCTACTTCTTCCATTCAAGAGGCATCCTCATTACCTCATCTCTCTTGAATGGGGAATCTCCTCAGGAACAGCAACACTGGGATTCTCTGCTGTCACCTCATCTTCATCAATGTTGAAGCCTAGTTTGATCATGCAATAAACATGGTTGCAGTGGGTTTGAGAATCCACAAGTGAGAAACTGGAAGAAATCAGAGCAGTTTCAAACACCAGCACCACAAGGTCCTTGACAGTTTTGTCATTTTTTCCACCTCAGCCTTCTGCCATAGGGTCTCCACAATGGATTAGTCAGGATTGATCTTTTGTTGCTTTTTGGCTATCATGTAGCCCATTGTAGAGTTGAGTCCATGTTCCTGGGCTTTCATGATCTGCTTCATGTTGGCAGTTCAGCTATATGTGCTTGTTACAATGCAGCAGAGTGAAGACACAAGCCTATGGGAGATTGTCACATTCTCATCCTTCTTATTGGAGATCCCCCTCATGTGCTTGCAGAGAGTCTCAAGCTCTGCTTTGCTCTCCTCCATCTTCTTTTTTTCCTAGGTTTTGTAACTCCAGGCTTCCTTAATCAGCAAGACCAGGCAGGCTCTGTGCATCAAGTTCCTTGAGATGCTGCACACAGTACTCATCAATAGGTTCAGTGATATATACCACCTCACAGTCCTGCTTCTGCACATGCTCAACAAAGGCAGAGCTGGCCACCTGCTCTTTGCTCTCACCAGTGATAAAGTAGATGGAGTTTTGTGTTGACTTCACAAAAGACACATATCAAAACAGGGCAGTTATCTCATCTCCAGTCTGAGAGGTGTTATAGTTGAAGAGCTCAGAGAGGTGCTCACAGTGGAATCTTCACGGATTCCAAGTTTTAGATTCTTGGAGAATGACTTGGGAAATTTCTAGTCATTCTCTTTGTTTTCAGCCAACTCAGAAAAGAGCTCAAGGCACTCCTTCACAATGCTTTTGGGGTAACATTCAGGATTTTGCTCCACTGGAGCATTTCTCCAGAGGTATTCAGGGGCACATCCTTAGAGTCAAAAGCACCACAGATGAAGTTGAGGTACTCATTGTTAGGAGTCCCACAAATATCCCTAGCTAAACAACTGTCACATATATGTAGAGGGCTTAGGTTGGTCCCATGCAGGCTCCCTGGTTGTTGCTTCAGACTCTGTGAGTTCCTATGAGCTAGGTTAGTTGTTTCTGTGGATTATCTTGTGATGTCCTTGACTCCTATGGCTCCTATGATCTTTCCTCTCTCTCTTCAGCAGGATTTCTGAGCTCTGTATAATGTTTGGCTGTAGGTCTCTGTATCTGTTTTCATCAGTTACTGGATGAGGAGTCTCTGATGACAATTGAGGTAGTCACAAATCTGATCATAGGAGATGGCCAGTTCAGGCTACATAACCACTAATGATAGGAGTCTTAGATGGGGTCATCCTTATAGATTCCTGGGAGATTCCTTTACACCAGTTTTCTATCTAACCCCCCAAACATTCCCCTTTCCAGTCATCTCTTTCAGTAGACTCTCCCTCCACCCACCCATGAACCCAAACATTCAACTTCCCATCCCCATCCTTCCTGAGTCTACCCTGGAGGTTTATTCTATTTCCTTTTTCCAGGGAGATCTATGTGTCTCCCCTTGAACACTTGTCTTTATGTTGCCTCTTTGAGTCTGTGAATAGTAACACAGTTATCCTTTACAGTTATTATTCACTTATCAGTGACTACATACCATGTTTGTTTTTCTGGGTCTGGGTTATCTGACTCAGGATGATTTTTTTTTCAAGTTTCGTCAATTTGCCTTCAAATTTCATGCTGTCATTGTTTTTAACACCTGAGTAATACTCTAGTGTATAAATGTACCACATTTTCTTTATCTATTCTTCAGTTGAGGAGCATCTATGTTGTTTCCATGTTATGGCTATTACAAATAAAGCTGTTATGAACATATTTGAGGAAGTGTTCTTGTAGTATGATTGAGCATCCTTTGGGTATATATCCAAAGTGGTATTGCTGGGTCTTGCTGTCTCTAATGCTTTGGCTGGCTCTTGGGAACCTATTCATCATACTGGTTTGCCTTGCCCAGCTTAAAGAAAAGGGAAGGTGTTTAGTCCTACCTCAACTTGATATGACATGCTTTGTTGATACCCATGAAAGGCCTGCCAACTTTTGAACTGAAACAGAGGAGGCATGGTTTTGGGTGGCAGAGGAGACATAGGAGGAGAGAATTGGAAGGGAGAAATGAGGGAAAACTGGAGTTGGGATGTAAAATAAATAAATAAATTTTAAAATGTTATATAAGAGAAAAGAAATATATCCTATATTATGATTTTATTTATATAAAACTATACTAACTATAGCTATAACACTTCTAACAAGAAAAATTTTGATCATATATTGTGTTTTGTTGCTTAGTGACTTACATCTTCCTCAATACAATCTATATGGATTAGCAATCACTGTATTCCCATTTTAGGGGTAAAGAAAATTAGGTAAAAAATAGTGTCAAAAAGATTAAATGAAGGTTGGATAGATGGCTCAGCAGTTAAGAGCTCTGGTTGCTCTTCCAAATGTCCTGAGTTCAATTCCCATCACCAACATGGGGTCTAATAACTGCTGATGACTATAGTCCATGGGGTCTGGTTGCCTTTTCTGGTGTGCATACATACAGAGAAAACACCCATATACATAAATAAATAAACCCTTAGTTTAGTAACTTTATATTTTAAAAAGGTTCAACAAATTGACCAATGTCAAACAGTTACTGAGTAACTTATAGTGCACTAATCTGCAGAATATTGAAATACAAGCTTAAGTGTTGTCAGATACTAACGTACAGGCTAAATATTAGTATATCTCAATGTTAAAAGTTCTTCTGGGCTAGGGAGATGACTCAGCCATTAGGAGCTCTTGCTGTTCTTCCACATGATTCAGATTCAGTTTCCAGCATCCACAAGGCCACTACCTTAGTAACCCTAGTCTCTGGGGATCTGATACACTCTTCTAGCTTCTGTAGGCACTAGGTACTATAAAGTATATAGATATACATGCAAACAAAACATCCATATACACTAAACAAATAAAAAAATAAAAGTACAAATAAAGCTGAGGTAGTCAGGTACCAGCTCATCATAGCTGTTTGTGATAAACACATGGCAGACATACAATGTAATGTTGTTCTTGTTCTCAAAAAGGTTAGAGGGAAATCATCAAATAATGAAGAGCAATGCTCTGAATTCTAACAGTAGAGTAGTGCTTAACTGCCAAGTGGTCTTCCCAATCATTGGGGAGGATCTTCTAGAATTCAACATATTCTTCTTGAGTGATGTCATCAGGGTTTATGGTACAAATAGGCCAGTCTTAGTCACCTCTTTCTGATCCATGTGTTTCTTCTTTGTTTTTGTTTTGTTATCTTTGCCATTGTTGTACTCCTCATTAGATCCCACATCTTCAGTCTTAGGCTTCCCCTCTTCATCCTTATCTTTCTTTTCTTTCTCACCTCTCCTTGCTGTACCTCATCATCACTGATCTCATTTTCTTTTTTGTTCTCCAAATAGAGAGTGAAGGGATAGCCTATGAACTGTGAGTGTTTCTTCACTACTTCTTTGACCCTCTTCTCTAAGTGCCACGGACTGGCCCACCGGGAGTACCACGACCGTAGGAGAATCAGGGCTTGGGTAGTCAGGAAGGCAAGGATTCGGCGACTGACAGACAGACAACAAACACACTCAAAAGTGGTTTGAATCTGCTGCAATTTTACCTCTGCAAATCAGTAGTTTATATACAGAAAAGAAAACTATCAAGTCATACAGGGAAAAACAAGAGCTTGGCAATAATTCAATTGCATCATCTTTAAAAAACATCAAGCACACAGTTACTAATCGGTGCTAGACATATCCCTTCATTCACAAGAACTTTATGACCCAAAGAGCAGTCTGTGTTTTTTAAACTTAGTACAGTTCCTAGACTTGTGTAGGCTTCTTGCAGCTGTGTCCTTCATCTTTATCTCAGCTGCCCGCTAGTTTATTATTCATTTTTACTTTTCTGGTTCTCATGACCCATTTAGCCAATTTGGATGCTGCAGATCCTCCCTAAGTCTTTCTTCAGTTCTTTACCATATATCTCTTCTAATATAAAATCTTTTTACCTGCTGGAATATGGACACTTGTACTTTTACACCTGTAAGGGGAAGGGGTTCTGCTGTAGTCCTTAAGTTTTCCATGCTGAACTTCCTCAACAGAGGGGTCCACCATCTGCCTCCTATGAGATAATGTTTTCTGCCATAAATCACTTTAGTTGGGATTCCTAGTGGGTGAGTGTTCATTCCCTAGAAGTGCCTGAACTATTATACTTTCTATTATCTAGCAGCTTGAGGCTTGAGGTCTTTAAGGAATAGTTCATTCTGCTATATCTAAATAAGGTCCATGTCCAGCTTCCCCTTTCCTCCACAGTTCACAACCCAAGCATTCATTAATTTTGGCTGTGTTTTATAGATTAATTAGAACATTATCAGAAAAGCAGTTATACAGAACCCATAGCCAGAGAGCTCATGATCTGTGAAGCACGTCTCCTTCAAGAAGGAGGCATAACATGGGCACTCTGCCAGGGACCTCCAGGGAGCTTAGTCCCGTGGGACATGTATCTCCCGTCCGCTATTATTGACATAATTGTTCATGTCACACGGACGACAATGGAGTTGGTGTGGCATCTAAGTATTCTGTCTTGTCGTCTTTGAGGTGAAGATCACTTTGATAACCAAGCCAATGATCTCACAACGGTTTGAACCAACTGAAAGGTTCATGAGCAGAATACTCCCAGGCATACTGCTCAGCATGAGTGTAATTTGTGATAGCAACCACTTTCTCTGTCACTGAATTTACCAAGTAGAATCAGATACCAAACTGCCCAATCATGGAGATGTCTGGACCATCCTGGAGAGACTTCATGAATTCTTTTGTGCCAGACTTAGAAATAGTTCTCAAGTTATTTATGAGACCAGCCTTGGTCATGCCAATGCCTGTGTCCAACAAAGTCAGGGTGCACTCCTGAGGGTTGAGGATGATGTCAATATTCAGTTCTTTACCACTGTTGAATTCTGAAGGATCTCTCAGACTTTCATTGTGAATCTTATCCAAGGCATCAGAAACAGTAAAGATCAACTCCAGAAAGAAATTTTCTTGGTTTGAGTAGAAAGGATTGATGATAAAATACATGAGCTGAGTGCTTTCTACCTCTTCCACTCCAAGGTGCACTTCATTAGGCATCTTGACAGGAAACCCAAATAGTAGTGCAGAGAAGGGTGAGGCCAGACTGGGACTGACTTACATACTGCATGGGAGAGCTGGCTCATGAAGAAGTGGCTCAAGAAAGCCTATATTTACATGTTTGAAGCAATTTAAGAAGAACTGTTTACCTAGAGAAATAACACAGAGGTTAACAATGAGTTCTACTCTCCCAGAGGATCTGAATTCGTTTCCAGAACACAGCATGCAGCTCACAATCACCTGTAGGTCCTGCTGTAGGAATCAAAACCCTCAGGTCTCAGCCCTAGCTGCTCATGTGCACATAGGCCCCAGTGCCACACATACCCCTGCCCCAAGCATGCACACACTCAATCACACATATACATAATCTTCAAAAAATAGTATAAATCCTTGAATATAATATAATATAATATAATATAATATAATATAATATAATATAATATAATATAATATAATATAATATAATATAATAAATATAATATAATATAATATAATATAATATAATATAATATAATATATAATAAATTTCTATCCTTAGTGCATGAGCTGACTTTTTGGAGCCCACTACCTATGATAGGACACCTTGCACAGTCTTGATGCAGGGGGAGGAGCTTGGACCTGCCTCAACTGAATGTACCAGGCTCTGCTGACTCCCTGTAGGAGACCTTACCTTGTCTTAGGAGGGAATGGGGGATGGGCTGTGGGGGAGAAGACTAGAGGGGTGGGGGAAGGGAAGAGAGGGGGATCTGTCATTGGTATGTAAAATGAATATAAATTTTCTTAAGAAAAAATATATAATATAATATAAAATAATATAGTATAATAATGCCATGAAACAAAATCAAACAAATAAGAATGTGACAAAACATACAGGAAAAAAAGAGCCCAAGATAGGGGACAAGAAAAAGATACAGAAGCAGAGAAATACTTGTTTGCACATTCAAGAATCCCATAAAAACACAAAACTGGAAGCCATAATATATACACAAAACCTGTAGATTTAAAAAAAGATAAATAAACAAACAAGTAAAGAAAGAAAAGAAAATTAAAAAGAATAATAAAAATAAAATAAAATAAAATTTAAATAAGCCTTGACATGACATTGTGAGACAAGGAACGTTTAATCCTAGTTTTCTTCCAAAGTGAGACTGCATTGGAAAAAACTAAGTTGTCATTTGCAAATGGTCAATTGGAGATAGCTTCTGGGTTAGGGATGGTGGTCTTCTTGTATAACCCAGGACCACAGTAAAATAAATTAAATTGTGATACAAGCATGTATGCACAATGATAGTGACACTAACATTTAAAACACAAGATGCATCCTAGAGCTATCAAGTCAAAGAACAAGTAAAAAAACAGAAAGTAAAAAAAAAAGAAATGTAATGTTCAGAATTAATTTACAAGTATTTTTGTTCTCTCCCCAGTCTTAAACAATTCTGAGTTATACTTCAAGGTTTTTGAAATTGTTAGCTGTATCTATGGATTTAACTGCTCAACAATCTGTGATTCTTGTTACATATGAGTCTCTCCATCTGTAAGGTTAATAGTTTGCTCTGTGACATCAGGTATCTAATAAATATAAGAGGACTTGTTGATATTCAGGATGTAAGCTTTCTGGATTTTTCTTTTGTTTTAAGGAAGGAATGTAAGTTTTCCCAATTCTTATGCATTAGCCAAGGAAGTCAAAAATCTATTGATACAGTTTTAAAAAATTCATGAAATAAAGACAATGATTTTGAAAACTTCAATGTGAATATTAAATGACAGTCATGGTTCATACATATATTTCCTATCCTTTTAACAAGGGAGGTTTTAGAAACATCCCAGTTTTTATACTTTAACATGCTGTTTTTGCTCTCTACATATTTTCTTCTTTTTGAAGCAATAGTGAAATTTATAATCCATTGCATTTTGTAATTGTTTTTGTTCAGACAGAGAACAATTTTCAGTACCTATAAATGAGATATGCCAAGGTCATATGAACAAAATTAGTTAAAAGACAGGTGTTCTAGCCGGGCAGTGGTGGCGCACGCCTTTAATCCCAGCACTTGGGAGGCAGAGGCAGGCGGATCTCTGTGAGTTCGAGGCCAGCCTGGGCTACAGAGTGAGTTCCAGGAAAGGCGCAAAGCTACACAGAGAAACCCTGTCTTGAAAAACCTAAACAACAACAACAACAACAAAAAAAAGAGACAGGTGTTCTAATAATAATTATTTTATATTATTTATTATATATAATATATTTACTATCATATATATATATATATATATATATATATATATATATATATAAAAATTATTGGTTTGTCTAGACAGGGTTTCTCTTTGTAACCACAGCTGTCCTAAAACTCACTATGTAGACCAGACTGGCCTTGAATTCAAAGAGATCCACCTGCTTCTGCCTCACAAGTGTGAATATTTTTTTTTAATTCATAGGCCTATGTAACCATTTAATTGACCAATGAAAAGTTAGAAAGATGGATAGAAAATGGAACTTATATATTTTATTTCATATACAGTAAGTACATGCAAAGACTCTACAGGTTGTCTGGAAGCTATGTTGGTTTGTTCATATCTAGGTAGCATATGCTTATGATATATATTTTTGTGTGTGCGTGTTTGTTTCAGGGGGCTACCATGTGTGCCATTTGTGAGTGTGTGTGTGTGTGTGTGTGTGTGTGTGTGTGTGTATGTGTGTGTGTGTATGTGTGCATGAGTGTGTTTAGGGCAGAGAACAACATCAATTTGACTGTTCATTAATTAACCCCTTTTTTTGAGACAAGTTCTTTTACTGGGATGCTGGCCCCACCAAGTCAGCTAAGCTGGCTTACCTGAGCCCCAGCCATCTGGTTTACTCCATGTCCCCATCTTTGTAATTACAAGCACTCCGTGCCACACTTGGCTGTTTTGGGTTTTGGGCTGTTGTTTTTATGTGTGTCATGAGAATCAAATTTATGTTCACATATTGCAAAGAAAGCAGTTCATCAACTTATCTATTATCTTTCCAGCCTCATAATTTCAATTTTGAATGTATACTCCCTATAAAACTCCATATTCTCTCATTATAAGTAGCAATGTTGTTATTACTCATGATGCCATGAAATTTCATTATCTCCTTTTATTTAAATAATATCAAATATATGATTCTCATTTGGCAATATGATTTATTTAATACTTTTTATAATTTTGCTTTATGTCACATCAATAATTGTAATGATTATAAATAATGGTTTCCAATGTTTCTCTCAAAGTTTGTTTTTATACTAAGTCTATGACTATTAAAATGCATGCCTTACTCAGAATAGTATTCTGGTAAATGTTAAAGATAATTTCTTTTCTAGTCTTAGGAAATTCAACATCGATAATTTTATACAAAAATGTAGAAATTATTTTCTATCCTTGTATCCTCTTCTGTTTACCAGATGACAATCACTATATACCTAGAATGTCACCTCTTTTAATGACTATAATCCTTTCTGACTTTTACTCTTCCTCCTATATGGATTAAAACAGATCTAAGAGAGTGTATCTTAGTTACCAAGTAACAAGAAGACATTAATCAAGAGGACTTGTTGGCAAAAGAAATAGAATGATTTAGTGACTTTGAGCTAGATAAACATAGTCTTGCTTAGACGCATAATGGATGTTTTCTTCAAGGCCTGTGGTAAAGGCAAGGAGCTGTCATAAAATCTCACAGTAGAAGCTATCTCCTTCATCCTTTCTGACCTTATTTCTTCTACCCTGAACCTTATGACAAGAGCAATGAATGAGGAGCAAGACATAATGTATCTGAAGCCCAAGTGTTATAGAAATACATTTAAACAGAGCTCTGAACCACTCCAATGTTGGAAGTGTGAGTTAACTAACGTTGGAGTGTCATAATTATTTTAGAATTCACTATTATTACTTTAGTTGATCTTCTTTATGTTATTGTTTACATTGCTGCAATAAAAATGTATCCTATGTGAATAATTAGTTTTTTTAAAAAAAATAACACTGAGTGAAATGAGTGATCATCCAATACAAACCCATGTCTCATCCAATACCTTAAAATAAATATCACTCCAGGAAAAGACAATCTACTTGCAGCCCAGATGCTTTCCTAAGATCTGAGCTTATCCACATGGTTTTAGATATTTCCAATTGACAGGATTTAGCCACGTCATTACATTTCAGTAATTCAATGCTATGAGTATAAAGATGGACAGATAAAGAACAGAAGTTAAAATTAAGATTAACCCTGTCCATGTCTGAAATCAAATTATTTTGTTCTATTGAGATTTTTGGTTTGGCTGGTTCTAAACACTATATGGATTTTTAAGAAATTGAGAAACAACACAGTATGGTTCCTCAGCATTAACGGCCTCAGTAACATATTTTGCTTAGTTAGTTCCAAAGAGATTACTACCTAACATAAACAAAACAATACAAGTTACATGCAGGGGAAATTTGTGAGTGATGGGAAGAAATAAAATATATTTCAAACCAAAGAAAAATATTGTGATCAACTTATATGTGACATAGTACTAGTAGTGAAAATTTATGTCTTTCTTGGCAGCACAAAAAAAAATATCAGTATATTTTAAAGTAATGAGTACTCACTGTTCTCCAGAGAAGTAGACAAATCACATTTATATTATGTGCATATACAAGTAGAGGAATGAGAAAGAGAGATAGATATATGGGAGTGAAGTGAAAGGAGAGGGAGATTCCCTTAAAGGAATTGGCTTATGTTATTATGATGAGAGAGGTGACAGTAAAGGCAGAAACTTGATGGAGAAATTCATTTTAAGCAATTGTCCTACACCCTAATGGAAGCTGAGTAGTCATAAGAAATTAGTCCTACAGTTAGCAGTGTAATTTTAAAACCCAGGTACAATTGGTTAAAGTCTGCTATTAAAGATCACAGTTTCAAGATTTGAGGAAAGTCCATGTTTTATTATTTTCAATATTTATCATTTGTTTATTACTTTAAGTATATTTTGATCATATCCTTCCTCTCCACCAAATCTTTCTAAATACTCTCCCCTTCCCTAACTACCCAACTTCAAATTCCTTCTCAAAACAAACTGTAGCAGGAATCTTAAAAGGTCTTAATAAAATCAAACCTGAGGCCAGTTATTGGGGTGAATGCTGGAAGATCAGAGAAGCATAACAACCCACAGCTACCTTACCTCACCAGTTCCTCAGCTGATCCTGTTTCCTCAGACTGGAAACCTCTGAGTCTTCATCCAAATGGGTCTCAGTGGAACTGCTGCTCAAAAGCCTGAAAGCTTAACCAGCTAAAAGCTTAACCATCTAAAAGCTTCTAGTTTCTGGCCTTCATGCCTTATATATATTTCTGCTTTCTGCCATCACTCCCTGAGATTAAAGGCTCACTTCTTGGGATTAAAAGCATGAGTCACCATGCTTGGCTGTATCCTTGAACACACAGAGATCCAGGTAGATCTCTGCCTCTGGAATGCTAGGATTAAAGGCATGTGCTACCACTGCCTAACGTCTATGTTTAATATTGTGACTGTTCTGTTCTCTGACCCCAGATAATTTAATTAGCATGCACAATATTTCAGGGAACACAATACCACCACAACAAACACCCCATAAAACCTCTCTAAACCAAGAAAACAAAATAAAACAATACCCTAAAAGTAAAACAGAAACAAATGCAAACAATAATAGCAAAAAAAAAAACCCACTAAATTGTAACCAAATCAAAGCCCATTAAAAACCTGTAGAGTCCATTATATATTGGTTAACTACTCTTGAACACGGCCCCTGGCCTGGAGTGGTGAATATACCCAATACCACTCTATTGGAAAAAACTGATTTTCCTCTCACAGCAGGCATAAGTGACAGTTCAGTTGTTAATCTTCTCCATAGTAGCTAGGTATTAATAATTTAAAAAATATAACAACATAAAATATGATAAGATAAAACAAAAATTATTACATTGAAGTTGGACAGGACAAACCAACAAAAGGAAAAAAGCCCACGATAAGGCACAAGAAACAGAGACCTGCCTATTCGCACACTCTAGGAATCCCATAAAAACACCAAACTGGAAGGTGCAATATACACAGAGAGGACCTGGTACACACCTGTACAAGCCCTTTGCAAGCTGCCTCAGTCTCTGTGAGTTCATATGAGCTTTGCTCATGTTGATTTAGAAGGCCTTGTGTTCTTGGTGTCCGCCATCCTCTTTGGCTCATATACTCGTTCTACCTCTTCAATGGGGTTCCCTGAGCTCTGATGATAGAGGTTTGATGGAGATATCCATTTGGAGCTGAATGTTCCAAGGACTCTCACTCTCTGCATAATGTCTGAATGTGGAACACCATCTGCTGCAGGGGGAATCTTCTCTGATGATGGCTGTATTAGTTAGGGTTACTATTGCTATGATGAAACACCATGACCAAAAGCAAGTTGGAACAGAAAGGGTTTAGTCAGTTTACACTTACCCATCTCTATTTATCGTTGAAGGAAGTCAAGACAGGCTCTCAAACAGAGCTGGAAACTTAAGACAAGAATTGATGCAGAGACCATGGAGGCTTGCTACATACTGGCTTGCTCAACCTGCTTTCTTATAGAACTGAGGACCAGCAGTGCAGAGATGGCACTATCCACAATGGGATTAGCCCTCACCCATCAATCTCTAATTAAGAAAACACCCTTCAGGCTTGTGTAGAGCCTTATTTTATGGAGGCATTTTCTTAATTGAGGTTCCCTCTTTTCAGATGACTTTAGCTTAGTCGAATTGACATAGTGAAACTGCAGTTGGGATGTAATATATGAAAGATGAATTAAAAAAACAAAACAAAACAACAAAGATATCCCTATCTAGCACAAGGCTGTAATACAGAATATCATTAGGGATTTTATCCCAACCTTTTTGTTTTGTTTTGTTTTGAGACCAATAGTATTTGTCTTTACCCTAGGTCTCTGGGGTATCTAGTCTCTTTTTCTTGGTCATGGAAGCAGTGTCAGGTACAGCTTCCACCTTGTGGAGAGGGCCTAACATCAAATAAGTTATTGGTTGGATTCTCTCACAAGCTTTGTGCCACCATTGCCCTAGCATATCTTTAAGGCAGGACACCATTGTAGATAAAGCGAGTGTGATTGGCTTGATGTTATTATTTCTCTTTTGATAGTGTGCAGAGTATATCTCCTTTACAAAAGATAGTGGAAGATAGGAATTAAGTCACTATGTAGGCACCAGATCAACATCTGTATGTTGTGTAGATATTGTCTTTAGCAATGGGGCCTTACTGTCAGTTTGTAGAGAACAATCTATAGTCTGAGCAGCATCCTGGGTTGTTTAAGGTTACCCATGCAGCCCCTTTGGCCAACACCTCAATTAGAGTTAATCCAATTCCAGAAGAGGCAGACATCTGCTTGGGGCTTTGTCTCCCCAACTATGTGGCAATTTCATCTAAATCACCTTCATATATGCATACATTTTTTAAAGTTTCTATCATAATAGGTTTTCATACTAACTTTCAAAGCCCATTAAATTTAGCTGTCTCTCCCTGTATTCCCTTGCACAATCCCATTTCCTCTCCTTTCCTACTTGATCCGCCCATTCCAGCCACATATCCATCCATTAATATCTAATCTATTTCCCATTCCTAATTAGATCGATCTATCCCCTCTAGTGCCTTACTCTATACCTACTCTCTGTGGTTCTATGTATTGTAACTTTGTTATGGGTGACAGCTAATACCGACATATAAAGGGATACATACCATATTTATCTTTCTAGGTCTAGGTTACCATAGCATACATAGGATGATTATGTTCTCATTCCATTCATTTGGGTACAAATTTCATGATGTCATTTATTTCACAGAGGAGTAATACTTCATTGTGTAAATATATCAAACTTTCGTTATCCATTCTTTTATTGAGGGACATCTAGGTGGTTTCCAATTTCTATTATGATGAGAGCAGCAGTGAACATGGATGAGCAAGTGCTTCTAATGATAGGATGAAGAATACTTTGGGTATATATTCAAGAGTGATATAGTTGAATCTTGAGGTGGATCAATTCCCATCTTCTTGATGAACCAACACACTGATTTCCATAGTGAATGTATGAATTTTAAGTCTCACCAATGGATGACAGTTCTCTTTACTCCACATTTTCACCAGCATGAGCTGTCACTTTGTTGTTGCTGATCTTAGCCATTCTGCGGGTGTAAGATGAAACCTCAAAGTAGTTTGAATTTCATGTCCCTGGTAGCGAACAGGGTTGAATATTACTTTGTTTCTCAACCATTTGAGTTTCCTGTATGAAGAATTCTGTTTATATTAGTATCCCATTTTTCAATTGGGTTATTTGATTCCTAGATATCTAATATCTTGTGGTCTTCATATATTTTGGATATTAGCAATTTATTTGATGTGTAGTTGGTAAAAAAAATCTTTTGCCATTCTGTAGGTTGTTACTTTGTCCAAATGACATTTTCCTTTGCAGTGCAGAAAACTCACAGGTTCATAAGGTCTCATCCACTATTATTATTATTATTATTATTATTATTATTATTATCATCATCATCATCATCATCATCATCATCATCATCTTAGTTCTTAGTTCCTGTGCTGATTGTGTTCTGTTCAGAAAGTCTTCTCCTGTAACATTGTCTTCATGGCTATTCCCCACTTTCTTTTTTTATCAGTTTCAGTGTATCTGGTTTTATTTTGAAGTCTTTAACCCATTTGAATTTGAGATTTGTGCACAATGATGAGTATGGAAAGTATGGATCCATTTGGATTCTTCTACATACAGACATCCAGTTTGATTAGCACCATTTGTTGAACATACTGTGCCTTTTTACCAGTGTGTATTCCTGGGCTTTTTTTTAAATAAAAAAAATCAGGTATGAATTTATTCCTGGAACTTCAATATTCCATTGATAAACATATATCATAGTATTCTATAAATATACCTTTGTAGTTAAATTTAAAATCAGATATGGTGATAACTCCAGCAGTTCTTTTATTATTCAAGATTGTTTGTTTGAAGTATTTTTAAAAAATTGTGTTGGAATCTTGATGAGGTTTACACTGAATCAGCAGATTGCTTCCCATATGATGGCCATGCTTACTACATTAATCTTACTGATTCATGAGCATGGGAGAGCTTTCCATTTTCTTATATCTTCATCAATATCTTATTTTTTTATTATACAAGTCTTTTTCTTGCTTGGTTGCAATACCCTATGTAGATGAAATTCTAAATGGTCTAATTAAATAAGAAACACAGAGCCAAATACAGAGTTTTTATATTATATGAGGCTATTTTGAAAGGTGTTGTTTGCCTGATATCTTTCTCAGACTATTTGTCATTTGTATATAGGAGGGCTACTGATTTTCTTAGTTAATTTTATATTAATCTACTCTGCTGAATATATATATATATATATATATATATATATATATATATATACTATCATATCATCTGAAAATAAAGATAGTTTGAATTTTTTTCCAATTCATGTTGTGGAATGAATATTCATTTATACTGCGTGAATATATGGCACTGTGATTGGTTTAATAAAGTACTAAATGGCCAATAGCTAGGCAGGAAGAGTTATAGGTGGGAGAGCCAGACAGAGATAACTCTGGGAAGAAGGGCAGAGTTGCCAAGAAAGTGGAGAGAAACAAGATGAATATTCTGTCTTGATAAAAGATACTAAGCCATGTGTTGGACCTTATATAAGAAATATGGGTTAATTTAAAATTCAAAAACTAATTTGTAACAAGTCTAAGCTATCGGCTGAGCTTTTATAATTAGTAAGAAGTCTCTGTGTGGTTATTTGGGAGCTGGCTGGTGGGACAGAAAAATCTGCCTACAAATGGCACCCAATGTCCAACAACATATATCCTCATAAGACCAGAGAAAGCTTAAAAAGGGTTCTAAGCACACAAAAATGAAGCCAAATGTGCTTCCTAGTCTTGTGTCTTTCATGTTAGACACAGTACAGAGACAAGTCACCAGGCAGCTGCCTGAGTACTTGAGCCACCAATGCACCATGAGCTAAGCCATGTGGTATGTTTTAAGCTTTTGTTCATTCAGACCAAAAAGGTTTCAGATACATAGTAAAGCAGGTTCAAATGGGAAAATCCTCTCTAAACAGGCTACAGTGTATTTAAAAATGTACGTAGTCTTAAAGAAAAAAATGGTTATAAAGTCAAAGAAAAATAGTTTAAAAGTAGAAAGTAAAGTATTTAAAGAGAGAATATATTGGAGAAATTATTTTGGCCACTCCACGTAGTTAAAAGGATATTTATTTAATGGCGTAACTCACAAATTAAGTAATGGGTAGGTCGCAGGGTCTGGGGAAGGTGTAATGCAGTCCAGCGGGGTTTTCCCTGGAGCTCTGCACAGTCAATCTCCACCGGTCAGCGTTCCGGCACCGAGAGAGCGCCCAGCGAGAGCGCTCGCCCATCCAGCTCTCGGGTCCCCAGGCGCCTCCCCTCGCCCCGCCTCATAGGCGTGACAGTTGCCAGAGTCTCAATGGGGGTTGGAACTTCCAGAACCAAGCTGGAATGGCTACCCACTACATCTCCCCCTTTTTGTCTAAATAAGAAGGTTCTAAACTAATACAAGACTATATACAAAGGAATGGTTATCAAATATTGTCCAGAAATAATGAGAGGTAATGACCCAGATAAGATGTAACTACAACCAATGCAAACAATATCAAGCAAGAAACACATACTAAAATCCAGAGAAGTATAGAGCATAGGTAAACGGCATGTTATAAAGATCATTCAAAGGTGTCCTATCCTAAAGAACCTGAATCTAATACTTAATATGTTCTATCTAAGATATTATATATACTAAGTTGTAACTATAACTGCTAGTCTTCAATCCCATCAAAGACCTGAGAAGGAACATAATGGTCCCTGAGAAATGGTAGATGGATGCAAGCAACTTTCGGGAATCTTGCAAGAGTAGACCAAGACAGCTGGCAGCCTGGACAGTCACCTAATGTTTCTCAGCATTGTTGGTGCATTCAAATTGGCTACAGGCCTAGAGTATCTGACAGACCATTTTCAGAAGCAGGATTTCTGAAAGACCATCTTACCCTGTCTTGGCAGAGTACAGTGGTCGCTTTCCTTGTGTCCCGCTTGTCCAGAAAGGAGAGCATTGCATTTGTACTGTCAGCCATCAAGGCAAGGGCAGTTCTTTGCCCAGTAGTCCATTTTGTGCCAAAAGACAAACTTCCAAATGGAAATGTCTTAGAAGCCCAACATTCTCTCGGGATCAATTGGTGCAGCCAGGAGCAATTGTGTCTCATGTCAACAGAATTCTAAGTTATTTAAATGCCATATTCTCTAGGTCTATGAAGTGTTTGAACATTACCTGCCCATCTGACCTATGTATCTGTAAATCTGGATAACCTAACTAACGTAACTATAGAGATGACAGGCATAGGCGACTATAAGCAAATGTATGGTGAAGAACGATGACTTCAAAATTGTGACAATACACAAGATATTTATAACAGAGGTAGGAATATATAGTGCGATATGCAATATGACAATAACCTTAAATATATATCAGTATACTGAATATCCTAAACAGAAGTAGAACATATATAAAGTATGACAGATATAAATTTACATTTGTATCAATATAAATATGTTTCAAATGAGAGTAGAAATATATGTACATTATAACAAATATAGTTCTGTATTTGTATCAATATACAAATTATCTTAAACAGGAGTATAAAAATAGTTTACATTTGTATCAACATATAAGAATCTATAACAGTACAAATTACAGTGCAAATTATCTAAGGTTGCTATTTTACTAAGTTTGTTTACTAGTATATACAATGATTTACCATCATATCTTATACCTATCTGTTCCATTTCTTCTCCCCCCCTTTTTTTTTTACAATACTGAGTTAATATTTTCTTCCACCCCCAACCCTATAACCGTCATCCATAACCCTGAGAATTATGAAACCTAAGGGAGAAGGGGCGTCGTTTTCTTAGAATTGCTTCCTGCCGTATAGGGGGTGATGTTATCTGTTGAGTACTGTGAGAAAGCTCAGATAGTTAAATCTCAGTTAGACTAACTGTAGGTTCTGCAGCAAGTTTTAGAGTAATGGGTAAGATTGTCTGAAATTCTGGCAAGAAGTGTAGTATGATGATGATTACCATGGCATCATTCTGGATTGGGTAGAGTTGTTGTTGTTGGGGCCCCATCTTCCTTCTGGTGACTTCTGAGGTCGCTATTGGAAAAACTTATTTGTTATCAAAAATGGGAGGTTTGGATTTAAAGAGGACATAGCATGTAAGAAAGGATTCTGAGAAATCAAGAGTAAGCATGGAGAGAATTAGAATTAGAAGACAATGGTCCCTTTTTATTGGTTTCCTTCTGTCTCACACCAGAGGGCTCTTCTGATATGGGACTGAAGAATCTCTTAAACTTTTCTTTTAGCAATATGCTTGGGTTTAGAGAAGGAGTGAGCCAATTCCATCTCCAAAGCCAGCTTGGCTATAATTGAATTGGAACCACAACTTTTCTAGATTGATAGAAAGATGTTAGACAGATTTTACCATGTGTAGATTGGTACCAATAGATTCTTCCTTTCTGCTGTAAACATCCGGATATCCAAGGCCTTGTGAGTTTTGGAAGATGGGTATTTCCATTATCCTGGAAAGACAAAAACAGAACCCTACCCCACCCTTTGATTGTTAAATTTTTCTTACAACTTGTAGAGATGTCACATTGGTGGATGATCTTTTACTTCTCTTCATCAAGGGGTTTTTCCTGTTCGAATCGAATTTTTATTAATTTTGTTGGTATCCATAGCTTTTCTTCTCCTGCAGAAACAAAGGCAAAACCCCTTCCCCAACGTAGAACATATCCAGGTTTCCATTCTGAGGTCAGCACATCCTTAAAATAAACTGGTTGGTTTAGCTCAGGAGTTTTGTCTGTTGTCCAATGTCTCTCCGCAGCTGTTGTTCCTTTCTCATTAGCATTGAGAAAATTCAAGGTTAATAAAGCACTATGCAGTCTATTTCTAGGAGTCATTGTTACCTGTTGCTGTTTATTTAGCATATCCTTTAAAGTTCGATTGGATCTCTCTATGACTGCTTGGCCTGTGGGATTGTGTGGTATACCTGTAACATGCTTTATATTATAATAAGCAAAGAACTGTCTCATTTTATTGGAGACATATGCTGGGGCATTGTCTGTCTTAATTTGTACAGGTATTCCCATGATGGCCATAACTTCTAATAGGTGTGTAATCACAGAATCAGCCTTTTCAGAACTCATAGGAGTTGCCCATTGAAATCCTGAATAGGTGTCAATGGTATGATGTACATACTTTAATCTTCCAAATTCTGCAAAATGAAACACATCCATCTGCCAAATTTCATTTCTTTGTATACCTTTTGGATTACTCCCTGCAGGTAATGGAGTTTGGTTATAGATGGAACAAGTAGGACATTTTTTCACAATATCCTTAGCCTGTTGCCAAGTGATGGAGAAATCCTTCTTCAAACATTTGCTATTTCTATGGTGTTTCTTATGATATTCTGAAGCTTCTAGCACATTACCTATTAGTAACTGATCAATCTCATCATTACCTTGTGCTAAAGGTCCTGGCAGACCTGTATGGGATCTGATATGTGTTATATATATATATATATATGATGTTCCCTTTTTCTGATGATTTCCTGCAATTGTATGAATAATGAAGTTAATTCTGTATTATCAGGAATAAATTCAGCAGTTTCAATATGCAAAACAACTCTCTCTGCATATTGAGAGTCAGTGACTATAATGAGGGGTTCTGTGAAGTCCATCAGTACCATAAGAATGGCATACAGTTCTGCCTTTTGTACAGAGCTATATGGACTTTGCACCACTTTACTTAAGTCTCCTGATTTATATCCTGCTTTCCCTGATTTATTTGCATCAGTATAGAATGTGAGGACTCCAGAAATTGGCTTTTGTCATACAATGTGAGGAAGGACCCATTCAGTCTTCTTTATGAATTCTATTCTCTTGCTTTTGGGATAGTGGTTGTTAATCTCTCCCAAAAAGTTACTGTAGGCTCTCTGCCAGTATTCATTATCTTTCCATAGTGATGAAATTTCCTCATTAGTTAATGGTACTACAATTTCTGCTGGGTCCATTCCTGTCAACTGGCGAAGTCTTAATTTACCCTTTTGAATCAAATCAGAGATCTTTTCTATATAAGTCTTTAATTTCTTATTTGGTTTACGTGGTAGGAATATCCATTCCAATATAATATCTTCCCTCTGCATCAAAATACCTGTTGGGGAATGTCTGGAGGGGAATATGACAAGAATGTATTTAAGTTCTGGATCCACACGATCCACATGTGCTTCTCGAATTGTCTTTTCTACTAGAGCCAATTCCTTCTCAGCTTCAGCTGATAATTCTCTTGGACTATTTAATTCTTTGTCCCCTTCTAGAGTATTAGCCAAATTTTGTAGTCCATCTTTGGGTAATCCCATGATACCCAGTAAGTTGGAAATGCTTCCTAATAACTTTTGAAAATCTTTAAGAGTCTTCAATCTATCTCTTCTTAGTTGTACCTTTTGGGGTCTAATTTTTTGTAGCTCTATCTTATATCCTAAGTAATTAATAGAATCTCCTCTTTGTATTTTTTCAGGAGCAATTTGCAGTCCCCAGCGAGGCAAAACTTTTTTTATTTCTTCAAACATGCTTTCCAATGTATCTAACTTTGGATCAGCTAATAGGATATCATCCATATAGTGATAAATTATGGATTGTGGAAACTTTACACGAATTATCTCTAATGGTTTCTGCACAAAGTATTGACACAAAGTAGGGCTGTTTAACATTCCCTGTGGGAGGACCTTCCATTGATATCTCTTGACTGGCTGAGAATTATTATAATTAGGTACTGTGAAGGCAAATTTTTCTCTATCATTTTCCTGTAAGGGTATGGTAAAGAAACAGTCTTTTAAGTCAATAACTATTATAGGCCATTCTTTTGGTAGCATAGAGGGCAAGGGCATCCCAGTCTGTAGGGAGCCCATTGGCTGAATAACTTTATTAATAGCTCTCAGATCTGTCAGCATTCTCCAATTACCAGATTTTTTTAATAACAAATACAGGAGAATTCCAAGGACTGGTAGATTCTTCAATGTGTTGAGCATTTAACTGCTCTTGAACCAGCTGTTCTAAAGCTTGTAGCTTCTCTTTTGTCAAAGGCCATTGTCCAACCCAGACAGGTTTATTAGTTAGCCATTTTAAAGGTAAGGCAGTTGGTACTTCTGAGAGTTCAACAACAGTTGTGCTCTGTTTGTGAACAGCCTGAATGGTTGGTGACTGATTTTTATAGCATGTTATGATATTATTCCTAGAAACATGCATTGGTCTGTATTCCTTTTCTGAAAGTGTAGGAATTTTAATCTGGGTATTCCACTGTTGTAACAGATCTCGGCCCCAAAGATTTACTGCTACATTTGCTACATAAGGCTTCAGCCTTCCTCTCTGTCCTTCTGGCCCTATGCATTCAACCCATCTCGAACTCTGTTTTATCTGAGATAGGGTGCCAATCCCTAACAGTTGGACATCTACCTCTTGAAGAGGCCAATTCGGATGCCATGATTTTGGTGTAATTATAGTCACATCTGCACCTGTGTCTACCAGGCCCTCCAGAACCAGGCCATTAATTCGAATTCTAAGCTTTGGTCTTTGTTCATTTATGGAAGTCTGCCAAAATATTTGTTTTATAGTGTTCTTTGTAAACTGTGATCCAGCTATCAAAGCTGTTTTATCATCCATTGCAGTATCGGTTTTTACATTAGGCATTGGTTTATTCAGTTGTCCTGGAGAGGAATTTCTTCCACAGTGGCAGGGAATGTTCGTACTACGTTTGGTTTGGGGGCCTGCAAGAGGCCCCCTGAGGCGTTTCCCGCCAGTAAAGGGTTGCCTTGTATATCTATTTTTGATCTGCACTCACTGGTCCAATGTCGGCCTTTGCCACATCTTCTACATAATCCAGGAGGTGGTTGGAGTCTCCTGTTTAGGCTATTCCTAGAAGGAGTATTGCTTCTAGGAGTACCCCACGTACAGTTTTTACTTATATGACCTGGTGTACCACACTTAAAACATTTGGTAACACGGGGCCTTCTTTCACCTCTGGGATTTGTCTCTCCTATCCAAGCCTCATTACTGTAGTTAAGAGACTGAACACCATTAGTATATTGAATCCATTCTTCCAAAGGTGCTGATCTGATCTTTAATCGTGTAAGTATTCTTCTGCATTCTGCATTAGCATTGTCGAACGCCAAGGACTCAGTTAATACTTTTCTTAATTCTTTGTCTGACACAGCTCTTGTTATAGCTCTGTTCAGTCTTTGTAAAAAATCAGTGAAGGGTTCATGCGGTCCCTGAAATATCTTTGTGTATACCTCAGTTGGTTTTCCAGGTTCTGGAATTTTTTCCCAAGCATTTAGAGCTGCTGTACGGCATAGGGATATTGTATGCTCATCATAAGTGGCTTGTACATTCCTGTCAGTGAAACATCCCTCACCAAGTATTTGATCTTGGGAGATCACAAAACCTCTGATTTTACCTTGTTGTTCTAAATTTTTTGCCTCTTCTCTCAACCAGCTTTTCCACTGTAACTGCTGACTATATTCTAGAACAGCTGAAATTAACTGATGCCAGTCATCTGGAATGATTCTATGTGAGGTAGACCACGAATTTAACATCTGTTTTACATATGTGGATTGTATCCCATACGTAACTACTGCTTCCTTTATATTTTTAAAGTCCCTGTTGAAATTGGTTGTAATGTATATGTCATATATGGCTCGGGGTGTGTGTCATCTGCTGGCTTCTCATGGACAATAACAGGATAAGCCATTGTATGAGAGCCATTTGGAGATGTTACAACCTCTATGGTCTTGACCTTCTGCTTATTAGTTCCCTTGTCATGTTTACTGAGAGTTTCTTCTAGGGCTTGCAAACGAGCACCTAGGGTCTGTTCTAGGGAGTGAACCTCCTCTCTTGCAAGGGACTCCATATTTCTCATGGAATCATAGAAGTTTTTATGTTCCTCAGAAACACATGATTCCATGGACCTTATCCTATCAAATAACGATAATCTTTCTTCCTTATATACTGTCTGAGTAGCCACAACTTCACTCTGGAGAGTTAGTGTTCTATCCATTAAATATTCATATTTATTATCAATAAAATCAATTTTGGGTACAAACCTGTTTTGTAAATCCTGATTAGCAGATTCCAGAGAAAGAATCTTTTTCTCTAAGCCTTCATTGCTATCTTTGAAAGCAGATTCCAGAGAGAGAATCTTTTTCTCTAAGCCTTCATTGCTATCTTTGAAAGCAGATTCCAGAGAGAGAATCTTTTTCTCTAAGCCTTCATTGCTATCTTTGAAAGCAGATTCCAGAGAGAGAATCTTTTTCTGTAAGCCTTCATTGCTATCTTTTAAAGCCTGTATCAGTCCCAATAATGACTCATCTTTGTTCTTAAACCAGTGTTTGAACACTGTGTGAATTATTATGAGGAATGCCAAAATGGTATAGCCCAGATATGCCTTAGGAATGTCATATATTTCCAGGAAGATGTCATTCATCATACAGGCAAAAAGGTTTTTAAATTCTTGTGAGGTAATGTTGTCAAATGTTACTCAAAATTTGTTAGTCAATTTTAAGGTGTAAAATTATCAAGTACCTTTACTTGAAACAATATGCTTACCTTTCATGTAGTAGCACTTTTCAGCCAGCAGGTGGCGTTGGTACAGCTCCAAAACAGGGCCTGCTGGTGATCTTGGCTGGAGTTGGAGGGAGATGGCAGAAATGGCGGAGATGGCAGAAATTGGAGCTAGCACTCTCCTGCCTCTTTCGCTGGTCTGGGGCTAAGCTAGGGAATTGAGATCGGACTAGCTGCTCCCTTTTTCGGGAATGGAACCGTGTAGGTGTTCCCTGGTTATATGGAACTTTGCAGGCGGGTTTAGGTACCCGCCAGCTAGGGAGGAGACGGCGGGAGCCACCCAGGCCTTTGGAGTTTGCCCCACGTGAGCGCCAGATATTGGAGAAATTATTTTGGCCACTCCACGTAGTTAAAAGGATATTTATTTAATGGCGTAACTCACAAATTAAGTAATGGGTAGGTCGCAGGGTCTGGGGAAGGTGTAATGCAGTCCAGCGGTGTTCTCCGGAGCTCTGCACAGTCAATCTCCACCGGTCAGCGTTCCGGCACCGAGAGAGCGCCCAGCGAGAGCGCTCGCCCATCCAGCTCTCGGGTCCCCAGGCGCCTCCCCTCGCCCCGCCTCGTAGGCTTGACAGTTGCCAGAGTCTCAATGGGGGTGGGAACTTCCAGAACCAAACTGGAATGGCTACACACTACAAGAATAAAGTAATAAAAATAATAAACCATGTAGAGCTATAAAACATACAGGAAGTCTGGAACCTGTATGTTACTGTGTTGTCTGATTTTTTTTTGACTACTAATGAACAAATGATAGCTGTTGAGAGACATTGGAATATGCAAATTGCTAAATTTAACCAACCTGTATATCTGAAAAATGTCCTAACTTCAAAATGGAAGTTGGACAATGTGTTGCATTGGGAAAGAAGTTATGCTTTTGTTTCCACAGGAAACGAAAGGGTGTAGATCAGATTTGACCTGGGGAGATCTGAGTATCCTGGCTACAGACATAAAGAAATAAACCTAAAAAAAAATGTATAAGACAGGTGACGTATATTTTACCTACTCAAACTTAAAACAAAAAAAAATCATCTTTGGCTGGTTTGTATACAATGCACAGTCACACATGAGTTAATGCAGAAATGCATGTTACCCTTGAAAGTTTATGCTTTCAGAGCAAGGAGATCAAACACCAATAAAAATGGATGGCCCAGGTGATTCAACCTCTTAGAATGCTTCTGTTACAGTTTCCTCAGAGTTCTGTATCCAGAACAGCTTCCAGAGTACTGGCTGAGAAGGTCCAGCCTCACAGAATACTCTAGCCAAGATTTGACCATTAACCCAATTTTCTAAGTGCCCTCAAACAACAGGAAACAGACTAAAGAACAGAACATTTACATTCCCAAGAGGTGGGGTGTTGGTGGTTTGGGGTCATTTGATTACGTTTTAGGCTTTTGCCATTGTTTAGGAGGGTTGATTATAAGTTGTCATTGGTAAGGGTCAGGAAAAAAACCGAACAAAGGAGAATAGACTGAGGGATCTTGTTCTGAAAAATAAAAGGGGGAATATAGAAACGATAGAAACAGGTAAATTATTGAATCTACTTCTAAAATAAAAAAGCAAATACTACTCTTGATTATTTTACATTGGTATGGAATTTTGTATATTGATACAAATTTAAGATTATTTTTGTTAGAATATACTGCAAATATGTTTCTACTCCTATTTAGCGTATTGTACCTATGCAGCTCATTTAAGAATATCATGTAAATTTTTAGTCCTTGAAGTTATTATTACAAAATATTTAGGATAATGAAAAATACAGGTTAATAGTCATATATAACAATAAAACTTTTAGTCATGTTATATATGTTTTCAAACTCATACAGAAATATAATGTAGATAGGTGATCTTCAGACACTCAACAACCTACAGAATATGGCTTGAGATTATCTTTTCCAACTCTTTTATTCTGTTTTTGAAGTTTGTCTCTGTGTTTCCTGTTCACATTTCTAAAATTTTCATTTCCATATTATCTTCAGGTTGGGTTATCTTTATTGATTCTATTTTCACTTTTTTTTGTCTTGAATGGTTTTATTTATTGTCTTCTGTTCTGTGCTTTCAAACACTTTTTTAATGGGATGTAGTCAATCCCTCTTTAAGGACCTCTATTATCTTCCAAAAGGCTGTTTAAAGTTCTTTAATGTGTTCCTCATCTATATTAGAATATTCAAGGCCTGCTGTGGTAGACTACTGGGCACTAGTGGAGACATATTATCCTGGCTCTCATTGACTGTGTTTTTACATTGGCATCTAGGCATATGGGATTGAATGGATTTTCATTCTCTATGCTGATATTTGGTTCCTAGGGAGTGCCTGCCTGAGGTGGGACTAGAACAAAGCAACAAGTGAGGAGAAAGGGGTTAGAAGGGGAAGATCTTTTGGTTCTACTGGAAATGAAGGTGAGAGACAGAGTGAGGCTGCAGTACATGTTCTTTTACAGAGCTGGGAATGAGACTGGGGTTTTAAATTGTAGGAGCAGAAAAAGAGCTGAATGTCTGTGGTTAGCCTACCTACTTCTAATGTTTCATTTTGAATTGAAAGACAAAAAAAAATGAAAACAAACAAACAAAAATGTGTACCAAGTCACATGGAAGAGTTATTCTTTGTTTCTTTTAGTCAGTCATCTGACAGAATAAAGCTTTGTCCATATTAATGAGCACACTTTAACTTTTTTAGACATATTGATTCAAATTTTAATCATACCCAGAGTCAATGTCACAAACACACTCAGAATATTTTTTGAACAAATGTCTTAGTATTCTATGACACAGCAAATTAGCATGTAAATGTCTATTACAGAACACTTCTCCCCAGGCAATAATCACATATATTTCCAACAAAATGATTAGCAAAGCAAAGAGCACAAATTGCTAGAATTAGAGAACTGGCTTTGTGCTTAGTTTATGATATAGATTAATTATAATGATTTCAGAAATGCATATCATGATGCAGATCCTCACTGATTTTTAACATGGGTAAAATGCATTTCTTTTTCTCCATAGTTATTGTGCGTGTAATTTTGGGTAATGTACACAAATGTATATACTCTTCATTATAGTAGAACTTACAGTTTCTACTAAATGATAAGCTGTGAAAATTTAATTTTATCCTTTTGCTATTTATCTTCAGCAATATCTTTTCTTGGCTACTTTTGTATAGATTGTCCATTTTGTCATAAAGACATCAATAGAAATTTGTTGAATGAAATGGATTACGTGGCCATATTTAATGTCAAAAGTTTAAGTAAACTTTAGTTTTGAAGTAATCAGTGTCATAATCTGTAAACTATTTTAACTACAAAAGAAAAGCTCCTTTTCATTACATTATCATTAGATTATGGGAATATCATTAGATTATCTTCTGTGAATTCCTCACATATTATATTTGCATTAATCTCAACTGTTTTTGTGTATAGAAAATATTCTTGATATAACTTTAATAATGCACTAAGTAATATTTTAGAGCATTTAATAAATACATCTTAATATTATATTAATATTAATATTTCATATTTAAATCATTTTAAGTATTTGTTACATAACATGCCAAATAGTTTTCAGAGATATTTTCTAATATAGATGAAAAAGAGGAAAATAATATCTTCAGCTACTTCTATGAAGACAATGGTTACTAATTTTATTATTTAAAATGTTACAGTACTATAAATAATTCCAAATAGCTATATCCTTGGAAGTAACACTACACTGTGTTTCCTTTACTGTAATAGATCTTTCTTGGACCTAGACATCATTGGTTTCCTATTGTAATTTACTATCATATCCTATTAATCTCACAGTACTTTTGAACATGTTTACAATTATCTATTTCTTCAACACTATTACATAATGAATGCTTACAAATTCTTAGATGCATTAGAAAATGGGCAATGTTTAATTCACAATCATACAGGTTTTAGTAAAATGTGACTCTGTCTGATTAATATTCTTAGTACTTGCTCAAAGACCTGATATAATGTGTGGTAAGTGTTTGAAATTCTGCTGATATTTCCTCAGGTTGTTCACATGCCCAGGAGTCACCTGTATGTTTGTGGATCAAGGATGGCCTGAAGTGCAATGGCTGTTTCTACTAAATTTTCAGTTAATTGACTGCAATTCTTCATCAAGTTATACTGGGAAAGTTCTCATTGTAATAATGGAAGACAAAGAGGGACGAAGAACCATGTGACAAATATTTTAAAGCATCTGATTACATTTTATAAACAGATATCTAACTAGCATGTCACATGCAATGTCCTGAAGCAAAGATATATATATATATACATATATATATATATATATATATATATATATATATATATATATATATATATATTACATGACTCTGATGGTTAATCTTGGTTGTCATTTTGACTAAATCTGGAATCAAATAAAAACCAAGCATCTGGTTACTCTTGTGAGGGGTTTTATTGAAATGGGAAAACTCAACATAAAATAGAGCTTCAACTTCCATAGGCATCTCAGATAAAAGATGAAAGAAAGAAAACTTATTTCATGGTTAATAGTAAGTTTATCCATTTACTTCTCATCCCTCATCCCTTCAATTTAATCAGAACCTACCTTTGGGCTCCAAAAAGGGCTAGACTCCAGAGACTTTCCAGGAAATTCATTCTTTCATAGACAGATTAGGAACACAGAAACATTCAGCTCTGTGAACTAAAGAACTACCAGGTCTTGGTCTCTAGTGTTAGAGAGTCATTGCTGTACTACCCAGACTATACAGTGTGATCCAATCTACTACATCCCCTTTTGGCATATATTATTTTTCTTGTTTATTCCTACTCTAGAGAACTGTGACTATGATTATGACTGTGTTATACTGCTAAAGGAATGGACTCAAGAATGGTGTGGAAAATTAGAGCCATGATTGCAAGTGTTATAACACAATGTTTATTAATAACAAGAAAGAGAACACTTACCTTATTTTGTTAAATGACTTCAGCAAATGGATCTGTATGTGGTTACTATGCATAGATATTGTTTGTGTATGAATTTATAACACTACCCAATAACAAGTAAATATAAAATAAATGAGAATTATAATTTTGTTATTAATAGTATTATTATGGCACTGAGAGATGATCTTCATATTGCTAATTCAATATTCAACAGATATGGCTTAATAAAGCCCATTTTTTACTTTTGCTACAAGCAACACACTAATTGATTCTCCTGCAAAAAAAATTGGCAATATAATTGCATTGTGTATTGAGAAAATAAATGATGGTTGGTCCCAACTACTGAAAATAATTTTGATACGGCAAAGAGTAAGGATCGTGTTTTCTCACAGGTGGATAAATAATATTGTGTAAGTAGTCTATATATAGGGCTTATATAAACATTAGTCCATTCAACAAACCTACTGTGTGGATACCACTGTGTAAGGCCACACAATTAGTAAAAAATGGAAACAATATAGTGATTCTGTAAATCATGCTTTTATAAAAAGAAGAAAGAAAGGGAAATGAAAAAATTCAAGGTTGTTACAAGTGAGCTTGTAGCCACCATGTGTGTAGTTTCTGCCAGGGTTTTGTACAGACTTATTGATATGCACCATATTGGTAAGATGTTAAATACCTATGGAATGATTCAGTAATTCTTCAAAGAATTGTGGATATATTCTTTCATTTACTTTTCTCAACATTGTTTTGGTACATATTGTAATACCCATTATGTAGAAGAAAACTGAAGTACATTGAACCAATAGCACAGATAGGATTTTATTTCACACACTCATGTTATTATATTGCATTTCATGGAAGACATATTTCTCTATGGATTTGGAACTAATTTCTACCATGCTTGTATTTGGGTCCATAAAGGGTATCAACATCCCTACCATTTCAGTTACTCACTCAGCTATTGTTGAAAGCCTTAATATATATTTTTTAATTTATAAATCAAAAGGTCTGGAATAAGACAAAATCATTATGAATCTTAGAATCTGCCTAGTGTGGCAAGGGGAGTGGCACACACCTTTAATCCCAGCACTCAGGAGGAAGAGGCAGGTGGATCTCTTTGAGTTCAAGGCCAGCTTAGGCTACAGAGTGTGGTCCAGGAAAGGCACAAAACTACACAGAGAAACCCTGTCTTGAAAAATTAAATAAATAAATGAATAAATGAATGAATGAATGAATGAATCTTAGTATCCTTGTAGTATGTACAGAATATAGAACAAAAATCACTTCTGAGAGAGCTGAATTTCTGGTGTGAAGTAGAAAATATTCTAATGTAATGATGCTTAAGGTATAGCATTAACTAATAATTCATATCTGCCTTCATTTATAAAGACCTAATGAAAAGACATATATGAGAACATTTTATTAGGATTGCACTGTATTACTGTCATAGTACATATGATTATGAGGATTTAATTGGATATTGACAGGCATTGGCTTTTTTATTCCTGAATATTCCTTAAAAAAATCTCTGCTAAATTTAGTCATTATGTATTCCAATGTCCAATTTAAGAATTTATAAAGAATTATATGTAATATGAATTATATTTGTGAGTTTTCAGGTGTTGTTTCTGCTTGTTGAGAGTAGATTCTTTGAACAATGAGGGTCTCCTTTCCCGGACTCAAGTATGCTTATGCTTATTTCAAGTATCTTTTAAATTTCTCTTGGGCTTATAACAAAAAGAAAGGAGAATAGCAGAAAGCTATGGGTAATAAAGCCATTGAGTCTTTGAGAATGGATCCACCCTGGTTCTCAGTTGGAAACTCCATCTATCTGCCTTACCAGTGCTTCCCTAATTTCTTTTGTTGCATTCTATAAGAACTCAAGTTGACAATATTGCTTGTTATTATTTGACCTTTCACATTAAAATGAATTAAATTATCTATTTTTTGTGTGTCATTCTGTTTGTGTGTATTTGCCACACCACACATGTCTGGGTATCTATAGAAGGCACTGGACTCCTGGAGCTGGAGTTATACATAGCTGCGAGCTACCCAACAGGAGTTTGGGGAATTAAATTTGGGTCTTTTGGAAGATTGGAAGAGGCTAAATTTCTTTTAACCACTAATCAACCTTTGCTGCCTCATATTATTTTAGTTTTACATGCAATAGTGAGTGTAATGATGTATTGTGTCCCCCAATATACTGTGTCTCCCAATAAAATTTGCCTGGCAATGAGAGAAAAAAGCCAACCACTATATAGAAGTCAGACAGTAGTAGCACACGCCCTTAATACTATCACTTGGCAGACAGGGATCTGTCTGAATCCCTGTGAATTCAAGGCCACACTGGGAACAGAGCCATGTGTGATGACACATGCCTTAAATTCCAACACTAGTTAACCATGAAGGTCTGGAGGTCTGTAAGGACAGACAGGAAGTAACAGAGCTGGGCAGGAAGCAGAAAGGTATATAAGGCATGAGGACCAGGAACTCTAAGCTTTTTAGCAGCAGTTCATCTGACACCCTCAGGGATGAGGACTCAGAGGCTTTCAGTCTGAGGATTTCTGGAAACAGGTTTGGCTGGGGAGTTGGCAAGAGCAATTCAAGGAAATATTGTCACATAGAAGGCTAATACCCATGTGATCAAACAAAAGAGACACCTGCAAAAACAAACACCACTTCCTGAAGAGAACACACTAGAAACTTTAAGGCACCAGCTTCTCTTCTGGGTTCCTGAGCTATCTCCTAAGAAGGGAGAATTCAACCCAATTTCTCAGAGTTTCTCTGGCAGGATCAGAGAAACATCTAACTACAAGTGGGTCTTATGCAGATGGGAAATAATTGGCATAGTCAGCAAGATCTTTGAGAAATTGTTTGATTTCAAAGAAATGACAGTTATCAAAAGCATAAAGGGGAAATGAATACACAAAAGAATATATCAGCCATTGTCACTGAAGGGCCAAATTGAGTCTCTGACATATTGAATACTGAAATGGAGAATAACAATACCAATAGTGATGAAAGGAATATAATGATGAAAAAAAAAAACCTAAAAAGCAACAACAACAACAAAACCATTCCAAACCTCACCTGCCCAAACCCTGCTTTTCCTGGGCCTCAGAACAACAGGGGAACAAATGTTTTTGTATTCAAAACGTAATTATGGGATTACCACATAAGGATCTTTGGCTCTCTGCTTTTTCTTGTTTATAGAGAGTATTCACTGTTCAAGGTCATTTAATCTTGGCCAGCTCTTGTTGGAGTGTAATGTCTGGTAATTTCCAGACATTTGTTAGACCATGAGGGAGAAAGCTGTAAAAATGTCTGTTAAAACTGTGAGGTCAAAATCATTGAAAATGGTAAATAAAAGATTCTGCAGAAGGACATGTGATAACCAAGGTAACCAAATAGGAAAAAAGACATGGTTCTACAAAACAATATAGCTTTTACAATTAACCAATTTTTAGTTAAATCAGTCTGCTTTTTGTGTTCATACTAACTTCAGTCCACTTTTTTATTACAATAAACCCAAAAAATGTCCTATAACAATATAGAAACAACATAAGAGCCAAATGCAATATAAATTATTTTTGGAAAATTAACAGGTAAATTCTGTGCTCATTGAAAGATCACTCTTGAACAAGGAGGGCTCTGGCACCCAGACTCAAGCACTTTTATTTCAAATACCCCTCAAACACTCCCTGTCCTGATTTAGAATGTCACCCTTGCTCTGTTAGCCTGGAGAGGGAAAAACGGCAAGCAACTAAGGGTATTAAAAACATTTCACCCTTGAGAACTGCTAGAAGGTAAAATATTTTGTAGAAAGGTTGCTGTAGTCCTTCCTATGTTAGAAAAATATTTGTGTTAGGGCAGAAAAGTCAGAAACTCATTAACAGACATAAAATTTTCTGCCCCAAATTCCCAGTTAGGAACTCCCACTGGATTGTTTTAGCATGTCTAGTCCAGTTGATTTCTCTTGAACGTTTTAAGTATTCTCATTTGAAAATATTTTGCTGTCTATCTGCTGCTTGCTATTTGTTCTTTTATTTGGAAGCCTCACTCAAGCGGATGTCTTTTCCACCTGGGGCTCTCAATTGGAAATTCCTACTGATTACCTTAACAAGATCGCCTAGGTGGTTTTTGTTTTGTTTTGTTTGTTTTTTGTCCTTTTTTGGGGGGGTGGTATAAGAGCCTCATTTGATGTTATTACCTATCTGCTACTTGCTATTCACTTTCCTTTGTTAGTTTGCTTGTTTAAAAAATGGTCTCGAACTCACAGGGATCTGCCTGCCTCTGCCTCCCGAGTGCTGGGATTAAAGGCGTGCGCGGCCACTTGGCCTGGTCTCCAAAGCGAGTTCCAGGAAAGACGCAAAGTTACACAGAGTAACCCTGTCTTGAAAAACCATAAATAAATAAATAAATGAATGAATGAATGAATGAATAAATGAATGAATGAATAAAAATGGTCTCTATGTAACCCTGGTTATAATGAAGCTTGCTATGTAGATCAGGCTTGTCTTGAATCTACAGAATCTCTGTTTTCAGAATACTAGGATTAAAGTGCCATCTTGCATTGAGCCTTTGCTTTGGTTTTCTACATATTTAAAACATTTAATCATTCAAACCTAAAAGGATTGTAATTTTGGGTTGCTTTCTGGACTGAACAATCTATGAAATATGTATGGGTATTGATGTACACATAATAATGATTTCCACCACATTTTGCGATTATTTTCTTTTAATTTTAACAATGTTTTCTCAAGGAAATAATTATTTCACTTAAATTTATTGATGAAATCCTTTATATCTGTCAAGTTGTCCATGAAAATTAATTATATTTACAGAAATGAGTTGATTGCAATATTCAATATCATAATATTACTTGTGTGTGTCTGTGTAAATTTTCATGACTCCCTTTGTGGCTGTTTAACTGATATAGCTGACATGAATTATTATATAATTGTTTTCTATATTTTATAATCTATTTTCAGCCTTGTTTTTGCCTCATAAACTTAGAGTGAAGATAATCTGAGAATAAAGAAATGAAATTGAAATTATGAAATGCCAATGTCAGTTTTGTCAACACCTTGATGGGTGTCTAGAACATAATGAAACAAATGGTTCTGAATAGCTTGTGCAATTTAATTTGTTTTGAGATTTAAGCTTAATGGTAGAGAATATTTAATTCAAACAAGCAAATTGTGTGACAAGATTTATACCGGGCCTTAAATTATCTGAGTAATTTACACTTTAAGAATGTGATTTACAGGTAAATAATGACATGTTTATCCGTTCAAAGAAGACCTATGTATCAGCTACTCTTGATTAACTGAGAGTTCTTTAATTATGAGGATATAAGGAAACAGCTGCACGAAATTTATTACCAGGCCTTAATAATCATTGATCCTTCCCATGTAAAAGAGATTTTTAAACAATGTTAATTTTCTACAGTTAATGCCACCTTGATATTTTATAATATGTTGCTTAAAGAGACAATTTGTCTATGCATCAGTAAATCAAAATAGTTTGGGGTAGACAAGTTGAAAGGAAAATATGACATGATAGCTCCCACTATAAAATGAAGCTACACGCCAGAGGCTTTTCCTCACTTCATCTACCAGAAATCCTAAAAATAATCTAAAACATGATTGCCTCCAGTTTTCAATTGAGAGGAATAAAAATGTCTAAAGGTAGTAAGTAAATAAATAAATACAAATGTGATAAAAATAAAAAGTACTTTTTTTCAGTTGTACATTACATTTTTTCAACTTCGTAAGCATGAGCTTAGAGATTCGAGTTACAGTAACAAATATCTGAAAAATGTTAAATACTTGCATTTACCAGAGACAAGAAAATGAGAAGAATCCTAAGAAGTAAAAAAATACTTCAGTTTCTGTTTTTCTTTTTTATGAAGGAAGGGTATGAACTCACCATTTATTTATTATTTGTGCCTCCCCCAATATAGAACAAAGAAATTCTATATATTTTAGCAGAAAATAACAATTCATTCAATTTTTCATGATGTTTTCATGTGCATTCACTCTATTTTATTGTGAATTAAAGAGATGACAGTAATTGACATTTGCCATAAAATACAATATTGTAAAATAAGACAATACAAACTATTATGGCTATCTTGCTATGAAAACAATACTAAAGTTTTTGAAATTTAAAATAAAATGCAGAGAATTGCTTATACCATATAAAATCTAATAAAATTGTGAGAGATAATTTTTTAATTCACTTAAAATTTTTATATTAGTATATCAATATACAGAAAAAACACTAAATTCCCCAAATATAAAGAAATACACAAAGAAAAAAGACTATATAAAAAAAGATGTGTATTTTTGTTTTGCTTACACTTTAATGATTTTGCATTTGATCAACAGTCATTAAAAATCATGAAAATTAAACCTGTCCAAATCACTGAACAGGAACGCCTGCAACATCTGTCATAAATGATAAACATTTTCTAATTATATCTTAATGTTCTGTGGAGACTCAGTTTGTTGTTCAAAATTTTATGAATAATTAATTACTTTCCCCAATTTAAACAATTTGGTTCACTTATGATTTATTAATGAAGTAAAAATTTTAAGTGAAAAGTTACATAGCATTAATAATCATAAACTCAGTGTGTTTTATCACTCTTTCTATGTACAATGCTGTGCTACTGTCACCACAATGTTCCAGCCATAGTGGACTACATCCAAGTATCTGTAACCAAAATTAAATCCTTCCTTGCCTAAGTTGCATTTATGAGGTATTTTGTTGCATCAGTGAGATAACTATCTAATACAACAAGCTTTAGAATTTCCAAAACAAAAAGCAACACTAATCATGTATAACTTCATTGTTCCTCTAACTCGCTGTCATCATCATACATTTTGAACAAAGCTAATGTACTTTTCATCTCTATGGATTTTTCCTTTCCAGGCATTCAATATTAATTCCATCATATAATATTTGTTTTGCTCATGTGGTTACTTTCATTTAGCACTTGCTTTTTAAGTTCATCTATGTTGTAGCAAGTACAGTTACACTGATATATTTTATGATTAAATAATAATTAATAGTAATAATTTTATTTATTCATATATATTAATGATTTCCTCACTTCCTGATTGTTATCTACAATAGTGTTCTAAGGATATGTGTGACATTTTTAGTCACCTTAGTTACATAACTACAAATCAAATTGTTCAATCACAAAATACATCTTGTTAAATTTTCTTTCATTTTTTAATTATTGCAAAGTAGCATCTTGTGATTTTTAGTCATGTTTCCTTTTTACTTACACGTCAGTTTTTGAGTGCCATATCTGTATGTATTTGGTTGGTTGGATATATATTTGCATGCAGGTGTATGTGCATTTGTGTGTTGGTGCATGTGTATGCCAGAGCTCTACATCAGATAGATGTCTTACACTAGCTCTGTATACCTTATTTTATGAGGCTTGGTCTCTTTTTTTTTTTTTTTTTTTTTGGTTTTTCGAGACAGGGTTTCTCTGTGTAGCTTTGCGCCTTTCCTGGAGCTCACTTGGTAGCCCAGGCTGGCCTCGAACTCACAGAGATCCGCCTGGCTCTGCCTCCCGAGTGCTGGGATTAAAGGCGTGCGCCACCAACGCCCGGCTAGGCTTGGTCTCTTAATGAATATCAGATTTATCAATTTGGGTAGCCTGGTTGGGCCGTGAGTCCAGGAATCCATCTGTCTCCCACATCCTGCACTTCTGGTGTTATGTATGTGACCTGCCGTGCATTACTTTTATATGACTGTGGGGATCTGAACTCAGGTCCTTGTGCTTACATGGCAAACACAATACTGGCTAAGCTAGCAGTTCAGCTTCATGGATGACATTTTTGTAATGACAAAGTACATTGAACAACTTATTCTTGTAATTTTGACTACTTGTGTATCTGCTTCAGACAAATTTCTATTCAAGTCCTGTGTCCATTTCTGTCACAGTTTTTGACTTCTTGTGAATTTGTAGTGTTTTTGTTGTTGTTGTTGTTGTTGTTGTTGTTACATGTGAGTAGTGCTATACTCTTATAAGTTATTTGATTTTCAGATTTTTTTCTTCCACCCTGTGCATTGCCTTTTCACTTTACTGAAAATGTATTTGGGTAAGGAAGGGGTTTTAATTTTGACGAAACCAAATAATACTGATTAGCATTTTGTTATTTTGACATGAAATTATGAACTTGGAAAGGTTTTATTTGGGTAATGGTTTCAGAGATTTTTATAACTATTTGGCCTCATCACAATTCAGTGTGTGATGAGGTTATGTATCAGGAAAGAGTGCAAATATATGGGGAAGTTGCACACTCACTGCATAACAGCTAGCCAAGAGATGAATTAAAGAAAAATAATGATATCTCTTCCAAGGTACACTGTCAGTTAGGTAACTTTACCTTAATTGTTAAGTCTGTGAAAGGCTAGCCACTTCATAATAATGAAACAGGTTGGTGATAAAGCCTGTAAGGTATGAACTTTTCCTGAACACTTATTCAAACACAACATTTCCATCTTGAAAAGCCAAATCTCATGTATACTTAATACTGCAGACACATGTTGTCCATTTCTTTTTTTTTTTTTTTTTTTTGGTTTTTTCGAGACAGGGTTTCTCTGTGTAGCTTTGCGCCTTTCCTGGAGCTCACTTGGTAGCCCAGGCTGGCCTCGAACTCACAAAGATCCGCCTGCCTCTGCCTCCCGAGTGCTGGGATTAAAGGCGTGCGCCACCACGCCCGGCTGTTGTCCATTTCTAAGAGCCCTCTTTTCTTACTCTTCCAGTGTTGTGATGTTTGAGAATCAATGAAAACTCAGTTATCTTTCCACTAAAATTAAAAGAAACAAACAAGCAAACAAAAACTTTACAACTTCCAAGATACGATGATGAAGTATAAGCGTCTGCAATTCACATGAGGAGAATAATGAAAGAGTATTTGCAAATCAGACTAAAACAAGAACAAAATTAAATAGATCCAGTAGTAGCTAGTATATCTCCATGTCTATCATTTGATGCAGATGACAGCATTGTATGCACTCTGAAAGGCTTATGTAGTACTGTTGTGACAGGCTTTCTGGGTGCAGCATATACTGGATTTTCTTTCTTCTTTCTTATCTTCTTTTTTTCTCACTTTTTTCTTTTCAATATAGAATTTGTATCTGGCAATTTAAAAAATTTCCACTTTTGTTTTCTCCACCAAGGCATTTATTCCCCCTCAATTGGTATTTTCTGTCTGGTAAAATGTTATTCTCATGGTTTTGTTTTGGTTCTTAGAAATAATTTCCTCATGATTCCATGATAAAATGTATCTGAAAAGCACATGAAGTGAAGAGATGAGGCCTATTCCAATAAGGACACCATGGGAGAAAAGTTTCTGTGTTTGAATGAAGTGGTATATAGGATTATACCCAGGAAGCTTTAGCACTTGGCTACAGTATTTTCCAGAAATGTTGTATCAAGTCTGCAAAACACAACAACAAACTAATCCTATCTTTGTTTAGAAGACACATTTTGAAACATCTCTCCAGTCCCACACCCATTGCATTTCCAATAGTCACCACTGTATATTCTAATTAACCTTATTCAACAAACACATATGAGAAAAAATTTGTGGAATGTCATTCTGTATATGAGTTATTTCACTAAAATAATAACCTTTGCTACCATTCATTTTGGAATAAATGATATGACATATTTTTGTGGTAAAATAATATTCTTTTATATGTTTACAATGGTTTGTTTATTCATCTCTTGATATTCTGTGTTTATGTTTACATTTTAGTCATTGTTCTTTGTATACTAAAAAAACATGGTAATATAGGCTTCTCTTTGATATGATGTCACATTTTGAATATATTTATCCAGAAATACAAAGCCTGGATCATATGACAGATACATCTTTACTTTCTTAAGTATACTCATACTGTTATCTAGAGACTGAGTTTAATTATACCACCACCAATAGTATCAAGTGCTTCCTTTTCTCTACCACCTCACTAGCACTTGTAAATTTTGTCATGGTCCATGTTAATCAGTGAGCAATGTTTGCTCTTCATGGTTTTGACTTGTTTTTGCTGGATAGATAATGAAGTGGAGTTTTTCTATGTATTTGGGAGTCTATCCATAACTTTTGCTCATTTCTTAATTGGATTATTTGTTTTGGTTATATCCTTTCATATAATTCTCATGTAGTTTGGACATAAACCCTTTGTAAGATACATGAATTAAAAATATTTCATCTCATTAGTAGGTTTATCCTGGATTTTCTTTATTATTCCTGTGCTGTGAAAAATATTCTCAGTGTCACTTTACCATGTTTATCCAGATTTGACAGTTTTTTATACTTTGAGGCTACTAGTCACAAAATCTGTCAACTATACCAATGCATGGATATTTTCATATGATTCTATATAGTTGTTTCCAAATGTTAGGTCTTATATTTTTGTCTTTGATCCATTTTGAGTTGATGCTCTACAGAGTGAACCATAAGGATAATTTCCTGAACTTTTACAGGTCAATATACATTTCCTTAGAAAATTTTATTGAGAGTCTATTTTTCAGTGTATGTTTTTGGCACATTTGTCCAAAATCAGTTAGCTGTGAGTACATAGGATGATGATCTTGTACTGAATTCTGTACCAGACATCTGAGAGTCAGTTTCAGTACCAATACCAACTGCCTTTTATTCTCAACACTTAATTTTGTGGAGTACTTTAAAAAATCAGAGAGTATTCTTGATCATTTTGCCCAAGACTGATTGAGCTATCTGGAATGTTTTTTTCTTAATTCATTCTAAGTTTGAGGGTTTATTTTTATTTTATTTCTATGAAGAATGTCATTGTTATATTAATAATAATGGTACTGAGCCTTTATAATATAGTGTTCCAATATTTTTTACATTGCCTTTTTTTTGTTTTTTTCAAGACAGGGTTTCTCTGTGTAGTTTTGGTGTCTGTCCTGGATCTCACTCTGTAGACCAGACTGGCCTTGAATGCACAGAGATCCACCTGGCTCTGCCTCCTAAGTGCTGGGATTAAAGGTGTGCACCACCACTGCCTGGCTGTACATAACTTCATAATTTTCAATTATATTTTGAAAGAATCTAATTCTAGTTTCAATTAAATCACTCCACTACATTTGCTCTTTTTGAAGCCATGACCTCTTCATTGCTGGGCCTGCTAATAATTCACTATTCTTCAAACTATAAGACTTAATATAAACCCAGGCAGTGGGGTGGTGGTGCATGCCTGCCTTAAATCCCAGCATTTGAGAGGCAGGGGCAGGCAGATCTCTGTGAGTTCAAAGCCAGTCTGGTCTTCAAAGAGAGAGTTCCAGGACAGGTTCCAAAGATACACAAAGAAACCCTGTCTCAAAAAAATAAATAAATAAAGACTTAATATAAAATATTACTGGCTGCATTATATAGCTTATTCAAAATTAAAATTGTGCTGAAATTTGAACTTTGTTCTTCTTGGCCCAAACTTAGTTCTCTGGCATGGCACTATACAATAAATAAATAAATAATGGATAATGAATGCTTTTCGGGTACAGACCTGACAATAGCAAATAACAAAACTGGTCAACTGCTGCTAAAAATAATTGTGCAAAAAGCAAGCATACAAACTTCCACAATGAGCACAACATACTAACATCTTATCTTTAAAATTTTAATGTTGTACAGAAGGAACTTTCCTGCATAGATGAAAAACTTCTTACTTTTTCACACAGTATTTTTACTCAAATTAAAGAGCTGCAGAGTATAACAAGCAGGTTGATCACAGTGTCATTATAAATGTGCATGCGATTACCTGAACTTTTGATTAAATCCATGCTGTGTACTTTTCCTCCATGTATCTCTCCACATTCAGATAGTTATCTTTTAGAATGCTGCCAGTACATTGACTTGCCCATTATTGGAAGTCCATGATTATTTATGCCATGAACACACATTCAACACAGAGAAAATGTAAAAGTGTTCACAGAACAAATTAATACCTTAGTAAAGTAAACTTAACATTTAAAAGGTAAAAACCGGCATTCTCAAAGGGCTATGAACCAAGAAACATCTTTAAAACACAATTGCATAGATTCTTTCAAGTTGCTAAAAATTTTGTCAAGAAACATGGATCAAAGTTTTCATAATTAAACACAGTATTTTACCTCTATTGATATATCATCATCAGTTATACAGGGCTATTGGACTAGGTTGAAGACTCCCTTGAAAGCAAAGATCTTGAGCTCAAATCCCCAGCATTCACATTAAATCCAGGCATGGCCAGATACATCTTTAACGCCAGTAATATTGAGTGAAGACACGTGGATACTTGGAGCTAGCTGTACAACCAACCTACCTGAAATGGTGAGCTCCAGTTTAAGACAGACAGGGGATGACACACAAGCCCCTATTCTGACATCTACATGCTCACACATAGGCAGGCATGAGTGCATATGCACATACATGCATATGAAATGCATTCACATACACATACACACACATTTTACATAGGCAAGATTAATGAAAAAATGATGAAAAGCTATTGAAATTAGGATATGGTATTAGAAGCTGATAGTGATTGAGAATAATCCTGTGGATTCCCAGGCACATCATGTTATATATTCAAAGCTACATGTGTAAGAGTTATAACAATAAAAATTAAAACAACCAAAGAACAATGTAAGAAGAAATAAATGCCTGTATCACTCATTGCCCAACCTCGAGTATGCCAACATTGAAGAGACATAAACACCAAAGAAGAAAGAGATAAAGTGAATTTTTACCCTACATTTGCATTCCAGTATCAGGCCCCTCACTGTGAAACCTAGAGATAAACAATGACTCATGACCTTTACATCCAGGCTAGCATACACAAACTAACTTCTTCCCTGACTCCTTCTCCAGCATGAGGTAACCCAGTAAGTAGGTCCCCTGTCTGTGTAACACAGCAAAAAAATCAATAAAGCACAACTACCAGTGAGTGAGGCCTGGCAAACAAATATTTTTCATAATCTTCCACAAATAGAAAGATAAATAACACTAATGAGCTTATTCTACGAAGCTAGTGTTTCCTTACATCTATTCTGAATGAGGATACCACAAAAAAGAAAGTTAAAGCAAAAACTCCCAATAAATTGTTGGAAAAATTACATACTTTTCCAACAGCATAGGGAGAAAATTACTACCATGACCAAGTTTACTATGTCTTAAGACATATTCTTAATTCATATTCTTATAAAACACAATATAATATATATAATTAAAGCTAGAAATCATATGATCATTTCAATAAAAGAATAAAAGGCATTGACAAACTGTAGCATGCCTTTGTGAAAAAAGTGCTGAGGAAGTAGGAATAGAAGAAATATATTTCAAAAAAAAAAAAAGTCTATTACCAAACTTTAGCCAACATTATACTACAAGGGGTAAAAATTGAAGCATTTCTTCTGGAATGAAGATGTTACAGATTATACACTGTCTTAATTATTATTCAGCATATAACTTGAAGTCTTAGCTAATCCAATAAAGCAAGAGAAACGAAAATGAAAGTAACTTATATAGGGGAAAAAACAAGTCAAATCATCCTTATTTTCAAATGACATGACCCTGTATTGTAATAACCACTAAAACTTTTCACCAGAAAAGTCTTAGAAGTGGTAAATAAAGTAGCAGGTTATATTATCAGCATACAAAAAGCAGATGTTTTATAAACCAACAATGGTCTTTCCAAGAAAGAAATCAAGAAAAAAACGTCATTTACAAGAGAATCACAAGAATTTATCTAAGAAAAATCCAATATTAGAAGGTAAAATACATCTATAAAAAATTCAACATTGATGAAACAGTGGAAGCAAACAATAGCTAGAACTCCCATTCGTGGATAGAATTAATATGGTGAAAAAGATACATTAACAAAAGCTATTTATATGTTCAATAAAGCCCCAATCAATATTTCAATGACAATCTTAAAGAATAGCAAAAGATAACGCCAAAGTTCCTAGGAAATGCAAAAGACATGCAAGTAAGAAAAGCTAATACTGGAAGTTTTGGTATAGCTGATCTCGGTTGTATTTCAGAGCTGTAGTAGCAACAACAAAAAGTATGATACTGACATAAAAATAAAAATAAAATAAAATCCAAAGTAAGTATCAATAGAAAATTCTTGAGGACTCATAAGTTAATTAACAAATACAAAACATCTTAATTTTTGTACAAAGGTGTAAATATATTAGTTGGAAAGAAGACAATTTTTTTAAAGAACTAGGAAAATTGAGAAGCCTCATCTAAAAGGGAATTATGTTCATATCTCTTACTCGTATAAAATAATTTTAAAGTGAAACCAAAATCTTAATGTAAAATCTAAAAGTTATAGGGGAAAACAAGTCAGAATATATGTGTAGGCAAAGACTTTCTGAAAACGAGTAAATAAGTATGAAATAAGACCAAGAAGCTTCTGCACAACAAACAACACAATAATAGAAGTGAAGACACTGTCTACTGAAGAAGAAAAATATTACTTATCATTTTAAAAATGGCATTTTTACACCAAGTAAAGTAAACAAATCCTATTATCCTCTGACACCTACTTCATGTAAAATTTCCTCAATTTATCAAACATTTAAATTGTTTGCTAATTTCATGCATGTGTCTAATGTATAGTGATATTTTATTTGTACTAAAATGTGATTTTTATGTTAATAAATGAAGTTGCCCGGTCAGAGCTATTAGAGCCATAGCAAAAGCTGGGTGGTGGTGGTGGTGGTGGTGGTGCATGCCTTTAATCCCAGCACTAGGTAGGCAGAGCTAGGTAGATCTCTGTGTGTTCAAGGAAACAGCCAGCATTGGAGACACACACCTTTAATCTCAATACCAACCATAGAAGACCTGGAGGTCTGTACAAACAGGCAGAGAGATGAGGCAGTCATGTGGTTGGGTTTACAACCAATGAGAAGGCAGAACAGAAAGTCTATATAAAGACAAAAACACGGGAAGTAGGTCTCTTGGCTGAAGAGGCTAGCTGCAGCAGACAGGTAAGGCTCTTAGCTCTGATCTCTTGGCTTTCTTCTTTGCATTGGTTCTATGTTTCTTATTTAATAAGAAGGTTGGTTACATCTACATTTGGCGCCCAATGTGACAAGAATCCATTAAAAACTGCTTGGCTTGGCTTGGCAACAGGTCCGGTTTCTGGACTGGGCGGCCTGGCTCCCTAGCTCAGGACCAGGTCAGCTTGGTCTCAGGCCAGATTGACTGTAGCCCCAAGTGGTTACATGCAGCTGTTGCTACTCGTTTAAAGCCAGTGCTACAAACAACTCAGGCCTGCCCTCCCGAACAGGGCCCCTGCCAGTAAAGCCAATGCACGTGGTTGGTGCTTAAGGAAGCCAGAGCCCAGGCTTGACTTGGCTCAAGCGGGAACATGTGGCTGGATTTAAGCTTTTAGCCAGAACTTGTGGTTACTCTTTCTTTCTTTCTTTCTTTCTTTCTTTCTTTCTTTCTTTCTTTCTTTCTTTCTTTCTTTCTTTCTTTCTTTCTCTCTCTCTCTCTCTCTCTCTCTCTCTCTCTCTCTCTCTCTCTCTCTCTCTTTCTCTCTCTCTCTCTCTTTCTCTCTCTCTCTCCCTCTGGATTCACACCTCGGACACTAGGTGGCTGTTTTGAAATTCCCTCAGATTTCTACTGTTCTCCTCAGACTTGGTAAGTCAATTAAGATATCAAATATTTTAAAGGAAACTATTTAAAAGATAATTTTTTTTCAACATAAAAAAATGGGTTTTATGTGTACATTGGAAGAAAATTGGGCTTTGGTTGAAATTTTAGGCAGTCTGACAATGGAACAACTATATGAGAAGATTAATATTGATTGAATTATGCAGTTTATTACTTTTCATATCTTCATTTTACTATTTAAAAAGATAATCAATTTAAGTGCCAGGATAACAGTTGTAGAAAAACTTTTTAAACCTGTAAAAATGAATTATAGAAAAATTCAAATTCAGACAGAAGAAATTAACAGTGAAGTTGTTTCAAAATTGGATCATAAGCTTACAGAAAGAAAGCCTGTTTTCACACAAACACCCTTAATTTATCTGGTAACCGCACAGCAGCTACCTGGTGAAGAGAATGGACAAAATACTTGGATTCCAATTGAAATGTTAGACTTACAGAGATTTAAGGAGGCAATAGCATCTTATGGCATACAATATAATAAATGATCAACTTATAATAGGATTCTACCACAGGACTGGCAGAAACTGTCATAGGCTGTTCTGGAACCCAGACAAAACCTCCAGTGGCAAATGTGGTTCAAGGAGGAGGCTAAAAAAATTAGAAAAACAATCGAGGGATAAAGGAACACAAGGCTGAGAGGATCAGCTTATTGGAGAAGGTCAATATGCTTCAGTACAAACACAATGTTTATATGATGTCCAAACCCTAATTCTATGTTGAACAGCATCATTGAATGCATGGGACAGAGTTGAGGAACCAGGAAAAAAACTGAGTCATTTACAAAGGTTATACAGGGCCCATAAGAATCTTTCACAGATTTCTTACAAAGATTGACTTCAGCAGTAAAGAGAGTGGTCCTGAATTCAGAATCAGTCAGATAATAATCAAATCTTTGGCTTTTGAGAATGCAAATGCAGTGTGCAAGAGAATAATCAGGCCGTTAAAGGCAAGATCTGCACCCTTGAAAGACTGGATTAGAGACACAGTTAATGTTGAGGCTCTTGACCATGATGATATGTGGGTAGGAGAAGCAATTTCAAAAGGTTTAAGAAATGTTAGATGTTTTGGATATGGAAAGCAAGGACATTTGAAAAGGGACTGTAAAGAGGTCATTCCTAGAAACAATGTTTCTTCAAGGAACAATGGCAACAGAATGCCCCTTCCTTCTGAAGTATGCAGAAGGTGTGGTAAGGGAAAACACTGGACCAACAAATGTATATCAACAAGGGACAGGGAAGGTAATCCTTTACCTTGGGCTTCGGGGAACTCCCAGAGGGGCCTCATGCAGGCCCCCATAGCAAATCAAGTTCAAACCTTTCCTGCAGTTGTAGAGGAAACCCCTACTCAGAGCAACTAATAACCAAATGCTTATTGGAATAAATCATGCTGGTTGGGATGATGAAACAGAGAGAATAGAAAGTTCAGGACAAAACATAAAGAAAAATTTTTGGCAAACTTCTATTAATGAACAAAGACCAAAATTAACAATAAAAATAAATGGTGTTTTGTTGTCTGGTATGGTAGACACAGGTGCGGATATTACCATAATTGCACCAGAATTTTGGCATCCAACTTGGCCTCTTCAGGAGGTAATCATTCAACTGTTAAGAATTGGGCATTATCTAGAGTGAAACAGAGTGCAAGATGGCTCGAATGTATAGGTCCAGAAGGACAGAGAGGAAAATTAAAACCATATGTGGCTAACATTGCTATGAACCTGTGGGGTCGAGACTTGTTGCAACAATGGAATACTCAGATTAACATCCCTCCAATCTCAGAAACAAATCATAAACTAGCACATGTTTCTGAGAGAAATATTAGAAGGCATTATTCTGAGTGGTCACCAGCCATCCATATTATACAAGAACAGGGCACAACAACTGATGATCTCCCAAAAACACCAACAGCTCTACCTTTAAAATGGTTAACAGACAAGCCTGCATGTGTTCAGCAATGGCCTTTAACAACAGAGAAACTCCAGGCTTTAGAAGAGCTGGTAGAAGAACAGCTAAATGCTCAGCATATTGAACAGTCAACCAGCCCTTGGAATTCTCCTGTATTTGTTATTAAAAAGAAATCTGGTAAATGGAGAATGGTAACAGACCTTAGAACAATTAACAAAGTAATTCAGCCAATGGGCTCTCTACAATCTGGAATTCCTTTCCCTACTCTGTTACCAAAAGAATGGCCTCTTATAGTTATTGATTTAAAAGACTGTTTCTTTTCAATACCCTTACAAGAAAAAGAGAAAGATTTGCTTTCACAGTGCTTACTTATAATAATTCTCAACCGGTTAAAAGATTTCAATGGAGGGTCCTCCCACAGGGAATGTTGAATAGCCCAACTCTGTGCAAATATTTTGTACAACAACCATTGGAAGTGATATGTAAAAAAATTCCTATCTATAATTTATCATTATATGGATGATATTTTACTGGCTGACTCAAATGCAGATACTTTAGAAAGAATGTTTGAAGAAGTAAAGAAAATTTTGCCTTGCTGGGGATTACAAATTGCTCCTGAAAAGATACAAAGAGGAGATTCTATTAATTATTTAGGATATAAAATAGAGCTACAAAAAATTAGACCCCAAAAGGTGCAAATTAGGAGAGATTGAATACAGACTCTTTTTAATTTAATTTAATTTTATTTTAAAATATAATTTAATTCTACATACCATCCACTTAATGAATTTCAAAGATTATTTGGAGACATTTCTCATCTATGAACTATTGTTGGGGTAAAAAATGATGAACTGAATAATTTGTTCAGAACCTTAGAAGGTGACAAGGACTTAAATAGTCCAAGAGAATTATCACCTGAAGCTGAGAAAGAATTGGCCTTAGTAGAAAAGGAAGTACATGAAGGGCACGTGAATCATATTGATCCAAAGCTGGATTGCATTTTGGTTATTTTTCCTTCTAGGCATTCTCCTACTGGAATATTAATGCAGAGGGAAGATACTATATTGCAATGGATATTTTTACCAAATAAACCAAATAAAAAATTAAAAACTTATGGGGAAAAAAAATCTCTGACTTGATTTGGAAAGGAAAATTGAGACTTCGTCAATTAGCAGGAATAGACCCAGCAGAAATTGTCGTACCTTTAACTAAGGAGGACATTGAAAAATTATGGACAGAAAGTGAACCTTGGCAAAGAGCAGCTAAGTTTGCCTGCTTTGAATCTCTAAAATACTGGCTAATCAATAGTCACTCATGGATAGAGGAAGGGATCATGGGATCCTGTTATTCTTCATTGTACTATTAGCTATGAATACATGCCAAAGGAGCCAGAATCACTGTCTTCAGATGTGTATCAATGGTGAGATCATCAAGCTACAGTGGATAGTTCCATACCCATGGTCACATTGATTACCTTAAAGTCAGCGAGACTCAAAACAAAAAGAATATAAACACAATCATTGTTGAAAAGAGAAGAGTGGGAATAAAATGGGATGTACAGGAAATGAGAAGGGTAGAAGGGTGAGAGTAACTGTGTACCAAATTTTCAAAAAGCAAATATATATAATTTAAAAATACATTTGAATAACAAAATACATTATGGTGATAGCTAAGTTTGGCTGTCAACTTTAATACATATGGAATTAAACATCCAGAAATGGAGGGTACACCTGTGAGAGGTATTTTTTTTTTATTTTGCTTGTTTTGAGATGGATGAATCCATTCCTAGTCTAGACCTTTGAGGTAGAAAGACATATCTTTAATTTGGACTATACTTACTGCTGGAAGTCAGCATAAGGACATAGAAGGAAAGTTATGGTCTTTATCTGCTTTCCCTTACCTTGATGGAACAATTATTCCTTCTTTGGCATTAGATCCTACTTCTTTGGGATTCCAGCATATACTGAAGACCAACTGAGACATTAATCCTTGTGGACTGAGCAACTACTGGATTCTTGGACTTTTCGTTCACAGCCAGCCATGTTAGATTAGCTGTTCTACAACTTGTAAGTCATTTCAATAAATTACATACACACATATATAAACATATACATATACATATATATATATATATATATATATATATATATATATATATATATATATATATATATATAGAGAGAGAGAGAGAGAGAGAGAGAGAAAGAGAGAGAGAGAGAGAGAGAGAGGAGAGAAAGAGAGCAAGAGATTCATGATATAAGTTCTGATACTCTAAAGATCCTTGGCTAATATGATTACTTTGTATGTTAATTTAAAATTAAATTCAGACGCTTGAAAACATTTAAAATTAGAATATCAATGATTATTAAATTAAAATCACAAGACAGCAAATTTAGTATACCCTTAATCTTTACTAAACAATAACTTAACTATGGACACTTTTGTATTCTATAAAGAAATTCAAGAGGCTTTAGAAGCTACTTCTCTTGTCAGTATTGCTAAGGTTATTACTGTCAGTGTGATCTCCATGCATATAGCATATAGACTTGCAAGATATTTTGCTGAAATTACTAAAAGTATTTGTAGACCTGTGTTATCCTTACTCACTAATACTTTGAAAGTATTTTTTTCTTGAAACAAAATAAAGCTTATACAAGTAGAACTAGGAGAAGGCCAATCAGATTCCTTAATAAGCACATTGCTCTACTTCTTGTTTAATAAAGTTATTTGTTTGAATGTTCCCCTAATTCAGAAATAAAAAAATACAAATATAAAAATAGAAGAAATCTTTTGTGAAATATGGGTTACTTTAACTAGATCCACATAAATCCATTCACTTAAGAGCTACCTAATTTCTCACACAAGATCAGCATAGAAGAGAAAAACAGAAGTTTGAAGACAGCATTGCCTCAATTATTAGAAAGTGTTAATTTGAAACAAGATATTCACTATTTATAAAATATCTTGGGGGAAAATAAAAGTGTAATCCTATAAACTTGGGCAAGCTAGTCATCTGTTTTCTCAAAAGCTCTTTTCATATGATTATGAAATGCTTACAAACATCTCGAACAAAACAAACTTTTTTTTGCTGTATACCTACATACCCTAAATCATATAGAATAACCAGATTACAATTTTAAACAGAAATCTGAGTACTAGCAGGCTGGCTCTGAAACACTGACAAATTTCCAAATCAAATTCCAGAAACTTTTCATGGGCAACTATGTATTCTTAATGTTAATATTAGCCTTGCTCCCTATCTGATATCACAATGCTGTAATTTTTTCAAACACCCTATCTCATCTTTCATAGTAAGGGTAACTGTAGTTGAAGTTTTCTCCAGTCCTGCCCAGCTTTAAGGAACCCACAGCTGCTTATAAAATAATCACTCAGAAGCTTATATTAATTAAAACTCCTTGGACAGTAGTTCAGACATACCATTGACTAGCTCTTACATTTAATTTCAGACCATTTCTGTTAATCTATATCTTGCCACATTTTCTGAGGCTTTACCTGTGTGCCATTACATGCTGTTCCCTGGATAGCAGGCTGGTGTCTCCTCACTCAGCCTTCCTCTTCCCAGAATTCTCTTTGGCTGTTTATCCTGCCTATACTTCCTGCCTGGCTACTGACCAATCAGCATTTTATTTATCAACCAATCAGAGCAACACATTTTCACAGCATACACGACATCCCACAGAAGGTAAGATCTCTTTTACTGTGTAATCAAGAGTTTATTACAATTTATTATTTTCATTTTGTTTTGTGTTTTTATACATGCCATCCAGGCTATTCTCAAACTCAGTAAGTAAACTGCAGTGTCTAGAAATCTTGATCCTTCTGTTTGTACTTCACAACATGGGATTGAATATTCACAACACCACATCCATCTTTATTTTTATTACATCCATGTATAAAATTTTATCTGCTATCCTAAATTATTTCTACTTTATACTTTTTATTATTATTATTATTATTATTTTACAACACCATTCAGTTCAACATAATAGCCACAGAATCCCCTGTTCTCCCCCTCTCGCCCACCCCTCCCCCCAGCCCACCCCCCATTCCCACCTCCTCCAGATCAAGGTCTCCCCCAGGACCGGGGTTGACCTGGTAGACTCAGTCCAGGCAGGTCCATTCCCCCCTCCCAGACCGAGCCAAGTGTCCCTGCATAAGTCCCAGGATTCAAACAGCCAACTCATGCAACGAGCCCAGGACCTGGCACCAATGCACAGCTGCCTCCCAAACAGATCAAGCCAAATGACTGTCTCACCCGTTCAGGTGGCCTGATCCAGTTGGGGGCCCCTCAGCCTTTGGTTCATAGATCCTGTGCTTCCATTCATTTGGTTATTTGTCCCGGTGCTTTATCCAACCTTGGCTTCAACAATTCTCGCTCATATAAACCCTCTTCTTACTCACTAATTAGAGTCCCAGTGCTCCACCAGGGGCCCAGCCGTGGATGTCTGCCTTCAGATTCCTCAGTCCTTGGATGGGGTTTATGGCACCACTATCTGGGTGTCTGGCCATCCCATCACCCGAGTAGGTCAGTTCCTGCCGTCTCGTGACCATTGCCAGCAGTCTTTTGAGGGGGTATCTTTGTGGATCTCCGTGGGCCTCCCTAGCTCTCTGCTTCCTCCCCTTCGAACCTTCTCATGTGGTCTTCATTTACCATGGTCTCCTATTCCTTGTTCTCCCTCTCTTTTCTTGATCCAGCTAGGATCTCCCACTCTTTCCCTCGACTGTCGCCCTTCATTGTTCCCACTCATGACAAGGCTATTCATGTAGATCTCGTCCATTTCTCCGTGTCTTTTTTTGGGGTCCCGTTTTCCAGGTAGCCTCACTGGTGATGTGAGTAGCAGTCTAGTCATCCTTGTTCCACATCTAGCATCTTCCTATGAGTGAGTACATACCATATTTGTCTTTCTGAGTCTGGGATACCTCACTCAGGATGATTTTTTCTAGATCCATCCATTTGCCTGCAAACCGTGTGATGTCATTATTTTTCTCTGCTGAGTAGTATTCCATTGTGTATATGTGCCACAATTTATTTATCCATTCTTCAGTTGAAGGGCATCTAGGTTGTTTCCAGGTTTTGGCTATTACAAACAATGCTGATATGAACATAGCTGAGCAAGTGCTCTTGTGGTATGATTGAACATTTCTTGGGTATATGCCCAGGAGTGGTATAGCTGGATCTTGGGGGAGATTGATTCCCAATTTTCTAAGAAAGCGCCATATTGATTTCCAAAGTGGTTGTACAAGCTTGCATTCCCACCAGCAGTGGAGGAGAGTTCCCCTAGTTCCACATCCTCTCCAGCATAAAGTGTCTTCAGTGTTTTTGATCTTAGCCACTCTGACAGGCATAAGGTGGTATCTCAGAGTTGTCTTGATTTGCATTTCCCTGATGATTAGGGAAGTTGAGCAATTCCTTAAATGTCTTTCAGCCATTTGGGATTCCTCTGTTGAGAATTCTCTGTTTAGTTCTAAAGCCCATTTCTCAATTGGACTGTTGGTCCTTTTGATGTCTAATTTCTTGAATTCCTTATATATTCTGGATATCAGTCCTCTGTCAGATGTGGGGTTGGTGAAGATCTTTTCCCATTCTGTAGGCTGTCGCTTTGCCTTGTTGACCGTATCCTTTGCTCTACAAAAGCTTCTCAGTTTCAAGAGGTCCCATTGATTGATTGTTTGTCTCAGTGTCTGCGCTACTGGTATTATATTTAGGAAGTGATCTCCTATGCCAAGGCGTTCAAGACTATTTCCTACTTTCTCTTCTAGCAGGTTCAGAGTAGCTGGATTTATGTTGAGGTCTTTGATCCACTTGGACTTAAGTTTTGTGCACGGTGACAGATATGGATCTATTTGCAGCCTTCTACACGCTGATATCCAGTTATGCCAGCACCATTTGTTGAAGATGCTTTCTTTTTTCCATTGTACACTTTTGGCTTCTTTGTCAAAAATTATATGTCCATAGGTGTGTGGGTTAATGTCAGGGTCTTCAATTCGATTCCATTGGTCCACATGTCGGTTTTTATGCCAATACCAGGCGGTTTTTTTACTGTAGCTCTATAGTAGAGCTTGAAGTCGGGGATTGTGATGCCTCCAGAAGTTGTTTTATTGTACAGGTTTCTTTTAGCTATCCTGGGTTTTTTGTTTTTCCATATGAAGTTGAGTATTGTTCTTTCCAGATCTGTGAAGAATTGTGTTGGTATTTTGATGGGGATTGCATTGAATCTGTAAATTGCTTTTGGTAAGATTGCCATTTTTACTATGTTAACCCTGCCTATCCATGAGCATGGGAGATCTTTCCATTTTCTGAGATCTTCTTCAATTTCTTTTTTCAGGGACTTAAAGTTCTTGTCATATAGGTCCTTCACTTGCTTGGTTAGTGTTACCCCAAGGTATTTTATGTCATTTTTGGCTATTGTAAAGGGTGATGTATCTCTAATTGCCTTCTCAGCTTCTTTGTCCATTGTATATAGGAGGGCTACTGATTTTTTTGAGTTGATCTTGTATCCTGCTATGTTGCTGAAGGTGTTTATAAGATTTATCAATTCCTGGGTGGAATCTTTGGGGTCACTCAAGTATACTATCATGTCGTCTGCAAATAGGGAAAGCTTGACTTCTTCCTTTCCAATTTGAATCCCCTTAATCTCCTTATGTTGTCTTATTGCTCTGGCTAGAACTTCGAGTACTATATTGAATAAGTATGGGGAGAGTGGACAGCCTTGTCTCGTTCCTGGTTTTAGTGGAATTGCTTTGAGTTTCTCTCCATTTAATTTGATGTTGGCTGTTGGTTTGCTATATATTGCCTTTATTATGTTTAGGTATGTTCCCTGTATTCCTGATTGCTCCAAGACTTTTATCATGAAGGGGTGTTGGATTTTGTCAAATGCCTCTTCTGCATCTAGTGAGATGATCATGTGGTTTTTTTCTTTGAGTTTGTTTATATGGTGTATTACATTGATGGACTTTCGTATGTTGAACCACCCTTGCATCCCTGGGATGAAGCCTACTTGATCATGGTGGATAATTGTTCTGATGTGTTCTTGGAGTCTGTTTGCCAGTATTTTATTGAGTATTTTTGCATCGATGTTCATGAGGGAGATCGGTCTGTAGTTCTCTTTCTTTGTTGCATCCTTGTTTGGTTTAGGAATCAGGGTAATTGTAGCCTCATAGAAGGAGTTTGGTAATGTTCCTTCTGTTTCTATTATGTGGAACAATTTAGAGAGTATTGGTATTAACTCTTCTTTGAAGATCTGGTAGAATTCTGCGCTGAAACCATCTGGTCCTGGGCTTTTTTTGGTTGGGAGACCTTTAATGACTGTTTCTATTTCCTTAGGGGTTATTGGACTATTTAAATAGTTTATCTGGTCTTGATTAAACTTAGGTATGTGGTATCTATCCAGAAAAATGTCCATTTCTTTTAGGTTTTCCAGTTTTGTGGAGTAGAGGTTTTTGAAATATGACCTTATAATTCTCTGGATTTCCTCAATGTCTGTTGTTATGTCCCCCTTTTCATTTCTGATTTTGTTGATTTGGATTCTCTCTCTCTGTCTTTTGGTTAGTTTGGATAAGGGCTTGTCTATCTTGTTGATTTTCTCAAAGAACCAACTCTTTGTTTCATTAATTTTTTGTATTATTCTCTTAGTTTCTATTTTATTAATTTCACCTCTCACTTTGATAATTTCCTGGCGTCTATTCTTCCTGGGAGACTTTGCTTCTTCTTGTTCTAGAGCTTTCAGATGTGCTGTTAATTCACTAGTGTGTGATTTCTCCAACTTCTTTATGTGGGCATTTAGTGCTATGAATTTCCCTCTTAACAATGCTTTCATAGTGTCCCATAAGTTTGGGTATGTGGTGTCTTCATTTTCATTGATCTCTAGGAAGTCTTTAATTTCTTTCTTTATTTCTTCCTTAACCCATTGGTGATTCAGTTGAGCATTATTCAGTTTCCATGAGGTTGTAGGTTTTCTGTAGTTTTTGTTGTTGAAATCTAGCTTTAAACCATGGTGATCTGATAGAACACAGGAGGTTATTCTGATTGTTTTGTATCTGTTGAGATTTGCTTTGTGGCCAAGTATGTGGTCGATTTTAGAGAAAGTTCCATGGGGTGCTGAGAAGAAAGTATATTCTTTCTTGTTAGGATGAAATGTTCTGTAGATATCTATTAGGTCCAATTGGGTCATGACATCGGTTAAGTCCTTTATTTCTCTGTTAAGTTTCGATTTGGGAGATCTGTCCAGTGGTGAAAGTGGGGTGTTGAGATCTCCCACTATTAATGTGTGGGGTTTTATATGTGGTTTAAGCTTTAGTAATGTTTCTTTTACATATGTGGGTGCCCTTGTGTTTGGGGCATATATGTTCAGAATTGAAACTTCATCTTGGTCAATCTTTCCTGTGACGAGGATGTAATGTCCTTCTTGATCTCTTTTGATTGATTTTAGTTTGAAGTCTATTTTGTTGGATATCAGGATGGCTACCCCTGCTTGTTTCTTAAGACCATTTGATTGAAAAGTCTTTTCCCAGCCTTTTATTCTTAGGTAGTGTCTATCTTTGAATTTGAGATGTGTTTCTTGTATGCAGCAGAAAGATGGGTCCTGCTTTCGTATCCATTCTGTAAGTCTATGTCTTTTTATAGGTGAATTGAGTCCGTTGATATTAAGGGATATTAATGACCAGTGATTCTTCATCCCTGTTATTTTTGGTGGTAGTGTGTGTGTACTTCTCTTCTTTGGGGTTTACTGTTGTGGCTTTATCTATTGCCTGTGTTTTCAAGTGTGTATCTGACTTCCCTCGGTTGGAATTTTCCTTCTAGTGCTTTCTGTAGGGCTGGGTTTGTGGATAGGTATTGTTTAAATCTGACTTTGTCTTCGAATGTCTTGTTCCTTCCGTCTATGATGATTGAAAGTTTTTCTGGGTATATTAGTCTGGGCTGACATCCATGGTCTCTTAGTGTCTGCATTACATCTGTCCAGGTCCTTCTGGCTTTCAAAGTCTCCATTGAGAAATCGGGTGTTATTCTGATGGGTTTACCTTTATAGGTCACTTGGCCTTTTTCCTTGGCTGCTCTTAATATTCTTTCTTTATTCTGTATATTTAGTTGTTTAATTATTATGTGTCGAGGGGACTTTTTTGGGGGGTCTAATCTGTTTGGTGTTCTATAGGCTTCTTGTATCTTCATAGGCATTTCCTTCTTTAAGTTGGGAAAGTTTTCTTCTATAATTTTGTTGAATATATTTTCTGTGCCTTTGAGTTGGTATTCTTCACCTTCTTCTATCCCTATAATTCATAGGTTTGGTCTTTTTATGGTGTCCCAGATTTCTTGGACATTTTGGTTCATGACTTTGTTGGCTTTAGTGTTTCCTTCGACTGATGGAACTATTTCTTCTACTGTATCTTCAATGCCAGAAATCCTCTCTTCCATCTCTTGCATTCTGTTGGTTATACTTGCATCCGAAGTTCCTGATCTTTTACTCAGGTTTTCTATTTCCAGCATTCCCTCTGTTTGTGTCTTTTTTATTTTTTCAATTTCCCTTTTCAGTTCTTGGACTGTTTCCTTTGTTTGTTTCATTGCTTTTTCATGATTTTCTTTCAGTGCTTTATTGTTTTCTTCCAGGATTTTAATGTTTTCTTCCAGGACTTTATTGTCTTCTTGGAGGGCTTTATTGTTTTCTTCTAATTTGTTTGCCCTTTCCTCTAGTTGTTTACAGCGTTCTTCCAATTTTCTTGTCTTTTCCTCTACACAAGCCTCTACCTTCTTCATGAAGTTACTCATAAGGCTACTTTCTTCTGCTTCTTCCAATTTTTGGTGTTCAGGTCTAGATGTTGGAGGCGAGCTAGGTTCTGGTGATGCTGTATTGCTCTTCATTTTGCTGTATGTACTTCTGCTTTGACGTCTGCCCATCTCCTTGTGGTTCCTTCTTGGTCTTATAGTGTACTTGTTTCACAAAGAGCTGACAGACTCAGGAAGACTCTCTTTCTTGTCCAAAAGGGAGTTCTCTTGTCCAACTCTTTGGTCCAGAAGGGAAGTCAGGGGCAAGCTCTGGTCCAGAATGGCAGTCGGGGACAGGCTGGGAGCTGGGGGCCGGTCTCTAAGTCTCAGGAAGTGGCTGGGGTCTTGGGCAGATGGGCGTGGGGGCAGGGCGCGGAGACTGCAGGGGCTGCCTGGGGCTTGGAAAAGGGGATCCCTCCCGGTGGGGCTAGAAGGGGAACTGCCCCGTGGCCAGAACCTGGTGCCAAGTTGGGCAGGTCCTCCCGGGGTGGCTGGTGGCCAGGGATGGGGTCCGGGCTGGACCCAGGCACTCACCTCTGGTCCAGAAGGGAAGTCGTCAGGGGCCAGCTGGGAGCTGGGGGCCAGTCTCTAAGTCTCAGGAAGTGGCTGGGGTCTCGGGCAGATGGGCGTGGGGGCAGGGCGCAGAGACTGCAGGGGCTGCCGGGGGCTTGGAAAAGGGGATCCCTCCTGGTGGGGCTAGAAGGGGAACTGCCCGGTGGCCAGAACCCGGCGCCAAGCTGGGCAGGCCTCTCAGGAGTGGCTGGTGCCCAGGGATGGGGTCCGGGTTGGACCCGGGTACTCACCTCTGGTCCAGAAGGGAAGTTGTCGGGGGCAGGCTGGGAGCTGGGGGCCGGTCTCTAAGTCTCAGGAAGTGGCTGGGGTCTTGGGCAGATGGGCGTGGGGGCAGGGCGCGGAGACTGCAGGGGCTGCCGGGGGCTTGGAAAAGGGGGTCCCTCCCGGTGGGGCTAGAAGGGGAGCTGCCCGGTGGCCAGAACCTGGTGCCAAGTTGGGCAGGTCCTCCCGGGGTGGCTGGTGGCCAGGGATGGGGTCCGGGCTGGACCCAGGCACTCACCTCTGGTCCAGAAGGGAAGTTGTCAGGGGCAGGCTGGGAGCTGGGGGCCGGTCTCTAAGTCTCAGGAAGTGGCTGGGGTCTTGGGCAGATGGGCGTGGGGGCAGGGCGCGGAGACTGCAGGGGCTGCCGGGGGCTTGGAAAAGGGGATCCCTCCTGGTGGGGCTAGAAGGGGAGCTGCCCGGTGGCCAGAACCTGGTGCCAAGTTGGGCAGGTCCTCCTGGGGTGGCTGGTGGCCAGGGATGGGGTCCGGGCTGGACCCAGGCACTCACCTCTGGTCCAGAAGGGAAGTCGTCAGGGGCCGGCTGGGAGCTGGGGGCCAGTCTCTAAGTCTCAGGAAGTGGCTGGGGTCTCTGGTCCAGAAGGGAAGTCGTCAGGGGCCGGCTGGGCCTACTTTATACTTTTTGCTATGCATAATATTGTAGATATTTAAAGTTATTTTGTTGATGTATTAATTTAGTAAACAAAATATTCACAGAAGATACAAAAATACCAAAAACCTGTAGGTGACAGAAGAAGACATAAAATCAAAATACTATAAACATATATCATTCCTACACTGATCCTGACATAAATCTAAGCATGCAGTATGTTAATTGACTATTCACAATTATTTGAGGGTAGAAATTTGGTGCCTTTGTTTTTCACATAAGAAACAAAAACACTAAGAGTGAAATAAGTTGTTCAACTTTCTTTGTATAGTATTACATTTAAGGTTTTGAATTAGGTAGCATGACAACAGATCATTGTCTTTATATTCTGTGATATCAGGATTTTTTAATTTCATAGATTTTAATTATTGGATTTAAAAAAATAAATACATCTATTCATAATGTTTAAAATCCTCATTAAACTCCATTAGACAAAATAAAATTATTTAAAAAGAATAAAAGTTAAATGCATTTCAGTAAATATAAAATTTTTAAATTAATGGCATAGGAAATTAATTCAACATCATTAAATTAGTATTAATAATGTCTTTGATACTAATTTATAAATAAAGCCTAAAGATTTATTTGTTAACAAGTTTCATTTTATTCAAAATTGACATAGAATTTAAAGAGACTTTCCTAAAATTTAGATAAAATAATTTTATAAATTTCTACTTGTCTTAGTTCATAACAAATATATAAATTGTTAACCTGATTTGACTTACACAGAAAACCATTTAACCTTCAAAAATAATAAGTAATAAATAGAATCAAGGAAGGTAAGCATCCAAATAATTATAGACAATTGGTTAGTTTTGTTGCAATGTTAAAGAAGATGTGTCCATATTATATATGATACATATATTCAACATGGAACTAATTCTGTATTTTGTGATATTTATGTAAAATTTAAACTTGCCTGAGATTCTGCATGGCAGTTGTTCTTACCGAATTAGTTTTCATGATTTTTCTGTTGCCAAATCTAAGATTGGAAGACAAAAGTGAATAAGAAAATTGAAGGTTAAGAATATATTTTGAAAGTATTATAATTGAGAGACATTTAGATTCAACATATTTAGTAATCTGCATAAAATCTAAATTATATAAACACAAATTTAAACTTGAGTTTTAAAATCAAGATGTTTTCAGTTCTTACTGAGGTTATTGTGGTGCTTTTTCTCAAACATTATTTTATCACTTTTGTAATTTTCATGATTGTATGTCATATGTATATGCCAATATTGTTAACACAATTTTCTAAAATTATAGCAACAAGTGTTGTTTTATGTGATGACAAAGACACTCATATAGAGATTCCTAAATGAGTCATTACCTTGCTTGGTAGTTTAAAATCTTACTTCATAAATCATGATTTAATTTATTACTGTTAGCTGATATACTTTCCTTTAAGGCAATTTGTTATATAAGATAAAAGATTTTATTTTAGTGAGAAGCTTTTCTAAAGATTATTGAAATTTAGCAAATCTTGAATATATTCCTATCTATGATTTTAAGAATTCCTGATTTAAAAGAGAATTCTCACAATGGGTTCCAGAGTTTCTATTGGCCACCACATTTAACAGTGCCTGATAACAATCATCATTGAACAAATAGTATGTAATTTCCATTTAATTAAAAAGAACTTGGGTATTTCTTTATAAGCATAGTAATCTTTAAGACATATTTGTAACACATTTAGTATGTGAATATAAACAATAAAGTATACTACTTTTTTAGTAGTGTACAAAAGATATTTCTTTCAACAACAAATTTTGTACTGAAAATTACTTATTGAATTTAGAAAACACAAAGCAACTATCTGTGAACTTTTATGTTGAAATAGCTTTAAAATTAAGAAAAAGAAAAAAGATAACAGAGATACTAGTAGTCAAAACATTAAAAAGGCAGTATAAAATTGTTAGTAGTTTTTATGTATGATACATCTTTCTATTTTGACCAAGTCATTTTCTGAAAGCCCAAAATGATTACGGAATAAGATATATATGAAAAAAATCAACATTAGCCCTATATGAGAATTGAGAGAAAGTACTTGCTAAATGTGAGCAAAAGATAAAAATAAAAAAAATAGGAAATGTTTATCAAACAATTTCAAAGCCTTTATTAAAATATGAGCATTAATAGGTACAGTTCTCCTAACAATATTAAACCCTGTTTTTTTTTTTTAATTTTAGCTTTACTTTACATATGTTTTGTGCTTTACCTTTATGTATGTTTAAGCACCATGTATGTTCCTAGTGTCACTTCAGATCCTCTGGGACTGTAATTACTGATGGTTAGTTATGAGTTAATATGTGGGTGCTTGGAATCTAAGCTCCCCTCTCTGAAAGAGCAGCAGTGCTCTTAAGCCATGTCTCCAGATCCAAGGACTTGCTATTCTAAAAGAATATTTCTACATATAGTACATAGAAAAATAACCAATATATGAATGTTTTAAAACAACAGATCCATGAAGATAGAATTTTAAAATGCATAGCAATATTTTATGCAAATGGAAGGAAGATACATGAAAATCACTAATTATAGTGAGGGCTTTAACACAGCTTACTCAGTATTAGATAAGGAAACCAGAAATAAAATCTGTAAGAATATTAAAGATTTGAATTTAATGAAATTATAGCAGCACATATAACATATAAATTTATGATTAACAGCTTTGAAATGCAGATTCTTAACAATTATACAACAAATATGACCATACAGGCCTCAGCAGATTTCAAAGGATGAAAATCAAAGAGTTTATTCATCTACCTACTAAGAGTGAATTGAGCTTACATAGAATGAAATGATTAGAAGTCTCTGTTTAAAACACAGATACTTCATTACATCATGTGTCACAAATAAATACTAGAAAACATTAGGGACTAAATAAAATAAAAATCAAATAATTTACACTTGGAGACACCGCTAAAATACATGCATAATAAAACTTTTTTCAGTCTTTACTGCATTTACTTAGAAAAAACCCAAATCACAGTTATATGCTTGAAAACATTTGATGACATCCTTTGGACATTAGAAAAAAATAAATTAAATCTAAAGAATAATAACATATAAAAATTAAATCAACAAAGTAGCCCACAGAGATGATCAACTGTCTTAGTTATTGCTGTGAAAAGACACCAAGACTACATCAACTCTTATAAAGGAAAACATTTAATTGGGGCTGGCTTACAGTTTCAAAGATATAGTCCATTGTCATCATGGTGGAACACATGGCAGCATACAGGCAGATGTGATGCTGGCAATGGAGCTGAGAGTTCTACATCTTGTTCCACAAGCAGCATAAAATGACTATTTACCATACTGGGCATAGCTTGAGCATATGTGACCTCAAAGCCTGCCTTTACAATGATACACTTTCTCCACCAAAGCTATACCTAATCCAACAAGGCCACAATGCTTAATATTGTCATTTCCTGTAGGCTAAGCATTTAAACACATGAGTCTGTTATGGCCATACCTATTCAAACTACCACAATATGGTAACGTAAGAAATCTAGGATAGCTAAAACAATCCTCAAAATTAAAAGAACTGCTGGACATATCCCAATCTCAAGTTGTACCATAGAGCTATAGTTATAAAAATAGCATGATGTTGGCACAAAAACAGAAACAATGATCAGTGTAATCAAACTGTAAACCCAAACATAAACCTACATATGTATGGATACCTGAATTTTTATAATAAAGACAAAAATATACACTGGAAAAAAACAGCATCTTAAACAAATGGAACTGTTCAAACTGAATGGCTGCCTATAGAAGTGTACAAATAGATCCGTACTTACCATATTGTACAAAACTCAACTCCACATGGATCAAAGACTACAACACAAACCAGATACAATGAATCTGAAAGAATAGAAAGTGGAGAATAGCCTTGAACTCATTGTCAGAGGAAAAACTTCCTAAACAGAACACCATTAGCACGGCCACTAAGATCAACCATTAATAAATGGAATCTCATGAAACTGAAAAGTGTCTGAACACTGGAACACCATCATTCAAAAAATATGGCAAACTACAGAATGGGAAAATATTTTTACCAATTCTACATCTGATATAATCTTAATATCTAAAATCTACAAAGAAGTAAAAGTAACTAGATGACAGGAAAATAAGCCAATTTAAAAATGGGGGTATGTATCCAAACAGAATTTTCAAGAGGACACTCAAGTGACTGAGAAACACTAATAAATGTTCAATATACTGATATTGTAAATAGCACATCAAAGCTACTTTGAGATTTCATCTTATACCAGTCACAGTGGCAAAGAACAATAAGACAAGTGAAAACTCATGCTGGTGAGAATGTGGAGAAAGGGGGGCAGATATCCATTGCTTGAAGGACTGATAACTTGTACATCCACTATAGAAATCATTGGGATGGTTCTTCAAGAATATGAGAGTTCATCTACCACAAAACCAAGCTCTACTATTATTGGGTATATCCACAAAGGTATTTTATGCTACCACAGAGACATTTGCTCAAGTATATTCATGGTTGCTCTATTCATAACTGCCAGACAGAAGTTGGAAACTACCTAGATATCCTTCAAGGGAATAATGTTTGAAGAAAATGTGGTACATTTTCACAATGGTGTATTACTCAACCATTAAAAAATGAAATGAAATTCTCAGGTAAATAGATGAACTAAAAAAAGTCATTGTGAGTGAGGTTAGCCAGTCCCAGAATGCCAAATATGGTATTTATTTGTAGATGTAACCAACCGTCTTATTAAATAAGAAACACAGAAACAATGTAAAAGAGAAAGCCGAGAGGTCAGAGCTCAGAGCTAAAATCTCACCCTTCCTCCTGCTGTCCCAGCTTCCCGAAAGAGAGCTATTTCCTGTGTGTAAGTCGATTTTCCAGTCATTCTGCCTTCTCATTGGTTGTAAACCCAAACACGTGACTGCCTCATCACTGTCTGAATGTACAGCCCCCTAGGTCTTAAAGGCATATGTCTCCAATGCTGGCTGTATCCCTGAACACACAGAGATCTATGGGATTAAAGGCGTGTGCCACCACCGCCACACTCTGTCTATGGCTCTAATAGCTCTGACCCCTGGGCAACTTTATTTATTAACATACAATCAAAATCACATTTCAGTACAATTAGAATACCACCACATTTATTCATTTATATGTGTATATGTATGTTAAGACAATGATAAACTACAATTTATGGATCCACAGAGAGTTGGTATAGAGGAAGTTACTAGAGGGAACACATAGATATCATTAAGAAAGGGAAATGAAGCCGGGCGGTGGTGGCGCACGCCTTTAATCCCAGCACTCGGGAGGCAGAGCCAGGCGGATCTCTGTGAGTTCGAGGCCAGCCTGGGCTACCAAGTGAGCTCCAGGAAAGGCACAAAGCTACACAGAGAAACCCTGTCTCGAAAAATCAAAAAAAAAAAAAAAAAAAAAAAAAAAAAAGAAAGGGAAATGAATAGGTAGCTATGGATGGATGAGGTGGGCTGGAATGGAAGGGTCATGTGGGGAGTAGTAAGTAAGAGTGGTTGTGGAAGGGAGAGACTGCTAAAATTAGAAGCACTTGAAGGATATTATAGAAACCCGTTACAGTAGAAATTTCCTAAATATATACATATGTGAAGGTAGTATAAATAAAATTGACAAATAATGACAAATGTCCCCAAAGAGAGCTTCCAGTATGGGGAGTGGATTACCTCTAATTAAGTCGTTGGCCAAAGGAGTCCCATGGGAATCCCCAAACAAACCAGGCTGTTGCCAACATAATTGGTTGTTCTCCCCAAACTGACAACATTGTCCCATTGCTGAAAATAACACATAACAAAAATCTTTACACATGAATCAGTTGAATTGGTATCTTCCACATTGGTGACTATTTAATATGTACTAATATATCCAGCAGTGCTAATAAACTGGTACCCACAAGCAAAGGCTGAAATGTTGAAAATAGTTCTGTTTAATCTGAAAAGTCCATATCTATAAGATAATTATAGCAAAATGGCTCTGTGCACACAGAAATACCACGATCCAAATTTAAGCAGCAGGGGCATATATAACCAAGTCTGATTTACATTTTTAAACCTGACCTCCTACTGTTCACGGTTATGGCACTTCACAAAATTTGCAGCTCTATTCCCTGTGAGCATCTTAGTGCAAATTGTATCTTGCTCTGCCTGTTGCTTGACAGATTTCCTGGTGGCAAGCCTCCTTGTGCATTTTTTATTCTCCTGGGAGCTTTCCTTCTGTTATTTTGAAACTATGGAATTCAAGGTTATACCAAATTTAGAAAAAACAGCTCAGTCACTTTCTTCAAATGTGAAAGATCATAAGACATATATTAAATTAGTTTCCTGTCATTTTATATGGATAATGTCTTCATTTACTGTTGATAGTCAAAAATAAGAATGATCTAGAAGCTAATGGAAGCTTTAAAGTGTTTTTAGAGATCTTGTTACAGTGTTGTACAATAAAAACTAATTTCAGAGCATTGAGTCATTGATATTACAGAAATTTCTGAGGCATGAATTCAAGTTATTTTTCTGTATTTTCCATTTTTTTTGAAATTACACAAGTATATACACAAGTACAACTTTTCATGAAAACTAGGTATCATTGATTTAGAAAATAAACATGCTCTTGACATGAAATAAAGCATATAGTCTAACAATGATTTGAAAAATATAAGATGTTTATAAATAATATAAGTTTGAGAAAAATAAAACCGATTTTCTACTTATGCTATTTTTATCATAAATAATAAAATAAAAATAATTTATAAAAGTTTAATTTTATCAATTCCTGATTTCATTTCAAAAAAGTCCCTGAATTAACATATTATTTTAAATTAATTATGTTTCCACCAATCATTTCAAACTATGCTATTTTTTTCTTGTTATTTGAAGTTTTCCTTCTGTTCTTGAGACCTAGATTTAAACCATACTTTGAAAATATGAGTTCCAGGAAAGTTTATGTAAATACATTTGATGCCAAATTACCGATTAAGCAATATAATTACTATTGGCAATGTCGACTTCAATTTGATAATAAAAACACCTATACTGTTTACATATTAGTTTTTTGCCATTGGCAACATCATCAGAAATCTTTTTAAAGACTTTGATGTCCAAGTAAACAGCAATGAGAAATAGTGTACTTGAAATCACTTGCTTTCTAAGAAGGAGCTCAGAGACTTCATTATAGATTTCTAAAATATTAAGAACATAGTAATTAAATGAGGAATGCATTCTCTTTTCATTTAAAATATCAAAATATACTTTTAGGTCTTGGTAAAAAACACACAGTGGACAATAATCTTTTTTTTTTCTCATAGGTGAGATTATATTAGGAAACCACAGATATTGCTTGTTTAGAATCCAGTAAACTACATTGTAATCTGAAGTGTATTCCACCCACTTATCTAAAATTTCATCAAATCAACCCAAAAGATTAGTTTCAAATGAATAAAATTCAAATAAACGGAGTTTATCTTAGCAGAGTAATTAAATTCACTCCTAGAAAGGAGCTCAGAGAAATCACTTCTCCTTCTGAAGAAATGGAGATGGCATTCCTTTGAAGAAATGTATTTGAATAACAAAGATGAGGAGAATTTCTTACAAAACATAGCATAAATTTTAAAATTAAGCAACTGATTCTATGAGATGAGAATATACATGGTATAAAAAATCAGCAGTTGTGTGTGCATGTGTGTGAGTGTGTGTGTGTGTGTGTGTGTGTGTGTGTGTGTGTGTGTGTGTGTGTGTGTGTGTTGGGATATGTAGTCAAGAGCTGTAAGAATGTCATTGACACCAGCCCAGGTATATTTCTAGTCAATTCTGACTGTACTTGAAATTGAATTCTGATTGCATGACATGCTAGCTAAGAGTTTGAAAGTTCAGAAAGGAATTTTGTGACATTTCCCTAGGCATTCAAATCATAAAAGTGTATATTGCATAAATCTGTCACTGAAAGTGGATAGGTTTATGGTAAAATATATTACAGTCTTCCTGTTGTGGTTAAGGAGACAAAATTCATTCTTAAGGATCATTTCTAGGATCAGTCTCTGTTCTTTAGTATCAGACAAAAAATAGAAGCTTACTTTAGTTGGCTGAAAAATTTAATACTAATCCAGAAAATATACCTAAGAAAATTTTATAGAAGTTATACATAACTGCAAAAATTGTACTGTTCCCACTGTGAGTGTAATGAATGAAAAGTCTTGATGCAATAAGTGGCTTAAAGAGCCATGACTCATAACCATACAAAACTGATGTTAGAGGCCAACTTATATAAATTCCTTAGTTTCAACGTAACTGTAATATCTTATACAATGCATTTGATAACTACCTGCCATTTCTACTTTTCTGGAAAAAAAAGTAAAATTAAGAAGTATATATTGTGGTGATATTCTAATTGTACTGAAATGTGATTTTGATTGTATGTTAATAAATAAAGTTGCCCGGGGGTCAGAGCTATTAGAGCCATAGACAGAGTGTGGCGGTGGTGGCACACGCCTTTAATCCCATAGAGCTCTGTGTGTTCAGGGATACAGCCAGCATTGGAGACATATGCCTTTAAGACCTAGGGGGCTGTACATTCAGACAGTGACGAGGCAGTCACGTGTTTGGGTTTACAACCAATGAGAAAGCATAACAATAATACTATAAAAAAAAGACGTACAGACAGGATATAGCTCTCTTTCAAGAAGCTGGGACACAGAGGAGGAAGGGTGAAATTTTAGCTCTGAGCTCTGACTTCTCGGCTTTCTCTTTTACATTGTTTCTGTGTTTCTTATTTAATAAGACGGTTGGTTACACCTACAATATATTGTTTTAATGTATTTAAATGCAGTAAGGCGCTTGTTTTTGCATTATTAAGATAAAAATGATTTATTTGAATGGGAATGATCCTCTCATTTTCTTACAAACAATAATTCCAGGCAAGTATTAATTAGACTTTTACTATAGGTCTTGGGTATATTGATTAAAATATAGGTATTCAACATGATAGAATGCTTCCAAAATGGGTGATAAAAATCAAAATCTGTGTCTAACTATGAATTCATAAGGTATGTTCTTAAGGTGAATTAAAATTGAGATTAATTAAAATCTTTCAAATCTGACGCCATGAAAACAATAGAATGAAATACACTTTGGCAATGAAAGAGTACTTTCAGGATTACAAGTGGGCTAGTGAGATGAAGAAAGAGCCCCCAAAAGTTTTCCTTTTGGTAACTATTAGTCTATAACTAACTTAAAAGATATGAGGTTTTCCTTCCTTTTCATTCCTGGTGGCTGCCTAGATTTTCACCTAACTTATATTGGTTTCTGTTGTTGTTGGTGTTGTTTATTTTTTCTCTTATCTTCTGTTAAAACTATCTTCAACTTAAACAAACAATGTAGTATAAAAATCCTAATTTTTACTTATGAAATTGCCAAAGTTTGTGATTTAAAACTTTTTATTTATATTAAAATGAGTCAAATACAACATAAAGTAATAATGACATATAATACTCTCTGAAAATTTTATTCAGTATTGGTAAATGGCCAGACAAATGGATAACCTTATATGTAATTATCTATTGAATCATAATTAATATTTTTTCTGAAACATTTTTCATATATTATATTTTCAAAAAAGTCAATAACTACTGACATTTTCTGTAGCACTCTATTTTATGTTCAAGAACAATAACATTTACTTTTCTGATTTATTCAAACTACAGCCTTATTATTTATTTATTTATTTATTTATTTATTTATTTATTTATTTATTTATTTATTTATTTATTTATTCAGTATTCAGAAATTTTCTGTTCATTTTTTCATACCAACCACAGATGTTGGTATGAAACCAGGATAGGCCAATTCAGGCACCTTCCTCACTATTGCTAGTAGTCTAAGATGAGGTCACCCTTGTGAATTCCTGGGAACTTCCCTAGCACCCTGTATCTACTTGTTCCCCTGATGTCTCCCTCTATAATGGTTTCTCTTTCCTTTCTCTCCCACTCTGTCCCTGTTACAGTGTGACCATCCAGTTCCCTTATGTTCTTACCCTCATTCCCTACTTTCTAATGCCCCCCTCACTTCCAGTTTGCTCTTGGAGATTTCATCTATTTACCCTTCCCAGGGTGATCCATATGTCCCTCTTAGGGTTTTCCTTGTTAGCTAGCTTCTCTGGAACTGTGACTTTTAGTCTGGATATCTTTCGCTTTACATCGAGTATCTACTTATGAGTGAGTTCATACCATGTTTTTCCTTCTGAGTCTGGGTTACCTCACTCAGGATGATATTTTCTAGTTCTATCCATTTGCCTGCAAATTTCATGATGTCATTGTTTTTTTACTGCTGAGTAGTACTCCATTATGTATATGTACCACATTTTCTTTAACCTTTCTTCAGTTGAGGGATATCTAGGTTGTTTCCAGGTTCTGGCTATTACAAATAATGGTGCTATGAACATAGTTGAACTTTGTGGCTTTGTGGTATGATTGAGATTACCTTGGGTATATGCCCAAGAGAAGTATAGCTGGGTCTTGAGAAAGACTGATTCCCATTTTTTTTGAGAAACTCTCATACTGATTTCCACAGTGGCAGTACAAATATTCAATCCCACCAATAACGGACGAGTATTCCCCTTGCTCTGCATCCTCTCCAACGTAAGTTGTCATCAATATTTTTGATCATAGCCATTCTTACAAGCATAAGATGGTATCTCAGAGTTGTTTTGATTTTCATTTTCCTGATGACTAACGATACTGAGCAATTCCTTAAATGTCTTTCAGCCACTTGAGATTCTTCTGTTGAGAATTCTCTGTTTAGCTCTATAGCCCATTTTTATAGTATTTTTATTTTATAATTAACTTAATTTCACATATCAGCCATGGATTACTCCATCCTCCATCCTCCCTCCTCCCATCCCCCATCCCTCCCCCCCATCAACCCCCCACTGCCACCTCCTCCAAGGCAAGGTCTCACCTGGGGACTCAGGCCAGCCTGGCATACTCAGCCAAGGCATATCCAGTCCTTTCCTCCCTACACCAAGGCTGAGCAAAGTGTCTCAGCATAGACCACAGTCTCCAAAAATTCAGCCCATGCACCAAGGACAGGTCCTGGCTCCACTGCCTGGGGGCCTCCCAAACAGTTCAAGCTAATCAACTGTCTCACTTTTCCAGAGGTCCAGTTCCATGGGGGTTCCTCCTCCATTGGTTCACAGTTCATGTGCTTCTAGTAGTTTGGCTATTTGTCCCTGTGCTTCCACCAACCATGGTCTCAACATTTCTCGCTCATCCATTCCCTCCTCTCTCTCACCAATTGGACTCCTGTAGCTCCACCTGGGACTCAGCCTTGGATCTCTGCATCTGCTTCCATCAGACACTGGATAAGAGGTCTATCACGACAGCCAGGGTGTTTGGCCATCCGATCACCAGAATAGGTCAGCTCAGGCACTCTCTCGACCATTGCCAGTAGTCTACAGTGGAGGTATCTTTGTGAATTTCTGGGGACCTCTCTAGCACTCTGATTCTTCCTATTTCCTGGGGTCTTTATTCATCAAGGTATCTCCCTTTCCATTCTCCCACATAGTTCCTGATCCAGCTGGGACCTCCCTCTCCCCTAAGCTCTCTTTCCCCTGACCCTTGCCCTCCATTACCCCCCACCCCTCGTTTGCTCATGTAGATCTCATCATCTATTTCTCTGTCATTGGTTGATCCCTGTCTCTTTCATAGGGTCCTCTTTACTAGGTAGCCTCCCTGGAGCTGTGAGTTGCAATCTGATTATCCTTTGCTTTACATCTAATATCCACATGTTTGTCTTTCTGAGTCTGGGTTACCTCACTCAGGATGATTTTTTTCTAGTTCCATCTATTTGCCTGCAAACCTCATAATGTCATTGTTTTTCTCTGCTGAGTAGTACTCCATTGTGTATATGTACCATTTTTTGTTTATCCATTCTCCAGTTGAAGGGCATCTGGGTTGTTTCCGGGTTCTGGCTATTAAAAATAATGCTGCTATGAACATAGATGAGCATGTGTCCTTGTGGTATAATTGAGCATTCCTTGGGTATATGTCCAAGAGTGGAATAGCTGGATCTTGAGGGAGGTTCATTCCCACTTTTCTAAGAAAGTACCATATTGATTTCCAAAGTGGCTGTACAAGCTTGCATTTCTACCAACAGTGGAGGAGGAGAGTTCCTCTTGCTCCACATCCTCTCCAACATAAGCTGTCTTCAGTGTTTTTGATCTTAGCCATTCTGACAGGTGTAAGATGGTATCTCAGAGTCGTTCTGTTTTGCATTTCCCTGACGATTAAGGATGTTGAGCAATTCCTTAAATGTCTTTCAGTCATTTGAGCTTCTTCTGTTGAGAATTTTCTGATTAGCTCTATAGCCCATTTTTTTAATTGGACTGTTTCATATTTTGATGTCTAATTTCTTGAGTTCCTTATATATTCTGGATATCAGCCCTCTGTCAGATGTAGGGTTGGTGAAGATCTTTTCCCATTCTGTAGGCTGTTGTTTTGTCTTATTGACCAAGTGTTTTGGCCTACAAAAGCTTCTCAGCTTCAGAATGTCCTATTTATTAATTTTTTTCAATGTCTATGATATCAGTGTTATATTTAGAAAGTGGTCTCCTATGTCAATGCGTTCAAGACTACTTCCTACTTTCTCTTCTGTCAAGTTCAGTGTAACTGGATTTATGTTCAGGTCTTTAATCCACATGAGTTTTGTGCATGGCAATAGATATAGATCTATTTACAATCTTCTACATGTTGACATCCAATTATGCCACCACCATTTGTTGAAGATGCTTTCTTTTGTCCATTGTTCAGATTTGGTTTCTTTTGTCAAAAATCAGGTGTTCGTAGCTGTGCAGATTAATGTCAGGATGTTTAGTTTGATTCCATTGGTCCACATTTCAATTTTTATGCCAATACCAAGCTTTTTTTTTTATTACTATAGCTCTATAGTAGACCTTGAGGTCAGGGATGTTGATGCCTCCAGAGGCAGCTTTATTGTACAGTGTTCTTTTAGCTATCCTAGTCTTTTTTGTTTGTTTTTCCATATGAAGTTAAGTATTATTTCTTCCAGGTCTATGAAGAATTGTGTTGCAACTTTGATGGGGACTGCACTGAATCTGTAGATTGCTTTTGGTAAGATTGCCATTTTAATATGTTAATCCTATCTATCCATGAGCATGAGAGATCTTTCCATTTTCTGATATCTTCTTTAATTTCTTTCTTTTGAGCCTTAAAGTTCTTGTCATACAGGTCTTTCACTTGCTAAGTTAGAGTTACCCCAAGGTATTTTATGTTTTCTGTGGCTACTGTATAGGGTGATGTTTCACTGATTTCTTTCTCAGCCCATTTATCATTTGTAGATAGGAGAGCTACTGAATTTGTTGAGTTGATCTTGTATCCTGCCATATTACTGAAGGTGTTTATCAGCTGTAGGAGTTTCCTGGTAGAATTTTTGGGGTCATTTATGTATACTATCTTATCATCTGTAAACAGTGAAAGTTTGACTTCTTCCTTTCTAATTTGTGTCCCTTGATCACTTTTTGTTGTGTTTTTTCTCCAGCTAGAACTTCAAGTAGCATTGTAGCTGGAAGATTTCCTGTGTCCCAGCCTGCTGTGAGTTGGGACAAATCTCTCCCACTTGCATACCCCAAGTAAACACACAGAAGCTTATATTAATTATACCTACATGTCCATGGCTCAAGCTTCTTGCTAGCTAGCTCTTACATCCTAAATTAGCTCATAACTATTTATGTATGTATTGCGACATGTTCTGTGCCTTTACCTGCATCCTATTACATGGTGATCCTTAGTCTGCTCACTGGAATATCCCCCCACCTTTTTCCTGTCTCTCTCTTTGAATTTCTTGCCTGGCTCTAAGCTGCCTTTTCATAGGCCACGTGGCTTTATTTATCAACTAATCAGAGCAACACATATTTGCAGCATACAGAAAGAAATTCCCCCATCATTTCCCCTTTTCTCTCTAAACAAAATGAAAGTTTTAACTTTAACCTATTTAAATTACTTATATAAAAGCAGTTATTAACCAAGAATTAGTTACAATATCTAGACTATTTGTATTTTGTAAAATTAAAGAAACAATTTTCTGTCTATCCTATATTTATGAGTCAAAGTTTTCATATATAATTTATCTTTTATTATAAAGAAGGAAAATTATAATTATGACTATCTAGTCTTTAATTACATCAAAAACTCCAGAAGGATATAATATTACCTAAGTAAACCAGAAATGCATTGTAAGCAACTTCCAATATTCTGGAAATGACAGAGACAGCTGCCTGCCTGGACAGTTACCCAAAGTTCCTCTGTAACGTTGGGGCATCCATCTTTAGCCCATAGGCCTGGTCTCCCTGACATTTTTTTCTTTGAGTCTGGTAGAATATCTGGCAGTCTCCTCTGTGAAGCAGGAACCTGAATGGCCATTTCTCCAAGCACAGTTCAGTGTTTAAGTTCCTATGGGTCCTGCATGTCTAGTCAATAAAACAAGCAGTCCAGGTAAGAACAATTTCTTGCCCAAATGGCTATTTTTGCCAAGAAGATAAATTCCATAGAGAGTGTCTTCAATGCCGATCTTTTCTTTGAAGTAAACTAGTGCTGCCAGGAACAAACATGTCTCACTGTCCAGAAAATCTAAGTCTTTAAAACATTTTAAATGCCATATTCTGTACGTCTTTGAAGTGTTTGAAGATTACCTACCTAATTGAAATATATCTTTGTACACCTACAAAACTTAACTAACATGACTATATATCCAATTATCATAGAAGACTAATTATTAATCTGTATTTCTCAACTATACACTATAATTTCAAATGAGTTGCACAAACAAAATACTTTTTATAAGATTAGAAATATACATACAGTATAACAAAACTAACTTTAAATTTGTATCAACAAACTAAAATCCATAGCATTGTAAAACATTTCAAACAAGTTGTGACTCTTTAAAAGTAGATCCAATAATATACCCTTTCATCCTATCATATCTATACTATCCTCTTTTCTTCTTTAGAAAGAGATTGCCTTTATAATCTGTAGCACAAATTTAAAAGTTCTTATTAATAAAATCAAACATAAAGCCAGGTATTAGGGTGAATGCTGGAAGATCTGAGAAACAGAACAAGCCACAGCAACGTCACCTCACCAATTCCTTAATTTATCTCATTTCCTCAAATTGGAAGCCTCTTTGTCCTCATCCCAATTGTTCTCAGCTTGACTGCTGCTAAAAAGCCTAGAAGCTTAACCAGGCTCTAGTTTCTGGTTTTCACTTCTTATATTCCTTTCTGCTTCCTGAAATCACTGCCTGGGATTAAAGGTGTGTGTCACCATCCCTAGATGTTTCCAGTGTGGCTTTGAACTCACAGAGATCTGCATGGACCTCTGCCTCCAGAATACTAGGATTAAAGGTGTGTATGCCACCATTTTTTGGCCTCTATGTCTATCTAGCTGGTTTTCTGTTCTCTGATCCCAGATAAGTTTATTAAGGTGCACAATGTGTTGGGGGACACAATATCACCATATTTCCCCTTTTTTTGTCTAAAATTTAAAAAAGTTTATAACTAATATAAGAAAAAATATATCCAATAAGTATATACAATATATACAGTCAAGAATTACGTTAACATTGTCTAATCCATTAACATTTGACAGATTCAGATCAAAAAAGCTCCATTATAATATATTATCAATGTCCAGTCTATTAACATTTGACAAATTCAGACAAAAAATTTTCATTACTTATCCTGTTTAAAACAAGTAGTTCCTTTTTAAAAGTAGATTCAATAATCCCCCTTTTTATCTTATTATATCCATATTCTCTTTTTTGAGTAGATCCAAAAAACTACCTTTTATCTTATCATTTCTATATCTTCCCCTTATTCAGAGTAGATTCAATGATCTACCCTTTTCTATATCTCCTTTTTTCTTTTTCTTTTTTTAAAACAAGAACCCTGAATCTAATCTTTGTTTAGCTTCTTTTTTAACCATTAATAATTAATAACTTGTAACCAACCATCATAAACAATAACAATTATATAAACCATTAAATGACCAAAAAACACCCACCCCACTTCTTGGGAATGTGGGTGTTGTTTTCTTAAAATTACTTCCTGCTTTCTGGGGGCAAAGGCATCTTTAGGGTATCCTAAAAGAAAAATTTTGGGTTAATTGTCAAGTCCTAAGAAAGTTAGTGGTATTATTTGTCCAGTATCTGCATAATGGGAAAATGTAGGGCTTGACTCAAGTCCTTGCTTGAGTTGTCTGTGAATTTAGCCATCTCAAAATTGCCCTGAGCAGTTTGTGGTCCAACACCAATCTTTCCATGGTGTTAATCAGCTTAATGGTTTTACCATAGTCCATGTGGAATCATGATTGTGGTGTCCCATCATCCTTTTGAAGATTTCAAAGATGCTGTTAGGAGTGGTCATGGTTCCCTGCAGATTTTTTTTGTGTGACTCCTCTGTGGTATGGAGCAATCACAGTGTGATAAATGTCTGTCTCTCAGAACCATGAACATTCTTCCCCAGAAGAGAAAATCTTCACAGCATTTTCTCCCCACCATTTGTCTTGCCAAACTTTTCCAAACTGACCTTTGCTGATGCTTTCATGTAACACGATGGTTCTGGCAATTCTTCTCTGAAAAAGCAGCAGTAAATCCTTTGTCCCAGGTAGCAGTATCACTGCAGTTACCAACATGATGAGAAGCAGCCAGCAACTTGGAGCAGCAGCTGCTGCCTCCATGATCCCACCGCCACAGTTTGTGGCTCAGCCCCAGCCAAAGCTTCTAATTAGCAAGCCTCCCAGGCAGGCCTCAAACTCAGGATCCTCCTGCCTCGGCCTCCTTCAGCAAATCCTACCAGCATGAGCCACCACAACTGGCCCAGTGTAGATCAGTCCTGAGCTGGGGCCCACAAGGCCACAGGCAAGTGGCTCTTTCATGAATTTATACCATGAACATTGGGCACCAGATGTAGCACGAATCTTTTCCTCTCCCCTCCCCCCGCCACCTTCTCCCCAGCCCACCCCCCCATTCCCATCTCCTCCAGGGCAAAGACTCCTCTGAGGATTGAGTTCAACCTGGTAGATTCAGTCCAGGCAGGTCCAGTCTCCTCCTCCCAGGCTGAGCCAAGTGTCCCTATATAAGCCCCAGGTTCCGAACAGCCAACTCATGCACTGAGGACATGTCCTGGTCCCACTGCCTAGATATCTCCCAAACAGTTCAAGCTAATCAAATGTCTCACTTATGCAGAAGGCCTGATCCAGTTGGGGGCTTCTTGCTATTTGTTTATAGTTTGTGTGTTTCCATTAGTTTGGCTATTTGTCCCTGTGCTTTTTCCAATCTTGGTCTCAACAATTCTCGTTCATATAAACCCTCCTCTTTCTCGCCAATTGGACTCCTGGAGCTCCACCTGGGGCCTGGCTATGGATCTCTGCATCCTGTTCCCTCAGTCATTGGATGAGTTTTCTAGCATGACAGTTAGGGTGTTTGGCCATCCTATCACCAGAGTAGGTCAGTTCGAGCTGTCTCTCGACCATTGCCAGTAGTATATTGTGGAGGTATCTTTGTAGATTTCTGTGGACCTCTCTAGCACTTTGTTTCTTCCTTTTCTCATGTGGTCTTCATTTATCATGGTCTCTTATTCCTTGTTCCCCCTCTCTGTTCTTGATCCAGCTGGGATCTTCCGCTCCCACATATTTACAACATACAGAAAGACATTCCCCCATCATAGTATATTGAATAAATATGCAGAGAGTGGACAGCCTTGTTTTGTTCCTGATTTTAGTGGAATTGCTTTTCTTTTCTTTCCGTTTAATTTGATGTTGGCAGTCGGCTTGCTGTAAATTGCCTTTATTATGCTTATGTATTTTCCTTGTATTCCTGATATCTCCAAGACCTTTATCATGAAGGAGTGTTGGATTTTGTCACAGGCTTTTTCAGCATCTAATGAGATGATCATATGTGTTTTGTTTTTCTTTCACTTTGTTTATATGGTGGGTTATATTGACAGTTTTTCATATGTTGAACCATTCTTGCATCTCTGGAATGTAGCCTACTTGATCATGGTGGATAATTTTTTGATGTATTATTGGATTTGGTTTGCCAATATTGTATTGAGTATTTTTGCATCAATGTTCATGAAGGAGATTGGTCTGTAATTATTTTTCTTTGTTGCATATTTGTGTGGTTTGGGTAACTAGGTAACTATAGCATCATAAACAGAGTTTTGTAATGTTCCTTCTGTTTCTATTGTATGGAATAATTTGAAGCATATCGGTACTAGCTCTTCTTTGAAAATCTGTTAGAATTCTGCACTGAAACCATCTGGTCCCAGGCTTTTTTTTTTTTTCAGACTTAATGACTGCTTCTATTTCCTGAGTGGTTATTGGTCTATTTAAATTGTTCATCTGGTCTTGATTTAATTTTGGTATGTGGTACCTATCCAGAAAATTGTCCATTTATTTCAGATTTTTCAATTTTGTGGAGAAAAGATTTTTGAAGTATGGCTTGATGATTCTCTCAATTTCCTCATTGCCTGTTATGTTTCCCTTTTCATTTCTGATTTTGTTAATTTGGATGCTTTCTTGCTGCCTTTTGGTTAGTCTGGAAAAAGGCTTGTCTATCTTGTTGATTTTCTCAAAGACCCAACTCTTTGTTTCATTGCTTCTTTGTATTGTTCTCTGTTTCTATTTTATTGATTTCAGCCCTCAATATGATGATTTCCTCGTATCTATTCCTCCAGGGTGAGTTTGCTTCTTTGTGTTAGAGAGATTTCAGGTGTGCTGTTAAGTCACTAGTGTGTGATTTCTCCAACTTCTTTATGTGGGCATTTAGTGCTATGAATTTTCCTCTTAGCACTGCTTTCACAGTGTCCCATAAGTTTGGATATGCTGTACATTAATTTTCATTAAATTCTAGGAAATCTTTAATTTCTTTCTCTCTTTCTTCCTTGACCCATTGGTGATTTGGTTGAGCATTATTCAGTTTCCATGAGATGTAGTCTTTCTGTAATTTTTGTTGTTGAAATTTAACTTTAAGCTATGGTGGTCTGATAAAATATAGGAGGTTATTGCAATTTTTTTTCTGTCTGATAAGATTTGCTTTGTGTCTGAGTATGTGGTCGATTTTAGAGAAGGTTTTATGGAGTGTTGAGAAGAAGGCATATTCTTTTGTGTTAGGGTGGAATGTTCTGTAGATATCTAATAAGTCCATTTGATTCATAATATTTGTTAGTTTCCTTATTGCTCTATTAAGTTTCTGCCTGGAAGACCTGTCCATTGGTGAGAGTGGGGTGTTCAAGTGTTCCAGTATTTAGTAAGTGTGTAGGGTTTGATGTGTGATTTAAGCTTTAGTAATGTTTCTTTTAGAAATGTGGGTGCCCTTGTATTTGGGACATAAATGTTCAGAACTGAGACTTCATTTTGGTGGATTTTTTCTGTGATGAATACATATATCCTTTCTGATCTGTTTTGATTGATTTTAGTTTGAAGTCTATTTTGTTAGATATTAGGAAAGCTACACCAGCTTGCTTTTTGGTCCATTTGATTGGAAACTGTTTTCCCAGCCTTTTACTCTGAGGTAGTGTCTGTCTTTGAATTTGAGGTGTGTTTCTTGTATGCACCAGAAGGATGGATCTTGTTTCCATATCCATTCTCTTATCCTGTACTTTTGTATAGATGAATTAAGTCCATTGATATTAAGGGATATTAATGAGCAGTGATCGTTAATTACTGTTATTTTTGATGGTAGTGTTGTGCATTTCCCTTCTGTGGTATTTGTTGTTGTGGTATTATTTATGGCTTGTGTTTTCATGGGTGCATCTTGCTTCCTTAGTGTTTTCTCCTTCTAGTGCTTCCTGTAGGGCTGGATTTGTGGATAGGTGTTGTTTAAATCTGGTTTTATCATGGAATATTTTGTTTACTCTGTCTATGGAGACTGAGAGTTTTGTTGGGTATAATAGTCTGGGTTGGCATCCATGGTCTCTTAGTGTCTGCATAATGTCTGTCTAGGACTTTCTGGTTTTCAGAGTCTCCATTGAGAAGTCAGGTGTTATTTTGATGCGTCTGTCTTTATATGTTGCTTGGCCTTTTTCCTTTGCAGGTCTTAATATTTTTTCTTTGTTCTGTATGTTTAGTGGTTTAATTATTATATGGTGAGGGGATTTTTTTAGGAGTCCAGTCTATTTGGTGTTCTGCAAGCTTCTTGTATCTTCATAGGCATTTCTTTCATTATGTTGGGAAGGTTTTCTTCTATGATTTTGTTGAATATTTTCTGTGTCATTGAAGTGGTATTCATCTCCTTCTTCTATGCTTTTTATTCTTAGGTTTGGTTTTTCCATGGTATCCCAGATTTTCTAGACATTTTGTGTTATGACTTTGTTGGCTTTAATATTTTCTTTGATCAATCTATTTCCTCTATCATATCTTCAATGCCAGAGATTCTCTCTTCCATCTCTTGCATTCTGTTGGTTATGTTTGCATCTGTAGTTCCTATTAGTTTACTCAGATTTTCAATTTCCATCATTCTTTTGTGTCTTCTTTATTGCCTTTATTTCAGTTTTCAAGTCTTGAACTGTTTCCTTCATCTGTTTGATTGCTTTTTTCTTGGTTTTCTTGAATTTCTTTAAGGTGTTTATTGATTTCTTCCAATTTTAATGTCTTTTCCTTGATTTCCTTAAGGGAATTTTTTATTTCCTCTAAAGGCCTCTATCATCTTAAAGTCATTTTAAGGTCAATTTCTGCTTCCTCTGCATTGGAATTTTCAGGTCTTGCTGAATTAGAACCCTAGTGGTCTCGGTGGTGCCATATTGCTCTTTATGTTGTTGAATGTATTTTTCCACTGGCTTCTACCCATCATTTCCTCCAATTGGTGCAAATGCTGTCTGTGTCTGAGGGAGCCTTTTTAGGTGCAATGGATACTCCAATTGGAGCTCTTGTTCCAGTGGGAGCTCTTGGTCCACTCAGAGCTCTTGGTCCACTTGGAGCTGGCAGAGTCTGTGTGTTGGGGAAAAGCTGTGATCTCAAAGCTGTGAATTTCCAGGGTGAGGTGTGGCTTGTAGGTTACAGGGTCTGGTGGGAGATAGTGGTAATTCAGCTTGCCTGTAGGAGTTCTACCTGCTGACCTACAACAATTGGGCCACTCAGAGCTAGAGGAGTCTGTCCAAACTACTGCTTTTTTTTTTCTAAAATTCAAAGAAGTAAATTGTCAAATATCATCCTTTCTATACAACTGCACATTTTCTTCTAAAGATTATAAAATAATTCAATATTATTTTTCAATACTGTATAGTCTTTTCGAGCCCATCTAGGTTTCCTAGTGGCTTTACCCAGCAAGAATGCAGAAAAAAATGAGTGGACCATGGGCCTGAGTAACAGGTGTTTGAAAGGGTCTAGACTTGGCTGTATCTAGCAAGGGGGAGGTCCTTTGCCCCTCCCATTGGTATTGTTATAAAAAGTCCATTTGAATAAAGTTCTGGGCCCGATGGATGGATTAGAATCCAGGCCCTTCGAGTCTACTCTGTGTTCTCTCTCTCTCTCTCTCTCTCTCTCTCTCTCTCTCTCTCTCTCTCTAATATTTTCTGCTGTTCTTACTCAAGAGTACCCTGAGGAAAATTGGGGGGATGGCTCCCCACAATTGTCAGAGTAGAATATATTTCGTTAAGATTGATTATAAAATTGACATTGAAAACTCATCATTAAAATTGTAACATTTACATTGCGGATGATGCTTTCTCAGCTGAATGTATTGGGAAAATTAAGATCTAGTTGTGGTATAAGAATTCTTATCTAATCATGGCTTCTTCTCTCTCTCTCAGGATTATAGCCAGTGATGGCAGTGATTTGATTGTCATTGAATAAGAGATCTGGACATTCCCCTGTCTTTCAAATTACTTTTTCATCACAGCAAAGAACAAAATCAAGCTATAGAAAGATTATATAAAGTTAATGGTAGAATTTGGATCAGTGGGCAGATGTCTAAACAAGTACTACTTTATTTAAAAGAATTCTGTTCCCTCTCCCCTATACCTGACCATATCATCCATTCCCTGAGTCAGTTACCATAGTTATGATAAATTGTCCTGGTTCTAGTGGTAAGAGATTTCTAGGGGAAATTCATCATAATCAGATAAAAATGAATCTGAGGATCAAAAGCCCAGTGAAGATGATGTGCATCCTTATTGAAAGTACTTTGGCCTTGAAGAATTTAACATTTAGTATTCCTACTCTTTCATTACTTTCTCTGCTTTAACACAAAAGAAGATTTTTTTCTCCCTCTCTTCCAATACACAAATGTTTACATCCATCATGTGAAACCTATAATTATATAGATTTTGAGTTTATCACTCCCTGGCTCCCAAGTAATCCCGGATCTTAATATCTTAGCTGGAGAAGAACAAAAGTCAAGGAAAATTTGGAATGTTTTTACAGGTTGTGTCTGGAAGTTGCATTTATCCTTCCTTGCTATTTTTCATGGGCCTGAGTCCAATAATAGTTATTTTTACCTATCTTCAAAGAAAATTAGAAAATATATGCATGCTGCATGTATAAGAGGGCAATGAAACAGCTTTAGTAAGTAGCATTTTTTTTGGCCATTCAGTTCTTTATTAGACCATTAGGTGTTTTAGACAGACACAGTATCACAGCTTCACAGAGTTAAACAAATGCAACATAAACAAAAGTAACACACCTTAAAATAATATTCTACAATAGAGAAAGAACAAAAGAAAAAAATCCTGCATTGTTACAGGGTTTTACACGATGTTGAATGCTTTCTCTATTCTTGGAGGAGGTCTGGCATGGATTCTCCCATGAAGTCTGGTTACTGCATTGTAACTTGGCTTTTTTTTATGCTGAATGCCATTTATTGAAGGAGGGAGGAGGTCTTAAATACAGGCTTACAGCACAATGGGAGAACCCCAGGGGGCAGAAGTTTGCTACCCATGTTTTATAATCTTGCATCTAAGCTGTTAATGTCCAATATTCAGGATACACAGACAAAGAACTTTCCTTAAGCATTCAGGAGGGTGGAACCCGGCAGGGAATTAGCAAAGGGAAGATATCAAGGTTAAGGTCAGCAAGCAAGGCAACAGTTACCCAAAATGGGGGCCAGGGACCTACAGGTCCCCCCTTTTACTAAAAGATGAGCTTCTGACTTAGGTTGCGTAGGACGTCAGCAGGTCACCTTACCTGTCATGGAGACACCTAATTCAATAGTTGTATACATTTCGATTGGCTTTGAAAGTTATGAATGTATAAACTCAAGTGCCATTTGCTTTTGGGATACCATCTTACAAGAACTCCAATTTGCAGTAAGGCTCATTAAGGAAGGGAATGTCTTAGTTGCCTTTAGTCTACTGGTTATGGGTGGGTTAGGACTTCTGTTGGTCTTTTCTGTGTCAAACACACAGATTGCAAGTCCAGTGCCACTTTGAGATCTTTGGCAGCAGTTAACTCTGCATCTCACACACGATTGAGCCTGTATGATAATCAGTATTCAGAGATGGGTAGTGCCTGGGGGGTGCTCATCAACGTAAGTAGCAAATTTTAGCTGCTACACTTGATAAATTAATGAAATCACAAAATTCCAGAAGTACATGATCTTTTTCCAGAGTGATTTTTTTGAAAGTTGAAAAATATTTAAGGTATTAACTTATGCCTTATTTCAAATAATGAAAAACAAATAGCTATTCATCAGAAAGTGATACCTCTGTCCCTTTACCTTTCAAATTCCTCATTTTTGTTTTCATATGAAATAGGACTTTATTGCCAAAAAGATCAAATTTCTGTTTTTGTCTACCTGGAGGAAGTTATATCATCTGCACACCTTTACAATAAATCTATTTTTATGCATATCTTGTCAAAGAAATAGGGGATATATTTTCTTCTTTAATAATTTCCTGTGCAAACATGACACAATAAGCCTCAATTTTTGTGCATACACCTAATATTAATGAAATCTTCTCACAAAGTAATCTCTGTCAATGAGAGAAGAAGGAGTTTGAAAACTTTCTCCTTTTGCAATAGCTCTTACATAAAAATCAGATTCACAATAACCATTTCCTAGGTGAAATATCTATCACCCAGGTTACATATAGTTACAACAGCCACATAGATTAGCTGATCAAAACTAAAATCATTGGGTGTCCCATTACATACCCAATCCAAATATAAAATTACATTATTTTAATTTGAAATGAGATAAGATATGAAAATTCTAAGATGTGCAGTGTATATTTTATTTGAGTGATTAATCTTGTTTCTAAACATATACACACATCCAATTACATGTATATGATATAGATGTATTAATATGGTAAATCAATAATACTTTTTTAGTCATATTTATTTAATAAAATAGTAGCATATAAATTCACTATTAGGAAATATATTTATAATTATATGGTGCATTATTTAATTCCTTTTAAATTCCTATGAACTAGTGCACACCTTTCATCCCAGTAGATTTAAAGGTGAATCTCTGAGTTTAAGGCCAGCTTATTTTATAAAGTAAGTTCTAAAATGTCCAGGGCAACAAAGAGAACCTTATCTAGAAAAACAAAAACAAAATTTGTCTGAAATTATTTTCAACATGATTTATATATTTATAAACAACTAATTGTGAAGTATTGTTATGTTACCATAGATTGCTATAGCTTGAATATTTTCCATACATTATTTTTTTACTAGACAAGTAACACATTTATGTAATGATTGACAGTCATGATTTGCTGTGGAATATTAGTTTACAATGTGTTACATTAGTTTATGCCGTTGAATACTTATTTAATGATGCAAAGATGTATTGCATTGTTTTATGTTGCATTTGTTTAACTCTGTAAAGCTGTGTTACTTTGCCTACCTAAAAAACCCAATTGATTTAATAAAGAGCTGAATGGCCAAAAGCTAGGCAAGAGAGAGGGGATGCCAGGCAGAGAGAACAAATGGGTTAAGAAATCTAGGCTTGAGAGAAGAAGAGGGAGGAGCAAGAAAAGGAAAAGGAGAGGAGGATGCTAGGGGCCAGCCATTCAACTACACTACCAACCATGGATTATGAAGGAAAAAAAGGAATATAGAATAGAGAAAGTTAAAAGACCAGAGGTAAAAGGTAGATGGGATAATTTAAGAAACCTGGGTAGAACCTGGAAACAACCTAGATGTCCCTCAACCAAAGAATGGATTAAAAAATGTGGTACATATATATAATGAAGTACTACTCAGTAGAAAAAAATGACATCATGAAGTTTCCAGGTATGGAACTAGGAAATATCATCCTGAGTGAGGTAACCAAGACTCAGAAAGAAAAATGGCATGTACTCACTCATAAGTGGATATTAGATGTAAAGCAAAGGATAACCAGACTACAACCCACAGCTCCAGAGTAGCTAGCTAATAAGGAGAACCCTAAAAGGGACACATGGATTACTCTGAGAAGGGAAAATACTCTTGATCTCCTGAGTAAACTGGAACTAGAGGGGCAATAGAAGGTAGAGGATGCAAGATGAGAACATAAGGGAACAGGATGGTTGAGCTGGAACAAGGATGGAGTGGGAGAGAAATGGAAAGAGATATCTTGATCAAGAGAAACGTCATGGGGTCAGTGAGAAACATGGTGCTAGGGAAGTTACCAGCAATCCACAAGGATGACCCCAGCTTAGACTACTAGCAATAGTGGAGAGTGTTCCTGAACTGGCCTACCCTGGTAATTAGAGTGGTGCATAACCTAACTGTCATCAAAGATCCTTCATCTACTAACTGATGGAAGCAGATGCAGAGATCAACAGCCAAACACTATGAGTTCAGTCAAAGAGAGGGAAGAAGAATTCTATGAGCAAGGGGCATCAAGATCATGATGGGGAAATCTACCCAGGCAATCAAACCACACTAGTGGGTACTCATAAACTTTAAACTAACAGCTATGGAGCCTGCTTCTGACTGGACTATGCCCTCTACTTAGGTGAGATAGTTGTGTAATTTGGTCTGTTTAAGGAGCTCCTGGTAATGGGATCAGGATCTATCCCTGGTGCATAAGCTAGCTTTTTGGAGTCCATTACCTATAGTGTGACATCTTGCACAGCCTTGATGCAGGGTGAGAGGCTTGGACCTGCCTCAACTGAAAGTACCAGGTTTTACTGACTCCCCATGGGAGGCCTTACTGTTTTAGAGGAGGGGCTGGGTATTGGGTTGGGGTTGGGAAGGCTGGGAGTGGGAACATGATGAGGGATGAGAGGGAGATCTGTGGTTGGCATGTAAAATGAATAAAAAATGTCTTAGTAAAGAGAAAATATATGAAAAAATAATAAAAAAAAATTCTGGCTAGAAACAAGCCAAACTATTGCCAGATATTTATAAGTAACATTAAGTGTCTATGTATTTATTTGGGAGCTGGGAGGTGGGTCCACAAAGAGCAAAGAGTAAAAAAAAATCCAACTACAATGACTGTCAGTCATTTACAGAGTTTTTTTTAAAGCTTAAGACTTACTTTTCTTTTCCTTGTTTATAATGTATAGATTCTTAGTGATATATTGCATACTGTAATAAAATTTGCCACAGAAAACAGAACAAAGCACTAGATTAAACATAGATGACAGGCAGTGGTGGCACGCACCTTTAATCCTTGAACTTGGGAGGCAGAGATCTGTCTGGATCTCTGTGAGTTCCAAGCCATCCTGGACTACATAAGATTGACTAAGTCTAGGAGAGGAACAGAGCCAGGCAATGGGGGCACATACCTTTAATTCCAGCATTAGGAAAGTTGAGACAGGAAATGATATGACTGGGTGGAGAAAGTTACATAAGGCATGAGGAGACAGGAACTAAAGGCTTCTCAGGCTGAGAAATCTTAGAGGTAAGATGTGGCAGTGACTTGTTCCTTTGTCTCTCAGATCTTTCAACATTTACCCCAATATGCGACTACGGGTCTTTTATTGTAAGACAATTTAGATTTCGTACAACATAGAATATTACAAAAAAATGACTAGGCTGAGTTACAGTAGTCAAATCTTGCTATCCAGTATCACACCATGAATTCATCTCTGTTTTTTAAAATCCTTACAGGTATCCCCTGTGTCAGAGTCTGCACAAGCACTTTAGCCTGCACTATACACTAGTTAGGTTTTTTCCCCATTAAGTAAGAATTTTAACTTTGAATATGTCTTCATTCATTCTGTTGGTTTATTATTTGTGTCATGTATATTCTTTGATCTCAAATTACTCAAGTTTTGTATCATGTAATTTTGAACAAAATGAATGACACAAAGAATAAAGGGGACATGTTGCAAAGGATTTAATTTAAACAAGCAATTCATAAATGTGTATTAAGTGTGAAGATGAACTAATATGTTGTGTAGAAACTGGAATTTTCAACTTAACATAGACTTCAGAACTAAAGTTAACAGAAGGAGGCTCCTTGGAAGATAATACTAGAAACTTCTACTCCACTTCTGATAAAGAAATTGTAATCATAATGGGAGTTGTTTGGATACAAGAGCTGTGTTCATCAAAAACGAGTGTCTATATGAAGCATTGACTAACTCAAATATAATTATAATTTGAGTCTTAAAATGATATACAGTTATAGACAGATATTGTCAAAGCATTTCAATACATATAAAATAGAAAAGTTAATTTAGAAAAAAATATATATTGATCATAATTTAGAGATAAACTTTACATATGTTATATTTACATTTTTCTGAACTTTTAAGTCTAACTGAAAAATATTCAAACAGAAGCAACAGTCTTTCAGAAAGGAAAGAGAGCCACTATCTTGTTCTTCATTTCTACATAATTTTCTCATGCAGTTCAGCAGAAAATTCGAGTCATGGAATAACTAAGGAGCTGAAGAGGAGGGCTTGGTCCTGATTGGTGTTGAAAAGGGCTTTTGCTACATTTTTTATTTATTTTTGTTTAGCTTTTTTCATTATTTGGGCCTGAACATCTTTCTCTAATTCTGATATTTTCCACAGAAAGAACTAGGTTAATAAATACATGAAAAAACACCAAAGGAAAAAAATGGAACCAAAAGTAATGCAAACACAAGAACAGTTCTTCTATTTAAGCAGAAAAAAAGTTGTAATTTATTTTTTAATGTATTGTCATTTATTTATTAACTGTGTGGAGGTGGAGGGAGATATTGCCTGGAATGGAATTCATGGTATTATAAGTCAGTAGGGAAGATCAGTATCATTGAGCTGTTTGCCTAGCACTTTACATTTAATGTATATTAACATTAAAGTATCACATTTGAGCCAAAGACCAATAATGAATGAATGAATCTTGAAAATTCCTTAACAGAACCAGAAGGGACAGTTTTGTTATTGTAATCATCTAGCTGCAGATTGTTTTCTGAGTTTGGATTTTGAACAACATAATTTATTGTTTACAATTTTCTTGTTTCTACTATAATAAAATACAGATTTACAAAATGTTACTTTTATTTTTGTTTAATTTTTTTCTTTGTTAAGATGAATAGGAAATTGGCTACTGGAAAACCATCACAAAATAACATAAGATGGGCTGGCAAATTGTCTTCCCTCACTTATCTTTGCTCTATTTTTAAAATTCTTTCTCCACTGGTCTGGCTGTTGACAGATTTTCCAGGTTATTCCTCTTGCCCTGTTTGTCCTGCTACTACTTTATGAATGCTAACCAGAGTGACCTTTTCACTGGAGACTGTGAGTGTTCTGAACACCACTTGGACATGAAGTAATCTTAAGTTGGAATAGTATAAAAATTGCAAATGGAATCTCAATGTTTTCTGCTATCCTACATTTTTATGTTTAGGTAATTTTATGCACATTTTGGTTTATGAACTTATTTTAAATTAAACAAAAATAATAATGCCACCAGTTTCCATGATTAATGTATAGATGATTCTTTGTAAATGAGATTGTGACACAGTGGAAGCTGTGCATTACAGAAAACAGGGTTTGAAATTCGAAATGATCACTTTCCACCACGTGGAGAGGTGGCTTAATCTCTGTGAATATAAGTCTATTACTTTCTAAAATGAGGTGAGTAATGAGATATTAATGGCCACACAAAATGTAAAGGAGCCCATTAGAAAGTCTGAACTCCTGCCCCAGGTCTCTAGACTTTGGGTGGGAAGAATTTTACTCTTGAGCCTTCTGATGCCAGATAGTCAGGCACCATAATTTTTGGAAGCAGGGTCCTGTCCAGAGCAATGAATAGAACAGGACAATGAGATGCACAAGTGGCACCAGACATATGGAGAGAGAGACAGAACAGTTCTTATCCTGTAGACAGGCATATCTGAAGAGGTAAAAGTGTTGTGGAATGGGCTGATGTGGGTGGCTTGAGTGCCATCCAGGGCCATGGCAATGTCTGTGCCTGGGCTCCTGCCAGGGCCAATGTATAGGCTCTTGGCCCTGATGTAGCCATGGTCTGAGTTAATGTCCATGGCTCCTGTTCCATGGAAGGCCAAGAGGATAGAGCTGTACAGAGTTGGCCCTGCTCCCTCACTGGCTGAAACACTAAGGAACACTAGTCCTGCCCCCCTCACCAGCTGAAGCACTCAGGAGAAAGGTTCCTACACTTCTAGGGCAACAAAATAGAGCTTACCCTGTTCACAGGGGCAATGTGAGCTGGCCCTGAAGGCATGAGAATGGGACAGAAAGCTGCACCTGCCATGTGGTGAGGGAAAGATGCCTCCCCTCCCCTCTTGCCACCTGCAGCATATAGGAGACCTGACTCAACCTCTCACCAGCTGTAGCAGTCAGAAGAACAGGCCCTGTGGCTCCCCTGAGCACCACAGTAGAGTTGACCCTGTAAACAGGGGCACATGTGAGCCAGACCTGAGGGTATGAGGGGGGCATTGCTGGTACCATCTCTCTCATCTGCGGTGTAGTATTGTGAGTGAGGGAAAGATGCCCTCCCCTTTCACCCCTATTGCTTCCAGATGGAGAGGAAGCTAACCCTCCCCTTTTACAGCTACAACAACTGGGAAAGTAAGCCCTGCAAGTCATCTGAGAGGCACAGCAGAGCTGACCCTGTTGAAAGGGGCTGAGGTGATCCACCCTAAAAACATGAGCATAGGAAATCTGGCTCTGCCCCTCATCTGCCTAAGGCAGCATTGTTAGGGAAGAGATGCCTTCCCCTCCATTCCTCAGGGCCTGTGGCAGGTAGCAGAGCTGGCCCTGAGATCATAAGAGTGGAGAGCTATCCCTGCCCCTCACCAGCTGCAGCACTTGGAAAAGTGGTTCCTGCACCTCACCTGGGCCACACAGTAAAGCTGGCCCTGATGGTACAACTGTGGGAAAGCCCGATCATGAGGACAAAAGCAGAACTGGCCCCACCCCTTACTCATTGCTGCAAGAGGGGAACTAGCCAGGGCAATACTGGAGAGCTGACGGCTGGTGGTGAGAATGAAGAAGAGTTGGTAGGCTGACCAACTCTGCAACTATCCAGGTCCAGAACCAGGGTTATGAGTTGGCCCACACCAACATTCACCCCACCTGTGATCTGCTGGAGCACATGAAAGGCCCTGCAGACCCAAAGCTGCAGGATCTCCACAACAAAGGGCAACAACAAAATATCTATGAGAAGTCCCAGTGAGGGCCCATCATCTATAGTGTAGCAGAAACCAGAGGCTTTGAACCAGACCAATAACTCTTTGCAATGAACACTTGGAAGAAAGATGTGTGGATAAGGTTTACTACGTGACTCACTGTGTCACACTACAGCTTCTATGAAGAGGTTTTTTCTTTTCTTCCTTTAAATTTAATTGTATTTTTTTCAAGGGGAGGGGTTGCAAGGGCAGAGGCCAGATATAAAGGGACTGAGAAATGAATGGGATTAAGATGCATGATGTGAAAGACACAAAGAATAAATAAAAAGGAAGTTAAAAAAAAAAGAAAATAAAAAAGGCTGAGCTCTGGAACTGATCCCCAGTACCATTTATACAAAACGTTCAAACTATAAATTCTGTTTGATTTAGTTATTGCAATCTCCAAGTATTCATAATGAATAGTCTAGTAATTATGTGTATATAATATTTATATGTTAAAAATAATTACAAATCTATTATATCCTAGTCTGATTGACAGGGGACTGTCTTTCTGCACACTGTGAATATGTGTTGCTCTGATTGTTTGATAAATAAAGCCTTTTGGCCTATGGCAAGGTAGCTTAGAGGCAGGTGGGAAATTTAGAGAGACAGGAAGTGGGGAGGGGATACCAGTGAGCTTCCCAAGGAGCAACATGTAATGGGAAGCAGTGGCAATACATAGATTAGTAGTTATGGGCTAATTTAAGATATAAGAGCTAGCTAACAAAAGGCTTGAACCATGGCCATGCAGTTATAATTAATACAAGCCTCTGTGTGTTTATTTGGGGGATGCCAGGGGGAGAGATTTGTTCCAACCCCTGGCAGGCTGGGACAAAGGAAATCTTTCCACTACATCTGGTGACTTATTTTTTCATATCCTAAAGGTAGTGCATGAAAATTGTAAAATGTAAGTGAACCACTAAGAAAAATGGATTTACTATCTAAAACTTAAGGGTTTTCATGCTTTATTTAAAGTGTGACTTAAAAATCAATTGATAGGATGAAGTGGAATTTATGGTGATAAAATACAGAGCTAAGAAAATAGATGGTTTTAGCCCAATCTACTCTCTTTTTGATGTTACTGTGAATTGCACCTAGACACTGATGGATTCTGAATAGTGCTTTATGACTTAGCTCTTTGGAAATTTTATAATAAAATATGTCATTTCTTTAATTAACCAAGATAGTCTGGAACTTTGTTGATACTACAGTCCAAGTTTTGTTATCTCCTGCCTCATCTTAATAGCTAATATTAGAGGCCTGCACCACAAATCCCAGCTCTGATTACCAATATTTATGTCAAATTTGCACATGGTATGTAAGGAAAAGAGGACACTTCTTTTTCCACTTTTACCCCAATTACTGATTATTGACACTAAATTCTCATTTAAATACTACCATTGCTCACTCCCTATTTTCAAAATTGAAAAACAAAGCACACATGGAGTAGAACAAGACTAAAAGAGAGGTGTGGGGGAATGGGACAAAGCCATCTATGCCATTTAATTGTGCACATAGATCTACAAGGCTGGATACTTGCTTTGCTGGCTTTTGAGTTTGCTTTGCTTCAGTATTTCCCTACTTTGCATCATTCCTGACTTTTGACTGAATGCATCTTTCATTAGACAGCCTTGGGCTTATATGAGCAAAGGAGCAGAATGTGTTGGACTGAATGAGAAATATTCCCCATAGGCTTAAGCATTTGAACAAGTGTCCCTTAGTTGGTGGCACTGTTTGGGAGACATTTAGGATTTTCTAGCTTTCTGGAGAAAGATAGCTCATTCGTTAAGGTAGAAATTGACATTATGTGGTTTTGATCTACTTTCAGTTGACCCCATTTATTTTCTGCTGTGGTTAAAGACACAATCTCTAAGCTTCCTCCTACCATTCCTACTTCTTGCTACCTTACCTCCTTTCCATGATAGACTCATGTCCCTCTCTAACTATAAGCCAAAGAAAACTCTTCCATAAGTCACTTTGGGTGCTGGTGTTTTATCACAACAACACAAAAATAACTAATACAATATATATGTTTTGAGATTATCTAAAGATGATAATTATTCACTTGAGACAGGAATAGGAATCTAGTAACATTTAATATAAAAATTTGTATAAAGTAATACATTTTATTATATAAGAAGTATAAATAATAATACTATTTAAGGGACTTTCTTTATACTTAAACAATTGCACACAATAAAACCACAATGTTGATCTAAAAACCAAAATAAATATCTATTAAATACAATGCCCTTGTTAACCAGTAGTTATTTGCTTGGCAGAATTGAAATGCCTGGTTATTTCACAAAGATATTTGAAAATAAAACCCTTATTTCACTTCTTTACATGTAGTACAGTACATTTGTATCATTGCATAGTTTTAGCACTAGCCTAAGCATCACAAAATACTATTAATTTATGATAGTAAGGTTCCTGGAAAATGTATAACTTAGTATTGAGTATTAGCTTATATTTTCCCAACTTTCTTTTTGAATTTACAGCTGCTCATGTTAGTGCATATTTCTACTTCTATCACATGGAAGGTTATATATAGCAGAATAAGGGATCCAGGACATCTTGGGCTACATTACAAGACTCTGACTCAAAACAGAAAAAAAATAAACAAACAACCTAAAAACCCAGAATATACTGTAGAAAATACACACTTTATTTTTTCTACTACAAAAACAAAAATTCTACAATTATATTTATTTTCTCCAAAAGGAACTGCAAGAAATTATTTTTCTCTTTTAAATATGATTTTCTGTAGATATTTTTGAAGAAAAACACTTGAAATATAAGCATCTCTTAATAATAGTTTATTAATTTGTTTAAGTTTTCACAATGATTATTACAAAGAACAGAATATCACCTTCATTTCAGAAATGAACACATAAATCAAATTTTATCTCTTAGACAAGTTGTAGCTCTTGCTCAGAATTAATGAGACAAGTTATTTATTATATGTATTTGTTTTGTTTGCTCTAGTAGATTTTTTTTTCTTTTTTCTTTTTTGGTTTTTTGAGACAGGGTTTCTCAGTGTAGTTTTGGTTGCTGTCCTGATTCTCACTCTGTAAACCAGGCTGGCCTCAAACTCATAGAGATCCACTTGGCTCTGCCTCCTGAGTGCTGGGATTAAAGGCGTGCACCACCATCTCCCAGTGTTCTATTTGTTAATAACAAAAAGTACTGTATTTTTTTTTATTTTTCTTTTTTTAAGCTTTAATTCTTATAACTTTTATTTATTTAGGTTATAGCACTTTCCCCTCCCTCCTCTCTGCCCAGTTCCTCTCCCTACCTCTGCTTTGCACCCCCATCTACTTCTTCCTTTCTAGTCAGAAAAGAGCAGACCTTCCATGGATATCAACAAAACATGGCGGTGTATCAAGTTACAGGAAGACTACCTTGTCTTGCATTAAGGCTCAGCAAGGCAACCCAGTATGAAGAATAGGGTCCTAAAATAGTCAGACAACCCCTGCTACCACTGATAGGAGCCCTACAAGAAGATCAAGCTATCCAGCTCTAAAATATATGCGAGGACCTATTGCAGACCCACGCAGGCTCCCTGGTTGTCAGTTCAGTGTCTGTGAGCCTTTAAGGGCCCAGGTTAGTTGATTCTGTGGATTTTCTGAGGATGTCCTTGACCCTTCTGGGTCCTGAAATCCTTCATCCCTCTCTTCAGCAGGATTCCCCAACCTCAGCCTAATGTCTGGCTGTGGGTCTCTGCATCTCTTTCCAACAGTTGCTGGATGAAGCCTTTCTGATAACCATTAGGTTAGGCACAGTCACATTTGTCTTTCTGGTCTGGATGACTTCACTCAGGATGATTATTTCTAGTTCCATTCATTTGCTTTTGAATTTAGATGGCTCAGCCATTAAAGGCTCACAGCTAAAAATATATTTTTATTTTTTATGATGGAAATTTATGAGAGAAAGTGATTATAGAAATAGTATATTGGTTTCTAAAACAAAATGTACAGACAAAAATAAATAAATGTACTACCATATAATCCACCAATTACACTGCTGTGCACACAATCAGTGGGAAAAAATAGTGAATCATATGAAAAGCCACAATTTCATATTTATTGAAGTATTATGCATAATAACTAACATATTGACACAATCTAAATATTCATTAATTGCTGAAAGAATAAATAAAAATTGACATTCATTTTATAGTTAAAAAGTTTTCAAGATTTATATTTTAAGGGAAAAACGCATTGAAATAGATGTGACAAGACTTTATAAATTTTGTCTATATTCTGTCATATTTAAAAGCTGTTAAATAGATACTATACAAACTTCTCTAACCTGCTGCTCTATAATATCCTCTGAAATACAAATAGATGGATGGAATAAAATGGGTTTTAGTGGAGACACATTAGTTCTAAGGGTTAGTATGGCTATAAGTATTTTTCTCCAATGATAGTGTTTTATTTCTAGCATATATCACATATATGTTCAGTATGACAATTTGAGCCATCTATGTAGAACCATGGAGGTACTTTTGTAAGAGCACATCCCTAAAATCTTTATATAATACAATATATAAAGTTATCAGCTTATAGAAAATGCCAATTTTGACAGATATACAGTAAGAGGAAACCTCGTGAGGTTCAATGTGTAACATATGAATTAGTTGTATTGAAAATTATGAACCCCTCAAATGAAAAAAAAAGAGGAAAATAGTGTAGTTTAAGGCAAAAATATTTAGTGCAAATTCTATAATAATTCTGAAGTGAGAGTACATGACACACTGAATATGTGACAGCATGAAGAGGTCAATATAACACAGTTATATTGATGAGCACTTTTATCCTCCAAATGTTGCATTAAGGAACTCATGACATCTTTTCACATTTGTGAAGATGTTCTCTACAATTAAACTTTGTGAAATCTAAATTCTAGGTCAAATGGTTCAATTTTAAGTTCATTGTCTATTATTATTAGCATCAACAGATCACATCTTTCTGTAGTAATTAGAATATAAAGCTCTTATTTCTAATACATATCAATCTAAAATGCAAATTAATATTACTGTAAACTTGATAAATTTTTAAAAAATTAGAGGAAGAAAGGAATTATTTGGCTTATACTTCCAGGTCACAGGCCATCAGGACAGAAAATCAAGCAAGAGCTTGAAACGTGGGGGAACACTACCTCATTAACTAGTTGGCTTTCTGGTTCATTCACTAGCTTTGTTTGTTGATATAGGGTCTCATTATGTAGACTTGGATGATCTGGAGTTCACTAATCTAGACGAGACTGGCCTTGAACTCACAGAGATCTGGGTGCCTCTGCCTCTCAAATTCTGGGATTAAAGACATGTACCACAATACCCAATTTCACTAACATTATTATACAGCTCAGGACTATCTGTCCAGGGATGATGTCACCCCACTATAAACTTGATAACTTTAATATAATACTTTAGGTGGCTTTTTAGATATTCACTTCATTGCTGTGTATTGGGAAGATTTCCTAAACAGTCTTTCACCATGCACTATGTTTCCAGTTATTAGTTTGTTCATATATTTTCATTTGTTGATACCAACATTTTAACATAGATTTAAATTTCATCAGTTATTTATTCCTTACGTTTTATCTCCCATGTGAGTCCGTTTTTATTCTCATGTTGTGTGTGTGTGTGTGTGTGTGTGTGTGTGTGTGTGTGTGTGTGTGTGTGTGTTTGCTTTTGTATATGTGTGTTTCCCTTTCTATGATCTCTATATTTTGTGTCATGCTTAGGAAGGTATTTTTCATTACAAACTTCCATTGCTTTCATGTCATTTCTATGTGATTATGAATATAAAACAATGCATATGACCAAATGTTTAAACAAGATTTAGTAATATTTAACATATCAATCAGCTATTTTCTTCCGATTAATAAACACATTTCTTTTTTGGCTTTTAAAAAGATCTGTAATTAAATGCATTAGTCTCTCTCTGTTCTTTTTTATTATTTTTTTTTCATTTTTACATACCAACTACAGTTCCCCTTCCATCCCCATCTCCTGCTCCTCCACACCTCTACCCACCATGCTCCATCCACTCTTCAGAGGGGGTAAGGCCTCCCTTGTGGAGTCAACACAAGCTGGCATACCAAGTTGAGGTAGGACCAAGACCCTGCCCTCTGCTCCAAAAAGTCAGTTCATGCCCCTGGGAAAACTCTTGGTTCCACAGCCGGGCCCCCCCCAAACAGATTAAGGCACAAAACTGTCACCCACATTCAGAGGGCCTAGTTCAGTCCCATTCAGGTTCCCCAGCTGTCAGTCCAGTGTCACTGAGCTCCTACTAGCTCGGGTCAGCTGTCTGTGTGGTTTTCCCCATTATGATCTTGACATCCCTGCTCATTTAATCCCACTTCCCTCTCATTAACTGAACTCAAGGAGCTCAGCCCAGTACTTGGCTGTGGATCTCTGCATCTCTTTCCATCAGTTACTGGATGAAGATTCTATGATGACAATTATGGTAGTCATCAATGTGATTACAGGGGAAGGCCAGTTCAGGCATCCTCTCCACTACTGCTAGGAGTCTTAGCTGTGGTCATCCTAGTGGGTTCCTGTGAATTTCTCTAGCACCAGGTTTCTCCTTAACCTAATGGCTCCCTCTATCAAGATAATTCTTTCACTGCTCTCCCTCTCTGTCCCTCCCCTAACTGGGCCATCTCTATCTCTCATGTTCCCACTCCCTCATTCCCTCATCTCGACTCCCCTTCCCAGTTTACCCAGGAGATATTCACTATATACCCTTTCTTGGGCAATCCATGTTCATCCCTCCTAGGGTCCTCTTTCTACCTAGCTTCTCTGGGGTTGTGGATTGTAGCCTGATTATTCTTCGCTTTGTGTCCAATATCCACTTACGAGTGAGTACATACCATAATAAACAGATATCTTAAGAAAAGAGAATTAACTTAATGTGGATATTTGTCTCATTATATCATCAGGCAATGATGGCTTTCATACATTCTGATTTTCTGTATTTTTTCTGTTATAGACTTCGCCAAATAACTTTGCTTTAGAAATTAGTAATCCAGAGAATAATTTCTAAGCCCAAATTTCTATATACAGAGGAATGCTAACAACTATTGGCGTTTTCAAACTTATAGTCTCTTATTCTTTAATTATTATAGTTATAAACATATAAATTTAAATATATTAATATAACCTGCTAAGTCCATTTGGTGTTGTTTATGTGTGTGTGTGTGTGTATGTGTGTGTGTGTGTATGTGTGTGTGTGTGTGTGTGTGTGTGTGTGTGTGTGTGTGTATGTGTGTGTGTGTGTGTGTAGGCCTGACCATTATTATTGAACTAGAAATTAAGGGACTCATCCCTGGGGAAGACTGATTCTTTTGCACTGTGTCTGTCTCTTGGTCTCTCTGTCTCTGACTATCTCTGTCTGTCTGTCTGTCTGTCTCTTCATCTTTCCATTCTTCCCAATCTTTCCCTTTCTCTCTGTAGTCATTAATTGCCTATAGTTCGTTCTCAAGAAGTGGGGACTTGTGTGATAACTCCCTACCATTGTTTGTGTGGCTACTGGTACTGCCATTGCACAGGTTTTGATTAGTTAACCATTTGAGATTTCATGTGTGTGACTTCCCTGCCATATATAGAAAACATTATCTTTTTTTTCTTTTATTTTTCTTTATTAAGCATTTTTCTTCTCACTCCTCATGCTATCCACAGGGGAGAAAACATTATCTTGAAGCACACGTCTCCTAGTCCTCAGGCTCTTACAGGTTTTCAGCCCCCTCTTCCAAGATATTCTCTGAACCCTTGGTATAGATGGACACATTAAGTCTGGACACCTTCCCATCAGTTGTTCTTTGCATTTTTTCAAGTTGTGGATTTCTCTAATAGTATCTCTCTGATTCATAAAGAAGTTTCTTTGAGATTGTTCTTCTCTAATGAAAGACAGAAAGGGAGTGGATTCATATGAAAGGGCAGGTGAACAGGAATTGAGAGGAGTAGATGGAGGGAAACTATAATCAAGAAATATTATAGAAGAAAAGAATCTATTTTCAACAGAAGGAAAAGAAAAGAAAATCTTTGGTGAGTGCTAAACCTAAATCTACCTATTTGATATATTGCTAAAAATATACAAATATGCATATATCTGAATTATTTATCCAGCTGCATATGCCTAAATCTTTTAGAAATCATTGTCCCTTCTGTTCCCAGATGCTGCTTTTAAAACCTATCAAGTTCTGCTTTATTTCCAAAATATAACTAATGCCTCAATTTTCTAATAATTTTGGTATCTGTAACTCCAAAACAAGTTTTTATCATCACTCTTCTGAGATGCTATGATAGTCTTCTGACTTTCTTATATCTACTCAGAATAATAGTAATAATATTTAACATTCTAATTGGATTTAAAATCTCCTTTGACCATTTTTCTTAAAAGTCTTAAGATTGCTATTAGGATAAGTATTTAACCTTTAAACATCCCAAAAAACAACCCATCACATATTTCATTACAGAGCCATATTTATATCACTGAAAAGCTTCTAACCTTTCAATCTATCCAAGCAAAATGATTTGTTTCCAATTCCCCTACTTCTTTCTTGCCTTTTTCTTTTGATGTTTGATTTATTGTACTCATATCCTCATTTATCTTGTTTACTTAATACTCTTTCATCATTTGCAACCTTATGCACTGTTACTATGAGAAATATTCTAGGAAAATAGTTCAAGAATGAATGCACACATATGCAACATGCTTTGACAGCATCACCTTGTTTCTCTATTAGTGTGTATATTGGACATATAAATTTGGGTATTTCCTTCAAATATATTTTGCAATTCATTAATTTGTAATTTGACTTAATACAATGTACAATAAAGAGCAATGTAAAATCCCTCAAATAAAGAGTTAATGATTGTAACCTGGAGCAATGTCACATTATACACTTTATGAACAAATTTGATCAGATTGAAAGAACTGTAGGAACTGCTATTGTACTGGATAACATAAGCAACAACAATGGAGAGGAGGTGAATTTGGCGTGAAAGCTAGAGGCAGTATGAATGAAATGTAGATAATAACTCAGTTGAAAGAAGATTGCATGTTGGGTTAGTGAAAATTAATCAATTCTTTCACTAAAGTTAAAGGATATAATATGTTTTATATGAGGCCATGACATTTAAATTAGAATCTATTGTATAAAAAGAACAGTTTCAACTCTCTGACCAGAAAAATTATGAACTAATATATAGCAAAATGAATAGCAAAACTTCAATGTATAATTCATACTCTATCAGTTAGAGTTGTAGTTTTTTTTTATAATTTTCATGACAATATAAGAAGTCTAACAGGGCATCTGGATGAGATGACTAACTAGATGTCATATTGGAATGACTGACTGACTGACTGACTGACTGACTACAGTTTCAGAAATAAAAGGAACCAGAGTAGTTTATCACTCTATCATGTACTTCTTTAGTCCCAGAATTGATATGAATCTCTTTTATCATCATACCCACACAATTACAGTACCACTGGACTGTACTTGTTGGTGCCACTGCAAGGAAGAAAACTGCTGTTGTAGTGGAGTTATTCCCCAGACAAACTGGGCTAAAAGACTCCTACCATGAAATCTATAAAAGCAGCAGTGGTAAAAATGTCATAGACGAGTTTTTCAGCTACTGTTGCCACAGCCTCTATTTGAGCCCTAATAGGGAAAAGTGTAGCTGTGGGAGCCAACCTCAAGCTATAAATAGAGTGTTGGTCAGTACAGGCACCAGCTGTTCCTAACACTATGGAACAACAGAAACCATGGTTAGATAAAATTTGCTTTAGGTATCCATAGTCCATAGATAAGGGCCAGGAAAGTTCCATGCACAGTGGGATCTGTAAGTTGATAAGAGATCAGGACAGGAAAAAAATAAAATGGAATTCAGGAGATGTAGGAGACAATAAAACATGTTAACATTCAGGGAAATTATCTCATTTTCTTATATCACCACCCAGTTTTCCTTCTTGCATACAACTATTCCTCATCTGCCAGTAACTTAATTATCTTATATATCCACACAACTGTCCTCATTGGCCACAGTTATTTCTTATAGCAGGCCTGTGCTATCCCTTACTGTTTACTATTTAATATGATTAGGCACTTTCCTTGTCTTTCTATTTTTCATTTTTTTCTGATTTCCCCCGCCCCCTTTCCCTTTTCCCACATCCATTCCATTTTCCTCACATTTCCTAATGTCTGGACCTTGAACTGGTAAATAATATCAGTTACTTATCTTTACTTTTTCTTTTTAGACTGCAAGTTCCTGTATACACATGCCATTTTATTCATTGTTTTCCATCTAACAATATAATACCTATCATTAGTTCTCCTCTTATGATTATTGACTGGTTTTTGTTTTTCTTTTCACTCATACTATCATATTGCTACACACTGTACCATTGAGGTCCATATATTCACTAAATTAACCAATACTTAAAAAGTATCTGTTTTGTAGTTACCCACTACTTTATTGTCAGAGTGGGTTAAATATTGGCTAGAGACTGTTCCTGCTGACAGTACTTCACTAGCAGGGGCATATTGGAGATAAAACTTGGTACCTAGAACACCATTCCAACAAAAGAAAACATCACCACATCTAAATTACAGTCCAGTCTCTCCTGAACACTGAAAATATGTACATTGAAAGAAGAGAGAAAACCCAAATTTAAAAAAGAAAGTAACAACAGAACAAGCAAACAAAAATTATTAACCACAATCTAACCCCAGATGGGAAGATCTCAATGCAAAACACATGTAATATGAAACATAAAGACAATTTGTCTCCTCCAAAAATTACCAACCTATACTAATGTCCCATGAAAATACTTATATAAAATTCCAGATGTAGATTTCAAAGTTATGTAAAATTCCAGATGTAGATTCCAAAGTAATGTTTATAAACATTGTAAAACAACTTGAAGACTTGAATGTTTCCCAATAGAACAAAGACAGATGAATGAAATAAGGAAGTCAATCACAATATGAAAATTAAATTTAATAAAGAGATAGAAATACTGAAATAAAGATCACGGAAATGTAAAACACAAGGTCAAATTTAAAGTCTAGTGGAAAGCCTCACCAATATAATGCATAATGTGAAAGACAGAATATCTGAGTGTGAAGACAACAGTAAGAAATTGGATCACTCTGTGAAATCAATGACACCTTTTTAAAATGTGTGAACAGAACAAGAAAGAACCCTGGAAGCAAGAACCATGGGATGGAAAAGCCTATATACTATGGGTATATAAGAAGAAGAATTTCAAGCAAAATGCATAGAAAATATTTTTTAATAAAAACATGCAAGGAAATCTCTCAAATCTAGGTAAAGAGAAGTCTATCCAGATATCAGGGGCACACACAACACCAGGCAGAGAGGACCAGAAAAGAAATCCCCTGCATCATATAATAAGTAAAATATTAAATGTACAGCAAAAAATGGAAAGGGTCAAATCACATAAAAAGGCAGGTGTATCAGAACAACTGCTGACTTTTCAATCCAAACCATGAAACACAAAAAGGGCTTAGACTTATGTATTTCAAAATTGGAAAGAACACAATTACTATTCCAACCTACTACACACAATAAAACTGTCATAATTGAAAAACTTTCTATGATAAATAATGCTAAAGGAATTGATGCTTATCAAGCCACCTTTACCAAGGATACTGGAAGGAAAACTTAAATCTCAAGAGAAAAAGAAAAAATTATTTAAAAGACTAGAGGAGAGAAGAATTAAATGATACTAAGACACTCACTAAATAAATGAGAACTACAAATTCCCAAACATTGAATATTCAACAAATTGGCAAGGGAGCAATCAAGATCTTTTAATCATAACTCTCAATATGAATGGTCTTGATTCACTCAATAGACACCAACTATCACATTGTGTCAGAAAACAGAATTCTTTATTATTGCTGTCTCCAATAAATACATCTTGCCACCAAAGATACATAATGTTTTAGGGTGAAAACATTTCAATCACAAGGAAACAAGCAAGAGTTACTACTCTAGTTTTTGACAAAATAGACTCTAAATCAATACTTGTCAGAAGATAAAAGGAAAGTTACTTCATACTGGCTAAGGTAACAATACATGGAGAGGTAATTACAACCCTAAATACGTATTTAACTCACAAGATCACCTAAATTTCATATAAGGAAACACTATTAGATTTAAAATCACATTTAATGCTTAGTCCAACACAATAATAGTGAGTGATTTCTATATCTCAATGTTACAATTAGGCAGATCAATTATACAAAAAGAATGAATAAAGAAACAATGCTTTCTAGATATTTATTTTGTCACTTGGTAACACGTTCCCGTATTTTTCTTTTCTTTGACTCTGCATATCATTTGTACATTAAACCCAAAATATAAACTCTTTCCTGCTACTTTTCCCAGTCTTCAAAACCTGGGCTTTTCTAAAAGAACTATCATCAGTCTATTCTCCTGTCACTCGTGGGGTCCTCTAAATTATTAATTCTAGTTCAACATCTGTTTTGCTTTTAGTAGCTTTCCAGTGACTATGTCCTGTGTCTTATCAGCATTAGGAAACTAAAACTTCATCCAGTTTGTTGGTGTTTTACAGAATGTTTACATCATTAGAAGACCTATGCAAATATTTCCTGTCCTTAGAAGAAACTGGGAACAGGGGGATTTCATTTGTAAGCTCTGAACTCAGTCATGAGGGAGATATTATGACAAATACTATTTAGAATGATTCTTTTTCTTGCTTGCCTCCTGGGCAACAATAATATGTCTTTATATTGTGTATTCATTAATACGTTATTTGTGTTTATTTCTATTTTGATGTGCTAATTACCCAAGAATTCAATTACCCACAACTTACAATATTAGTCTTCTGTATTTGTTATATGTACAGTGAGCCTTAAACTGGATATTCTTACTGTTCCAATACCAGGTAAGGCAGAAGCTGTTTTTCTTTTTGTTAAGGCCAAAACAGCACTCAGGTGACATCTGAAAAGTGGAGAGATTATACTCAGAAGGTTTTTCAGTTTTCTAACTTAATTGTAAAAGCCAGCTAACATTTTTTAGGTATTTTCATTTTGTTATAAGATTGGCAAACAGTGCATTTTGACTGTGAAGCCCACCTGCTCAAAAGTTTTTCTTTTGTGTCTTCCTTCCTGCCAGGAGGCATAGAGAAATGAACATTTATCCCTCTATTTTTCTGATGAAAATGAATATGCACTCCATTTCAGAACATTTCTCTTGCTAAACATAAGGCATAAAAAACCTTTTACTTTGTGGGTTATTTTTTCTTAATGTTTCTTTTGAAATTTGCTTGTTTTGCTTCTTTTCTGATTGATTCACCCTAGGTAAAATTATGTCAATATGTTTAAAGCCTGCCTTTTTATGTTTGTTAAAAGCAGGTTCACTTAGTATGTGAATTTTCCTTATCAAAGCCTAAGAACATTTAAGTGTTATCTAACACCCACTTAGAAGTCCATGTCTGATGTTCTCTGGTCATTTCACTTAGGTATGTGTGTATTGAGTACCAGTCCATTAGCAAATAATGCCAAAGGCAAACATTTTAATACTGGGCACTGATTTGGTGAGTAGCTATGATTATTGACATAGTACAATTAAGTGCATGCAACCAAGGTTTTCTTTAATACTTACTATATCATTCTATGGTAAAGTTAAACTTTAAAGTAAAACCACCTAGAAATATTTTCTTTTTGATAATTTGTCAAACCAGAAAATTCAAACATAAAGGGTCTGTATTCAACGTGGTGAAATGTTCTAGGATTATTAGTGATGTTTCATAATTAACCAGTAGTATATTTTAAAATATTTTATAAATGATAAATTATTTCTAGCATACAACAGAAATCAGTTTTGAAATGTACAATTAGAGATGTTTTAGCTGACATTTTGAAGTTATGTCAGAGTCTGCCAGATTATAATACTGTGAATGATTACATGGATTTTTGAATATAGTTTTAGCAATATCAATTCTAGGGTATTTTTCTTTATATCATTATAGAAAAATTGATTCACTTTTTGATTATATCAATATTTAAGCATGTTTGTTCTATAATACTGTGAAAAGTTTCAGTGGAAAATGATCCCAGAATGCCCAAATTAGCACTGACGAAAGGCTTAGAGAAAAACAGAACCCAATCTTAAATAGGATGTTATAAAACAGTGAAATATTTTTAAAGGAAGAAATGTAAACAGAGTCTACATGATTCTTTCTGGGGTATTTTATAGCTGATATCATTTATCAAGTGCAAAACAACAATATGCTTAATAAATCTGTGTCACAGCATTGGCCATAGTAACCAACCAACAATGAATTTAAGTGTAAGGTATATTATAAGGACAATTTGAAGCTAGTAAATCTGTTTGGGTGAAGATTTAAACACACAAAAAATAGTTTGCAATGTTAAAGGCTGAAAAAATATTTGACAACAATAAAAATAAGTGAATATTAAATGTCATTTAATTGAAAATAAATAACAACAACACTTTATATGACCAGTGTACAATGATCAGAATAAGAGACTGCTGCTGTGTCAGCCTTAGTTATAACAATCTATTTTTGTAAATATATGTAAAAACCATAGTGAATGTGTAATCAAATTAAATTATTTTCCCAGCTGCCTTCACTCAGTCTCTTATATTGTCTGAGTTCTTATAATGTACAATTGTAAAAAAAGTGGTAATATGTAAATGTTTATTGTCCACACAAATGCAAATCTACTATTTCTACTTAACATTTTATCCATACATTTTCATATCATTATCTTCTTAGTCACATGTTGTACTTTGAGGTTTTCTTTGAATCAACTACCACATTTTGCTGATTCCTTTATTATCAGTGAATAAAATAATATTAGTCATCAAATTTATATGACATCCATGAATTTGTCTCATGTAAATAAATTATTCCTTATTGTTGGATGCACAGAGGTCTGTAGCTGAAATTTTCCTGTGTCCCACCTGGCCCATGGTTAGGACAAATCTCTCTTAACCGACAGTCCTGCAACAGCTTAGACCCAAGTAAACACACAGAGGCTTATATTAATTAAAACTGCTCGTCCATTAGTTCAGACCTACCACTGACTAGCTATTACATTTAAACTAACCCATAATTCTTATTTATGTTTAGCCACATGGCTTGGTACCTTTTCTCAGTTCTGCCTTCACATCTTGCTTCCTCTGTATCTGGCTGGTGACTCCTGACTCAGCCTTCTTGTTCCCAGAATTTTCCTCTCTGCTTATCCTGCTTATGATATACTTTCTGCCTGGCTACTGGACAATCAGCATTTTATTTATCAACCAAATCAGAGCAACACACATTCACAGCATATAGAAAGTTATCCCCAGCAGAGGTACTTATATCCACAGAGAAGTACTAACATAAACAGAAATGTTGTTAATCACCCAGGGCTGTCTCCTCAATGGAGGAGATAAAAATCAAATACTTGCATTCCATCCAGAAGTTGAGAATGGATTTTATTAATGACCAGCTAACCATTTTGTTATCTATGGATGCATATCTCATCCACTCTTTAATATAGAGTCAGATCTCACTCACATTCACCTGAATGAATATTCCAAACTCATCCCTCCCTAGATCATTACCATTTCTTAGGGGAGTTCATATGTGCTTTATGATCTGCTGACCTCTATGCTATCAATCAGAGATCACATCAGATTCTAGACCTTCTAGCTATAAAACACACCCTAGCGGTCACATGTGCTTTGTAAAAGAGTTTCTATGTAGTCACACCTTTAACTTTATTGGATTGATTCTGCCTGGACACCCTTTTCTGAAGTACACTGTGTTTTAAATATGCTACCTAGTTGCCGGGCGATGGTGGCACACGCCTTTAGTCCCAGCACTCGGGAGGCAGAGGCAGGCGGATCTCTGTGAGTTCGAGGCCAGCCTGGGCTACCAAGTGAGTTCCAGGAAAGGCGCAAAACTGCACAGTGAAACCCTGTCTTGAAAAACCAAAAAAAAAAAAAATGCTACCTAGTATTAGACTCCCTGAATTATTATCCAGGTTGAGGAAGGCAATCTGCACTAGGTTTTCATTCTTATCTCTTCACTCTCTGGCACCTGGAAGGAAACCTTCATCTTATTGTTTTGAAGGTTGTCCACTATGCAGTTAAATAGGGTCAAATGATACAGCTGAAAATTGCAGTCAATTGGTAGTCAAAATTTAGTCATGCCTTTTATCTATCAGCTATATATCCTAAAAAGAAATAGACCTATTGTATTTATTAACTGTTCTTTAATTATTTTTTATCTCACTATTAATTTAGTTTCCTTTATTTTTGGTAGCTGTAGTGTTAATAAGTTATTTCTCATTGGGACCAACTGTGACTATGAATTGGTTTACAGCAACATTTGGTGAAATCAGCTAGAGCATTCAAAATTAAATGCTTGGCACAGGGTTCCATAAAATTAAAACCTGTTCTGAGCCATAGACTGGAGTGGACTACATGGAGACAGGCATCCCACATATGCCTAGGAAAGGGATAGCATGCCTTCTCCTGCTTAGTTCTCTTTCCTTCACTTTTTTACATCCTTTATTTAATTTCTATCCTTACCATGTATTGCTCTAAACTAATTTATAGTCAAGAATAAAAATAATAGCCGGGCGGTGGTGGCGCACGCCTTTAATCCCAGCACTCGGGAGGCAGAGGCAGGCGGATCACTGTGAGTTCGAGGCCAGCCTGGGCTACCAAGTGAGTTCCAGGAAAGGCGCAAAGCTACACAGAGAAACCCTGTCTCGAAAAAACCAAAAAAAAAAAAAAAAAAAAGAATAAAAATAATAAAATTTATGTGGATAATATATATTTACATTATGAACACCTTTTCACAATTGCACATTATGAGAGATATCAAAGACAATATATTATGTACTTCAACATATTCACCTCAATAACCACTCCTTTCCCCTCATTCCCCTTTCCTAACTCCTGCTAGTCTCCTTCTCTTCTCAATCTACCTTTTACATTTATATGACATCATATGAAACAAACAGCTAGATGCTAGATAGAAACTCCCATACAAAAATACTTAATAATATAGGATGTACACCTTTCATAATTAGGGAAAAAGGGGAGATTATGGGATGAATATACACTAGCAGATGATGTACTTTAGGTAACTATCTGTGAAACCCAGAACTATGTCTGATAGATACCAATAAAAATTCGAAGTGTATATGTTGTAGGATGAGAAGAAATAATTAATATGTAAGTTTTTATTAATATAGATATGTAGTTCAAATCTGTTAAAACTTGTGCTGCTGGAGAAAAAGAGATTAGCTTTTTGTATATATACCAATTGATTGAATTTATTTTACTTTTTCTTTTGACTCATGGCTAAAATTGTGAAAATTATAAGGCCATAATTCTTTATGTCTTTATAGTTTTAAAATTCAGAAAAATAAATTGTTTCATATTATGATATGATCATGTGACTTTTTATTGTTTAAGATGTATTAGCAAATCAGATATTGTCTTGGGGGCATTATTTAATTTAAGTCCAAAATATCATATCATAATATTTAAAATTATGGCACCACAATACACTTCTAAGTGAGCATCCATGAGAGCTAGTAGTCAACTTCCTGAGGCTGAGATTTATATGAATTAAGAAAACATTCAATTATAATTTGATTATACATATATCAATCAAAATATAGGAATCAATCTGTGAATAAACAATATTGCTATAGCTGGAATTATCTCCAGTCCTTCTTGATCCCAAGTTGCTCAGGACAAATCTTTGTCACCCGCCAGTCCCACAGCCGCTCAGACCCAACCAAGTAAACACAGAGACTTATATTGCTTATAAACTGTATGGCCATGGCAGGCTTCTTGCTATCTAGTTCTTATATCTTAAATTAACCCATTTCTATTAATCTGTAAGTTGCCACATGGCTTGTGGTTTACTGGTACTTTACATCTTACTACTCATGGCGGTGGCAGCTGGCAGCATCTACTGACTCAGCCTTCCACTTCTCAGAATTCTCCTCTCTGCTTGTCCCGCCTATACTATAATTCCTGCCTGGCTACTGCCCAATCAGCATTTTATTTATCAACCAAATCAGAGCAATATACCCACAGCATACAGAGCCATCAATATCCACAGCATATTGCATTAAGATTTGCTCTTCTACATCATATTAACCATTAAAAGAAAAGCAGATCATATTGAGTACGCATGTATAAAAATAATAGAAGCTCAATAAAAATTGTAGTGAGCATATTGGCAGACAAGTGCAGTACTCACAATTGGAAGACTCATGATGTTAAAAATATAAACTACTAGTTCCTTACTCCTCATTGGTTTATAAATATATATCACAAATGTAAATTTATAAACGCATCCTCTTTTTACACAGATAAGCTTATGCTAAATGTAATACAAATTTTCCAAGCTTTAAAATATATAATCAACCTTGTGAAAGAATGAGGGGGGGGTCAGTATTTTCAATGCTGACAATATAGCAATCAAGATAGTATCATAGTGGATGACTAGATAAATATGAATAAAACATGAAATACAACCTTATAAGGAACAGAAAATTTTACTCACACAAATTTTCTTAAACATCCGCTCAGAAAGCTGGAAAAATCAGTGGAAGGATGAACATATCAATAAATATCACTAGAACATCAGATTATCTACAAGAAAAAATATTAAATAATATTTGTACATCAAGTAAACATCTACACAAATGTATTATTTCTTCTTATTGAATTTTGCATGGAAAACACCTAAAATATGTGTATATGAGAAGTGTAATTGCTTGAACAATTGGTTGAGTATAAGAGCATGCCTTAGTCCCAAAATCCCATGGCTAAAAATCAGGTTCTGTGCTTCTAAAGCAAAATTGAGATTTTTTTATCCTGAGAAAAGAGAATTTGTATGCTATGGTTTGGACTTTAAATGCTCCTCAAATGTCATATGTTGAAGACATTCACAGAATATAGTATGATTTGGCAGGAGAACTTTTAAAAGGTTATGCTTCATGAAAAGAATGTAGGTCACTGAGTGAATGCCACGAAGAGGAATTTGGGATTCCTTGCTCTATCATTTTTACTTCACTGATGCCATAAGGTGAGCAACTTTGCTCAACTATGTGCCAAAATGATTTGTCTCACTACCTGCCCAAAGACAACAGAGACATCCAAACATAAATTGTGAGTTCTGAAATTATAAATCAAAATGAAAATTTTCCATTTAAAAATTGTTTGTCTTCAGTTGGTGAGATGGTTCCATGACTAAAGGAATTGCAATTCTGACAGTTTGAGTTGGATTCCCAGGACACTCATGGAGGAAAGAAAGTACTAACTCTTTTAAAATATTCTCTCATTTCATTGTTCATGCCATGGGTGGCACATGTCAACACACACACACACACACACACACACACACACACACACACACACACACACACACACACACTAACCAGGCAGTAGGGTTGTTGCTTTGTTTATATCAGAAGTTTTCACACATGGCTTGTAAGAGGAGTTTGTAAAACTTGAAGAAATGGCTTAAAGAAGAACAATAATAACATAAGTAGGCATTAAGGGGAATTTGTGGTAAGGGCTCAGGAGACATGAATATGCAAGGAATGTGGAGAATAAGGGTTAGAGTTATAAGGCCTCCGATAAAAATGAGGATTCTATTGCAGTTTGGCCAGAGGCCATTCTTGCTCCATTATGATAATGAACTTGTCTATGATTTTTGTTTCATGCCATGAGAATTTTTCAGAGGCTGATTTTAAAGGTCAGGTTTGCATTAATCTGTAGAAGAAAATTTAAAGCAGCAAAACATTCAGAGAGTGACATAGGCATTAGAAATACTGGTCAGATTTGCAGTTAATATTGGGAACAAAAATCAGTATAAAAAAATCTCACACTTTTGTTTTCAGTTGGACTAGAAATGTGCATATACTTTTAGCAAAGGGGTCCCCTGTTGTTAATGGCATTAGCACAATTCAACAGAGACCAGATAGTTTTTATTTTGACCATAAAAATATTTTGAAGAAATTGTAGCTAGAGTTTTCCGGCTTTGCCCACAGTCAGGACAAATCTCTGTCACCCGCCAGTCCCACAGCTGCTCAGACCCAACCAAGTAAACACAGAGACTTATATTGCTTACAAACTGTATGTCCATGACAGGCTTCTTGCTAACTGTTCTTTTATCTTAAATTAACCATTTCCATAAATCTATACCTTGCCACGTGGCTGGTGGCTTACCGGCATCTTCACATGCTGCTGGTCATGGCGGCGGCTGCAGTGTCTCTCTCCTCAGCCTTCTGCTTCCCAGAATTCTCCTCCCTCCTTGTCCCACCTACTTCCTGCCTGGCCACTGGCCAATCAGTGTTTTATTTATTGACCAATCAGAGCAATTTGACATACAGACCGTCCCACAGCAAGAAATCAAGGGAAATGGTCTAAACATTTAGGGATTCAGAAAGCTGGAAGATGAAGAAATAGAAATCTATGTCAAAGATTTACCTTGAGAAGATACCTAAGTATACAGCTTGTAATGGCCTCCTAGGGAACTGTTTTGCAGCCTCAATTTGAGCAAGTTCAGCCTGAAAGGCATTTATGGTCTATTGTAGCCATTTTTTTCATGAACCTCAGTGATATAACTCATGTCACAAAAGATTTTGACATTGTTCATGCAATACTGTTTTTGCAGACATGTAGAATTCAAGTGTTGCGCTATTATGATGATTTATACAGAAATTTAAGAAAGCCGACATGTTAAGGCAATGGCATCCAGAGTAAGACTGCAATCTGCACCTGGTGTGACAATACATGAAGCTACAAGTCATTTAAAAAATAATAGTGGAGAAAACATTATAGTATTGAACTGGGAAGTGAATTTTTGCATTTGACATTGCAGGCATCAACAACACAGGAAAAAACAATGACAAAATGGACTTCATAAAAATTCTGTGAGCCAAGGATGACCCCACCTTGGTCTGCTGACAGTGGTCCAGAGGGTGCCTGGACTGGTCTACTGTGGTGACCAGTCTAGCAAATAACCTAACTGTCATCATAGAGCCTTTATCCAGGCATTGGTGGTGGCAGATGCAGAGATCCACGGCCAGGCACCAGGCTGAGCTCCAGGAATCCAACTGATGAGAGAGAGGAGAGATTCTGCAGGCAGGGGACATCCAGAACATGATGGGAGGATGTGCAGAGATGACCGGCCACAGTACTGGAAACCCATGAACTGTGGACTGGTGGCTGTGGAGCCCCCATTGGACTGGAATAGGCCCTCTGCATAGCAAGATAGTTGTGTAGCTTGACCTGCTTGGGAGGGGGCTGGCAGTAGGATCATAGTCTATGCCTGGTGCATGAGCAGGCCTTTTGGAGCCTACTTCTATCATGGGGTACCTTGAACAGCCTTGGGGCAGGGAGAGGGGCTTGGACCTGCCTCTACTAAATGTACCACCCCATGGGAGGCTTTACCTTCTTGTAGGAGGGAATGAGGGGTGGGTTGGCAAAAACATTCTGGCATGGAAGAATGTTGACTGGTTTGATTTTGTGGAGACATGTTATGTGTAGAAGACACTGTTTCATACCAGTCCTGGAAGACTTCTGGCTCCTACACTCTTCCTTGCCCCTCTTTGACAATGATCCCTGAGCCTTGATGAAAACAACTATGACTGAATGTTCTACAAACAATTTTTCTTTGCACTTTGACTAGTTCTGAGTCTCCAGGTGAAGCACTGCTCAGTGTAGTAAAGAACTCTGGTAAGGAGTGTGAGTTGTACTAGATTAAAATAATAGTTTTAAACAGGTCACCGATGATAGTGTTTTCCTTTAATCTCAGAGGACATTGGACTTGGATTTAAAATTTCGCCATATTAGTTAAGAAATTTGCATTATTGAGGGTACAATAAATTTCAGCAGGGTTTGAATGCTGTGAGTATTTTCTCCATGTCACCATGACTTAAAGGATTTGTTCTTAGTGTGATTGTGTTGTGTAATTGTATAAATCTTGTACTGATGGAATATAGAAAGAGTTCCTAGGTCACAAATGTGGTTGATGCAAGACCAAACTTTAATAACAGTGAGTCTGCCCTCTGAATTTCTCTCTCCTTTCCTATTTGGTGATATGATCTCTGCCTTGAACATATATACATGCAATTGGCTAAGATTTTACTATAAGACACAGAGCTGATATAAATAAAATACCTTTGAATATTCATAACTTTGGACTAAATATTTCTCTTTTCTTTATAAACATAGACTGATTTAGAATCATTATTGAAGTAATAAAATACAAATATTCCATTAATTAACACTAGTAAAGAGTACATGCTTTTAGAAACACAGAATATAGATATAAGGTCTACCTCTTCCCCATGTTGCATACTTTAAAATTACAAGGGAAATATTTGATAATATTCTTATACCTCAATCAGTCATACATTGAATCAAGTGAATATAAAGTATAGTTAATATATATACAATTTATAAGGCACTGTGCCTAAGGGGAAGATGAAGTTTACAGATTCTCAGCAGAATGTGAGAAGTGTAACTACCTAGAAGAGTGTAACATTAACACCTTCAAATAAACCATAGCATTGAAATTGACATCAGCATCTTGTTATTGCTAATGACAGGGCAAGAAAGAGATAGAAGATCTTTGTCCCAGTGCAGAGTTCTTCAACGAGTATCTTCTGCTCTGATGTTACCAATGGGGCCTTCTTGACAGATTTGAGTTATCATTTGGTGATTTCTTCTACTCAGCCCTACTCTGCATATTCCTGTTACATATGTGTTTTGCACTAAAAACTTCATCTAAATATTGACTTTTCAGAGAAGCAAATCAAGAAGGACAGTATTCTCTGTATGTAATATAAAATTTGTGTATTGTTCTCAATGCACTGGTAATATTTTATATATATAGATAGATAATTTTGATACCTTGATTTTACACACATGTATTTACACAATTTATTTACATATATATGTAAAACCAAGAGTTTAAAAGAATATATACACACATATGCTAAATCAAGAGACCAAAAGAATGAGTAATCATTTTCCTAACTTCTTTATAAAAATTTTATTAATTAATAAAGTTAATTGAGTTTGTATGTTTATGTGTTTAAGCAGATTTGGATTGCACTTATCATAATACCACTCTATAAAAGACATAATCATTACCACTATCATAAATATTTTCATTTCATTCTCATTTTATGAATAAATAAAATGATCTGAAAAATCAGCAAATTTATGAATTTATGAATTCAGTATAAATGGATGAACAAAATTTTAAGCCCAGGCAGTCAACTTGGAGATGCCAGGTTCTTAAAATTTTAAATATTATTGTCTCTTTATAATAAGTATATTAGCCGGGCGGTGGTGGCGCACGCCTTTAATCCCAGCACTCGGGAGGCAGAGGCAGGTGGATTTCTGTGAGTTCGAGGCCAGCCTGGTCTACAAAGTGAGTTCCAGCAAAAGGCGCAAAACTACACAGAGAAACCCTGTCTCGAAAAACCAAAAAAAAAAAAAAAAAAAAAAAAAATAATAAGTATATTAATGAAGAATAAATAAAATTATTATGCACAATTGTTTGCTCTATTAGATTGATAGTAGTTAAAATGTATTGTTAAATTAACATTACTATAACTTTTATAATGATGACAACTAATTTTTTATGTACACTTTGCTTAACACAATTACTATTCTTCTGATGTACTTATGTTTGATTCTTACCCTATAATAGATATTCATTCTCTTGTGGAATATTTTACTATATCTTGTAAGATACATACAATATTTTTCAGTTTCTTTAATTAGAATAATTTTATTTGTGAGGACATTTCACAACCGAATCTGTTCTCATCTAACTTTCTTTTGATTAATACTGTGTAAGAATCTTTATTTTATTTGGACTAGGAGCAGTATCAAACTATGGGTGGGTAACTTTCTACTTCTGAAGTGGCCAGGGAAAGCTGATTGTGGAATCCCTGGTATACCATGTAATTGGAGGTAGTCACAGATTACATAGTTTGGGCAAGTCCCTATTAATTCATTTATGCTACCTATTATTTATACTTACATGAACCTTTACCTTTTAAATTTTTTATTGAAATTCAATCATATATGTCATTAACCACCAGGGAAATACAAATTCAGAATAGTTTGAGATTTAATTTTACCTTAGCCAGAATGGCTCAGTCTTGCAGGCCACAGAAACATATCATAAGAACTCAGCTGGTTATGGCAAAGTCACTACCTGGAGGGATCAGGGAATTCCTCCAGAGGAAGCCAAATCCCAAGGAGTTTTTGGTGTTACTTGGCTTGTTATATATCAGCTGTCTTCTGTTATGAAAATCATGTGTGCCTTCATAGTTTTCCCAATTGACTTTCCCCTACGAAGGACTAACAGTGTAGACTGATCACTCTCTGGACATACACATAACAGGTATTTGGAGAACAGCCTCAGGAAAGGCTTTCTCTGGAACCAGTTATCTCCCTTAGCCACTTTCAAGGACTACAGGAAACACCACCCAGGTGGACGCCCAACTGCCAAAGACTAACTAACAATGATAACAGCCCACCTGAAAGTCTCCTGACTTAAATTCCACAAGGAGACACCACCCAGGGGGGCGCCCAACTTCCAAGGACCTACAAGTGATAGCAGCCCACGTACAAGTCTCCTGACTTACAGTAAATTTACTAGAGGATGCCGCCTACGCCAGGTGGACACTAAGTAATAGTTTTACACAATTTAGCTTAGGCCCTCCTTTCTTACAGCCTTACTAACTTTATAGACCTCTAACTACTTACCTAACCACTTCTAGGAATATTTAGATAAACTTCTGTGCTAACAGCTATGCTCAGCCAGAACTCCTAGTTCAAGCCTCCCTGTAATTATCATTATTGGTAGCATCTGGCCAGGTCCATCACTGGATGGAGGAAAGTACCTTATCAGAGATACCTCTGTACTCTCTAAGAACAGACTTAAGCATCCAGGCTACCTGTTTGAGAAGGCCTGGCGGATGTGCAAATTAAGCCTTACTTCCTCTTTTCCCAAACCTTACCTCCAGTTCCAGATCTCCCTTTAGCTATCACCGGAGGCATCTAGCTGTACACAGGTTGCCTAGAGATTGAGCACACTTTTCCCCACCCTGCAGTAAACGGCAGACAGCTTGAACAGATAGGAGCCACAGGAAAAAAGAAGACAGTTTTATTTTCTCCCATTGACCTAGCAACTTATAGATTTTTAACATCCTTTACCAAACACATTTAAGGTTATAGTTGTGCACGTAAGATCCCTCTTCTTAGATGTTACCCATATTTAGCCTTTAGTTAATTCATTAGTCACTTCCCCTTTGGGTCACAAATGGTAATTAACAACTAGTGCCCCTCTTTGTAATTCTTATCAACCCTCCATTTGATCCTGATAGCAGACTATCACTGCCTGAGGAAGTTCAGGCTGAGTGTCCTGGGTGGAGGGGAGGATTGTGATTTTGGGGAGATATATAACTGTAAAGCAGAGGACAGGAGAGAGGAGAGAAGAAAATGGAAGAACGAGATGGGTAAGAACTGGAGAGCTGAGATGGGGAAGAACTAGATTGAAGAGCTAAAAGAGAGGACTAGAGGAACGAGATGGAAGATGAGGAAGAGACAGATGGGGAAGAACAAGATGAGAAAGAGCCAGATGAGAGAGAAGGAGACGGGAGAGAAGCTGATGGGGGAAAGAACTAGATAGATGAGAACCTAGAAGGGACAGAACTAGATGAAGGAATTAAAGATAGAACCTAGAGGGGACAGTAGATAAATATAGAGAGAAATCAGACAAGAAAGGAGCTAGACATAAGAACAGAACTGAAGCTGTGTATAAAGGATGTTATGCCAGAGGAATTAAAGCAAATGGACCAAAGAACTCTGTGTGCGTAGACTGATTTACTGACCTTAAAGATTCTCTGCTGGTTGATAGAGCCTTCCGCGGACCCTGGGAGGGGACTATTGAGGGGCTGGACCCCCATAGTCCTCGTTAGCTCAGATAAAAGAAGCACATGAGAACAGATGCTACTGTGGATGTGGTTAAAGGGAAAATCTTATTTTTTGCTGGTGGGAGTTCAAACTGATACAACCACTATAGAAATATTAGTGTGAAAATTCCTCAAATTACTGAAGATATATGATCCTGCTATATATTCCCCTCTGAGGTCTATTTTCAAAAAGATTCATATATAGTTAACTGCTATCTATTCACAATAATCAGGAAATGTAAACACTCTAGATGTCCATCAATAGATGAACAGATAATGAAATATGATACTTTTATACAGTAGAAACTTATTGAGTTGTTGAAAAAGGAAAGTTACGAAATATGCAAGTAAAAAGAAGGATCTAGAAACAGTTATTCTGAGTGTGCTAGCCCAGTCTCAGAAAGACAAACATAGCATCTTTTCTCTAGCCTGTGTATTAGCTTTGATTCTTCTGATACATATGTTCCATCTGAAATACCCATTGAGGTCAGGGAATTAGCAAAGGGATGGGGGGTTGTCCAAAGTAGGGGAGATTGATTATAGCAGTATAAATGGTTAAGTGGAAGTAATAGAACATAAAAGGCTAAATTGGGGTAGGTGGAGATAGGCAAAGGTAAAGAAGGAATGTAAAATGTCATAGCAAGCGCTAAATAGTCATATAGAAACCTACTATTGCAGAAGTTTCCTAAAGTATATACATACAAATATATTAAAAAGTGGAGTTACTCTATAACTGGGAGACAATGCGTCTACTAAACACTATAGCTAACAAATAAAAAAAAAAGTTCAGGAATTGGTTACCTCTTTTGGAATTGTTGTTCATTGAGCACCCATGGACCCTGACCCAAAATGTTAGGCTCTTGCCCAACCTACAGGATCTGATGGTAAGACTCTAGTCATGGAACATGGAGACATGAAGTTGCTACTGAACTGGAAGTTCCATCCCTCCTCTTTACCTTTCATATTGCTCCAAGCTGCTATGCATGCTACCAGAGAAGAAGAGAAGTTGTTTATATTACCCAGCTCTGAACTGGGTGAGCTTCAGTAATCACTAGATTTCAGGTATTCTTCTCTCTCCCTTTTGTGTGTGCATGTGACTCTGTGGAGAGAAAGGAGGAGAAGACAAATGTTCTAAGAGGTTTAAAAATTGCTGTTCAGCATTTGCATGCTGGCTCTGTACCACAGGGTAGACTAAAGAACATATAGAGCCAACAGAGATGTAACATGTACCTTCCTAATTTCAGGAATAGAATTTCGGGCTCCTATTGTCCAGAGATTGTAAAGAAAATGAGTTTTTTTTTTTTTTAATCTTTCTGATTTCTTATGATGTATCAAATCCAGGTCAGTCTCAGACAACTCCAGAACTATTTGTATCTCTTATGCAGAAAAAAAAGAATCTGCCTTTTGTATATATAATCTGGGAGCTTGGGTCAAAGGAATTAAAAAATGGACAGGATATAGGAAATTCCTGTGTGGAAAGGACTGGAGATCTGAATTGTGATGCAGTCAACTAGCAAATGAAAAAAATTCCTGAGTGGTGCACTCTTCTGGATGACATAAATAAATTAGAAGAGGCTTTGAAGCCTATACTGACATTGTTCCAACATTCACAAGCGGTGGTGCAAAATTCGCATTCTAAATTTAACTAGATTAAATATTTGCTAACTCTAACAAATAGAAAATCATCATGCTATAGCACATTTTCATAGGAGATAGTCATACTACTATGTATAAAATGCCCATATACCATCTAAAGTCAATATATGGAAAAGAAGAAGAAATCACATAAATGACAGGTAAGAGATGAATATGACCCAAATGAGATCAAACAAGAGCTGAGATTATCATAACGTGACTTTAAAGTAACTATAACAATGTCTCTTAGGAAGTAATTCTGTGTCCAGAAAAAAAATGAGAAGAAATATTTTCTCAATAGAGGGAGATCTTTAATATAAACCAAATTAAAATGAAAATTATGAGCAATATTTGTTAACTTTTCTGAGAATGTTCTTTTCCTATATATATATATTCCTTATTAATACAGTAATTGAAATACAGTTATATGCGATAACACATTTTACAGCTTGAGAACTTGAACTTGTTCCCAAATTTTATGTCATGTACATACTCTTGTCAGTATATACACCCAAATGTCAACTTTTCCACAACCTTATCCTTGTATTCATTTTTTCTTTCGTTTTTTTTGTTTGTTTGTTTGTTTGTTTGTTTGTTTTTTCTGAGACAAGGTTTCTCTGTGTAGCTTTGGGCCTTTCCTGGGACTCACTCTGTAGCCCAGGCTGGCCTTGAACTCACAGAGATCCGCCTACCTCTGCCTCCTGAGTGCTGGGATTAAAGGCATGTGCCACCACCACCCGGCATGTTTCTTTATTATATTTTTCATAATGAATTTGAAATTGTCTTTCATTGAGGTTTGACATGAAGTTCGCTGATGCCAAATGACATTGAGGCTTCATTCAGATGCATATTGTACACACTGTTTTTAGAGAAAATCATATTGTCTTTAGAGAGATTACTACTGAGAACCTCTGTCATTTCATAATTGCATTACTACCAGTTTTATTATAGATAAACAGGATTATTTTACAAGTCACAAGAGAAACATAATGTCAGTATGTGCCTTGATACTGTTTTCTACTTTTCTTTGCATTATTCTTCAAATTTCTTAACAAGGTCATTACAGGTACACATATTTAAAATTTTTGAATGAACTTTAGTTTTCTTTTTTCCTTTATTATTTGTGCTTTCAGGGTTGTATCTTTAAAGTCTTAAAAAAATTCCGTTTAATTTTTTTTGTACTTTCAGAATTGTATTCTTCATTTAGAGCAATGTTCTATTTGTAGTCAATTTTAATATGCTGTGAATATTTTTAACATTCAAATTTAAAACATTGATTATTTCATTTTTAATACAGATATTTATTTTACCCATGTTCATTTATTTGAAAAATAAAAGAAAATTACCTTTTCCTCAAATAATTGATAGCCCAATGGTGAGAATTCATATTAATATTTACCTTACTTTGACACTATTATTTTACTTAAGTTTATTATATTTGTGGCTTTATGAATATACCACATTATTACAGTACTGTTGCATTGGAATATATTTTTAATTACAAAATGTGGGTTACTCTTCCATGTAAATCTCTTTTGAAGGTTGTTTGGTTTTGCTACTCAATTAATCCTTGAAGTTATGTTGGATTTTTAGAGCCCCTAAATCAGAAATCATATTAGCATTTCAGGACAAAAAATAGACTGTTAAGGTTTTCTTTTTTAAAAAAAATCTACTTTTTTTTTTAAATTATGAACAACATGTGTGTCTATACATGTGTCTGTGATATATGCAGTTGAGAAGGCCAGAAGAAGGCATTGGATACCATAAGCTAGATTTATAGGAAGCTGTGAGCCACTACATATGCGGGCATGGGACTGAAAGTGAGCCTTCTGCAAAAGCAAATATATAGCTCATTTGCTGAGCCATTTCTCCAGACCCACTTTTCTCTTTTTAAAAATGTAATGCATTTGTTATTGTTGTGGGGTTAGTACACATACCACAGTATGCATGTGACCACACTCTGTGCAGTTAGTTCTGTACTTGCAACTTCACTTGGATTCTGGGAATCAAACTCACATTGTCAAGCATGGGTTTCCTTATGCATATAAGCTATGTTGGCAAGTTATATCTTTCCTATTATGCATACTTTTACCCCGAGTACATCCCAATAGCCCCCTCTTTACACCTTAATCATTCTTTTTATTCTTTTACATCCTTTGCAAATTCCACATATGAAAGAAAAAATGAGATGTCTGTCATTTTGATTCTGGTTTATTTCTCCCCATGTAATACCTACCTCCATCCATTTCCCTGCAAATCAGAAAATTTTGACTTTCTTAATAGCTCAAAACATTTCATTGTGAGTAGATGACACCTCTAAATTGTGCATTCGTATATTTATAGGTGCCTAGATTAATTTCATGACTTATCCATCATGAATTTTTCAAAAATAAACATGAGTACCAGTCCCTATCCCAACTGATAAACTTGGATTAGGGTTTGAAGACAGGTATCTCACACCTGCTTTTAAACAGCAGTTTAGAACATTATATCTTCAATAATCACAGATGAACTGATACTTAGGACATCATATGCTATTGCCGTTGGTAAAATATTATCCTGGGTTCAAGGATTAGTACAAAAATTTCATTGATTTAAAACTGATCTTTACATAAAATGTATCCTCATTCTTATGAATATTCTTGTTCTTAAAGGTGGTCATTTCCAGGTGAAACAGAAATTGTGAATAATACTCCTTTGTTATGGATCTTATGATAGCAAAGTCATTGTTCTTTCATCATTGATGATGGTATTGCTTGTAGGTTTATAAACATGCTATTTTTTAAAATAGAAGAGAGTGTTCTCTCTTACAGTTATAAAAACATTGTCAGCTTCTTGTAATTGCTTGATATCAATGCCAGGATGAAAGATTTTCTGTCAGAAAAGGCTGTTGGTTATTAACAAATAGATTTTTTTAGCAGTAGGCATTATCTTATGTATTTTCTTTAGTTCATCAATATTGTTAGATTACAATGATAGAATCTAAAATATTTAATACATTTAATACATACACTCCAGTATGACTGGAGTGAATACCATTTAGTCATGGTGAATGTATATAAGTGTGTGTGTGTGTGTGTGTGTGTGTGTGTTTGTATATATGAAGTAATTGAGAGAGTTTCTCCTATTTGTTATCAGTTAATATTAAATATATAGTATTACTTTTATTCTATTATCTATTTATGTGAATGTGTTTGTGTCTCTGTGTGAGTATGTGTGAGCATTTGCATATAGGTGCCTGTGGAGGCTCTAGAGGGCACTGGAGTAAGAAATAATACTCACTTCACCTCATTTGAGCCTCCATAGGTTGATTTTTGGAGTGTTCCTTTATTTTCTTTTCTGCTTGAAGTTTGTTTACAGGAAAATGTCCTTTTATTTAAAAATGCCACCTATAAAACTAATGTAGAAATTTACTTGATACTTTAATAGTTTGAAGAAATAGGATTTTAAAATATGATTAGGTAATGTGAGCTCTTTCTTCATTACTATGTCAATGTTATTGCCATGAAAGTATTTGGTTATTGTGGGAGCAATGTCCCAGTAGATGAAAAAAAAAAAGGCATGAGTTCCAGTTGATTTTTTGCTTTCTTTCTCTCAAGTGCTTGCTCAGACTTCTGCCACATTATGATTCTTTGATACCCCAGCCTCTAGAACTGTGAGTAAATGAAACTTCTACTGTTTATAATTTGCCCAGTGTGTGGCAGTTTTTGGAACAGCACAAATGGATTGAAACACAGGTCAATTTCTCTAATGGCTATTGAACTTCTCAGATGGTTGAATTCACAGCCATTTTGCTCTGATAGCTTTAAATTTCCAAAGTTCCGACAATTTTCTTCTCAATCATTAAAATTAGAGTGGTAAAGCTGTTTGGGGAATTGTCTTAATATTTTTTTAGAATGATTGCAGGATATATTGTAATTTATCTTGTTTCATTTCTGGCATTGGTAACTCACATCTTTTATGTTTGTTTTGTTACTCCAGCTGAATGTTTATCAGACTTAGGTTTTGCAGAAGCAGCTTTATACTTTTAAGTTACTGTGGTATAATAAACAATTGTAATGATTATTATTCTTATCTTAATTATTTACATCCTTATATTTGTTTGGTGTTTACTTTCATTTTCTTATTCTGGTTGCTTTGAACTAGGTACTTATATAAGTCATTTTCTCACTCCTTGTGCAAGTGTTTAATGATACACATTATTTATTGGGGTTAACACTGTTTTAGATATACCACACAACTTTGATAGTCAATTAGTTATTTTTCTTTTTATATTATAAAACACAAGACAAAAAGTAAATTCATGAAGAAATGTTCCATTTGGGTTACGATTAAAAGTCACTATCCATCCAGGACAGGAACCTGGATGCAGGAATGATGCTGGCTGGATTGTTTCTAGCATTTTGCGAATTTTCTTATACAGCTCAAAGCCAGTTGCTCTGGCTGGTGTTGCTCACAGAGTGCAGGACCTCATTCCTCAATGAGTAATCAAGAAGCTCACCTTAGGCAGGGGATTCACACATCAATTAGTAATAAAGGCTAACTTCAACAGACATGCTCACAACAAAATCTGATATGAGCAATTTCTCATGTGAGGCTTTATTAACAGATAAAGGCCATGTGAAGTTGACAATTAAAGCCAACTAGCACATGATCTAGTTTCCTTTCACTCTATTCTATATTTTTTGACAGTTAAAAAATTTAAGCTTGTTTCATTATGGTTATAGAATTCATTCCTTATCATCATCCTTTAAATTGGTCATTTGTCTTGTAATTCTAATACAAAAATCTTGTTGAAAGTTCTAGGGACATTTAAAAAGTCTTTATTCGGCTGTTTAATTTTGTTGTTGTTGAATGTTAATAAACAGTATGTCAGTAAGATCATTCAGTTGGCTGTATCATTAAGTTCTTCTTTACTCTTGCTGATTAAGTGTGGTGACTTAATGGATTTTGAAGTACCTGAATACACAATTAAATTTGTTCATTTTAACTGGTGACTGTATCGGGATTGCCTCATCCATTTTGAAACTTTGTTGTTTGTAACACAAACCATTTGAATAATTCCTTCCCTGAAATAGGGATTCTTTTAAGACTTCTGTTATCATGTAGGTCTGCTAAAATCCTTTGATCTGAAATATATGATTTTAAAACTAATTATATTCATGATTATGCATTTTTATGCATTCTTTTAATTTCAAAGTACCTAGGTTATTAAATTGAAACTGAGTTTTTGTAAAGTAGTACACTGAAAATTCATATTATTGAAATTTTAAATTAAATTTTGTCTGTGTGTGTGTGTGTGTGTGTGTGTGTGTCCATGTGTGAGTGCACTTAAATGCCATGACATACATGTGAAGAACAAAGGACATATTAAGGAACTCAGTTCTCTCTTATTAACCATATAGATCATATAGATAGAAGTCAAATGCTCAGGCTTGGAAGCAAGTGCATTTATCAACTGAGCTCTCGAGGCCGTATTAATGTTATTTTAGTTATCAGTCTCTGTTTTAGTCAGTGTATTTAAAATATTTTAAATTAGTTTTATGCTACTATTAATTATATCATTTGGTTTCTTTTGGACCATTTTTCTCTGCCCACCCTCTTTCTTGACGGTGTTTCCTTTATGGTGTTTGAACAACTTAAATTCAAAATATACTTATTTCTACACTTCAAAATAATTGATTTCTCAAAAAGCAAACTGAGAAGGAAATCTTTTCAAATCCCTCTGCTCAAGCAAGGTTCAGGAATCTATGTGGAAAAGAATGCCGAAAGATTATAAGAGCCAGAAGTGGTGGATAACTCCAAGGAAAGAATGTCTTCCAGACACAACACTACTGATACAAATATGAATTCACAGAGACTATGACAGCATTCACAAGACATGCATAGATTCAAACCAAACAAAATCCAAGTACTTGGGTAAGTAGAAACACATTTCCACATCTAACCAAGAAGCTATTTCCAACTGATACCTGCTTGGAAAGAAAACTCTGTTTTCTTCAATGGAGTACAAGCAGGTCTATCAAACATACCCCATGTCCTGGATTAGTTTGTCAACACACAATGAACTCCATGCATTCTTGTGAATTTATTATATTTTGTTTTGTTTCATTGAATTTCTTAATTTTTGTTTGTTTTGATTTTTATTTTTGTTTGTTTAGAAGAGTTGGAGGAGGGAAATTAATATCAAAATATTTTGTATGAAAAAATTAATAAAAATTAAAAAAATTGTAGATAAAGAAATGTTTTCAAACTCTTTGATATGCAATCAAAGAGATTATTAGTACTAAAAGTCAAGCTTGAATTCTATTTAAAATATTTGTATTAATTCTTTGAGGATTTCATGCATGCATGCATGCACAAAATATAATTTGATCGTATTCTTCCTAGATCCATCCCCCACTCTTACCTCTTCCAAATTTAGTGTCCCCATTTTCAGTTTTTAAACTAGTGCAATCACTATGGAAATAAGTAAGGAAGTTGCTCAAAAAATTATTAATAGATCTACCATCTGACTTAGCTATACCTCTTCCTGGCAAAAGATTCTATTTCCTATTCCAAAGACTCATGTTTACCTATGTTTATTTCTGTTCTCTGAACAATAGCTAAGACATGTAGACAGTTTTGATGTCCTATGCACAATTGAATTTTATTCAACTATAAAGAAAAATGTAATTATGAAATTTATGAGTAAATGAATGGAATGGGAAAACTTTATACTGATGAGGTATATTTTTTAGAGTAATTTTACTACCTTGTTCAGTCAAAAAGGAGACTTCTGGGGTGTGTTACTGGGATATATATATATATATATATTATATATATATAATATGTGGAATATACAATAAACTAAAACAAAGAAGAGTCAAGAAAGGAAATGACCCCACTAGAACAGGCTAGGGTTCAAAAAATATGTTCTCAATAGAAATAGAAATGACTAAGAAAAAACATCAGAAGTGTTTATCATCCTTAGCAATTATGGAAACACAAATTAAAGCAACACACCATTCAGAATGTCTAAGATCAATAAAATAATCTACAACAAATGCTAGTGAGTATGCAGAGAAAGAAAAACCCTCATTTCATTGTTGGTTGCAATGCAATCTGGCATAGCTACTCTAGAAATCAGTATGGAGAGTCTTCAAAAAGCTAAAATTAAATCTACCATAGGAACAGTTATAACACTCCATGGAAAATTCACAAAGTACTTGAAAGCATACCCTAGTGATACTTTTTCAATAATGTTCATTGTCATCATATTTATAATAGCTAGGATTTGGAAACTAGCTAAATGGATTTAAACAGACTAGTGGATAATGAAAATATGATACACATACACAATGAGGTACTAGTAAGCTCCAAAGAAAAACGAAATCAGAAAATTTGAAGGTAAATAGACAGAACTTGAAAAGATTATATTGAGTGATGTAACCTGGGCCCAAAAGACAAACACTGCATATTCTCTCTCATCTGTAGTTCCTAGCTCCAAATATTTAGATGGAAGTGTACAATATGGAGAAACTACAAAAAAACAGGTAAATATAAAGATAGTATTGGGGTGGGGGTAATATGTTAATAGCAGAATACAGGTGATATGAATGGAGAAATCAAAATATGGGGAAAGGTTTTATTTGGGAGTGTAGAGTAAGGTTAATAAAAAGGAGGGAGGAGGGACAAATAATACCAAGGTTCTTTGAAAAAGTATCAAGGAATCATATTTTATATTAACCTAATGAATATTTTTGTTCATTTAAATGGGTCAGTGAACAGACAGAAATGTAGCACAATCTCCATTCATAAATTAAGGAAATGTTCTACCACTGGGATAATAAGTACATTTACCAATAGTGAAAGAAGTCATTTGGTGTTGGGCTTAAATGACTAATTAGACATACAAAGAAAACTTTGTAAATCAAGGTATACATACTACATGTAAAATAAGCACCAGTAATTTTTTCAATAGTAATAGTTTCAAAACATAATATTTAAATTAATGATTATCACAATACAGTAATACATATCAAATCAAGAGCAGTTTTTTAGTAGAAGCTAGAGATTTCAAATACAAATAATAAACATTTTATACTTGGGTGAAAAAACTTTAAGAGAAAGGACTCATGAACAGAATACCTGTCAGCAAAGAAGCAATAGTCTTTATTAATAACACATACATCAAACAGACTAACATTGAATGATCACTCAGAAGTTTAATAAATTTTGGAAGTCTCTATGACTATATATAAAAATAAGTATATTTAAGAGAAGATAATATAAAATATAAAGCACAATTAGTTGTTGAATATAACCAAAACTTATTCAGAAGAACAATGTTAATGACTGTAAGGAAAAAGGTAATAGCAATTACACAAATTGAAAACAAATTTTACTTATTGTACAATGTGAAACTATTAATTAATGCAGATATTTATAAGGAGATTGTTAATTTCTTAATGTCTATCGTATCATGTTATATCATCAAAGCAAATTGATTTTTTCTTAGGAAGAAATTCTTAATGAAAAAGAGAAAACATTATTTTGCTAAAATTCTACTTTAAAACATTCTTAATGGTTATAAACTCATGTTACTAAAATAACTAAAATTTAAAATGATTTCATTATTAAAATATCACTTGACAAACAAATACTAGTATCCCTTATGGTAAACTTCATTTTAGCATATTTGTTTTTATTTCATGTGTATGGATGTTTTGGCTGCCTATAAGTCTGTGAACCATGTGCTCATAGAACCTGGAAATATTGGAGCCATTGAAATTGGAATTATAGTAGACAGGGAGCTACCGTGTGAGTTCCAGAAAACAAACACGTACTTTCTTGACCTATAAGTGCCTTAACCTCTAAATCACCTCTCCAATCTCCTGTTAATACTTTCCTATTTTTATAAATAGAAGATACACATTTCCTGTCATGTATTTAGGCTTATTTACCATGACCTGAGATATAAATTCATTTTATTGAATTTTTATTTAATATTTTAATGTGAAAAATTGATAATGTATTTTATATACATGACTGTAAGCCTATAATTGAATATGTTTCTTTTACATTTTGACAGTTTTCAAATTGTATTTTTTATGAAAGTTTTCTCGACTCTATACTTTCCATCCCATTAATTTTATTCTTCAGATAATCTAGTGAAATATTTTGGTACCTAACTTTAAATCATTTTTACTGTAACTATACACAAACACATGTATGAACATAAATGTAATATATATATATATATATATATATATATATATATACACACACACAAAATAATTATATTTGCTTCTGAAAAATCTTGAACAGAAAATAAGAAACCCTTTGAGTGCTAAACAAGCAGTATCAACCTAAATATACTCAAATCAACACACTGTTCATGAACAACTGAGAATCTCATATCCCATATACTTCTTATATTTATCCCACAAAAACAATTTCTGTTCAGTGAAAGATGTAACATTAAAACATATATAGTCCTTTGAAAATCATATGATACAATACATAATGCTATTAGCTTATCAAAGTGTTAAAAAAAGCTACATATATGTACATAAATAGCATAAAACACTTAGGAAAATTTTCACAGAAAAGAATGGAACTCATAATCTCCAAGTCCCAAAATATCACTGAAAGGCTGTAAACTTTTATATTGTTAAAGTGTCAGTGCTTACCAAAATAGTGTATATGACCATACAAATGCCCATCGGAATTTCAAGCTTTACATTTTCATCACAAATCTCAAATTTATAAAAAGATTCATGGATTTGAAATGCAATATAAATTTAAAAAAAAAGAAAATACCTGAAGGATGTTTGACCAATTTTATGTCCATTGAAGATAATATATATCTTGTACTGTGACTGACAGATGAGTGGATGAAGACTGAAAAATCTGTATTCTAGCTCTTTTATGGTACACTAGCAAATGGACAGTGTAGTCATGAGAACTCAATAGAAAAAAGGATATTTTCAACAAATGATGTCACAACAATATATGAACACAAAAGAATAACACTGTATCAAATACATTCTAATGCATGCACCAAATGCACCCAATGTACCAAATATCTAAACTTTGATTAATTATTTTAATGTAAGTCTTCAACTGTATAAAAATTTGACATGAATTTTGGATTTGTTTTGAGTAATTTGTTATATACAATGACAACCAAAAAAAACCACAATAAATATCATCAAATCTAAAGTTTTGTTCTTCAAAGAATAGCAAAAAAACAATAAATGCAATGTATCAAAACCTTTTTAAAACAAATTCTAGGTCTGATCATAACTTATATTACAATGCCTGAAAATCTTTTAAGTTTAGTAATGGTAAGCCAAATAGATTATTTAAAAATATTTCAATAGTCTGGCCAAGTCAGACGGCTCAGTAGATAAAGTTGCTTATTATGGTTCATGCCGATCTTAGTTTAGTTACATCCTCAGAATCCAAAATAGTTGATAGATAGAACTCAATCTCACAAGCTGTCTTCTGGCTCCATATATGTACCATTGCCTGCATGCCCACACAAATGCACACAAAACCACAAAATGCATAGATAAATTTAATTAAAAAAACAAAAAAAGTTTTGATCTAAAAAGGATTTTTTCCAAGAACCTACACTGAACAAATTAGTGTGAGAAGACATTCTACAACACTAGGCATTAGCAGAATACAAAAGGAACCACGATGAAATACCACTTAAAAACACTAGGATGGTTACAATTTAATATTCAGATGAGGTTAAATGTTAACAAGGATATAGAAAAAAATAGATCCCTTGCACACAGCTTGTAGGGTTGTAAAATGGAATAGTAATTTGGAAAATTGTCCACAGTTCCTCAAGAGGTAATTATAGGATTATCCTGTAAGACAGCATGTCTATTCTTAGAGTATATATTTATAAGAACTAAAAATATTCATACACACAAGAGTGTCACACATACTTATTTATAGTAGTACCATTAATAGCAACTAAAAGTTGGAAAAAGTCAATTTTCTATAAACACCTGACTATAAGAATAATTTGTTGCTTTCATCCAATGTAGCATTATTTAGCTCTAACATAAAGCACCAGTATATGGTATACAGGTATGCTGTCTTAGGATATTTGAAAAATGTCAGTCACAAGATAACAGCATCTTCATTCAATTATAAGAAATGTGCAGAATAAATTACATTAGCCTGGGAGTGAGATAGTGATAAATGGTTAATCATTGTTAACTGGGATGGAGTACTGGTTTATATATATTTTTGTTGGTATCTGCTTTTAGGATTATTGGTTCTTTTGAGAATAGTCCAAAGAATTACCTGAGAAAATACATTCTAAGTGAAGGAATTTGGATAAAGTTGTCTGTGTATCAATCCATAAAGTTGATGTTACACTGTATATATGAGACATGTATGACCCCAGACCTGCAGTAGTGTTTCAACTTCACAGGTGATGCTTTGGAAAACTGGTCAGTGAAAGCGAATTTTGTGGCAAATATTGTTTTGCACTTATTTGAAAGGGATTGGGAAGGAATCATGCTTACAATGATATATTTGGCTAGATACTACTATGGTATATTGGCTTCCTATAAAAAAGATAATGAAAGATGATAGGTTTTTAATAAGCAGTTAATGGCCAAATGCAGAGTTCTTGAATAATAATAAAGAAATGAACTTTTATCACCACTAATGGAAGGTCAGGCATTACTTAGTAGTAGGCTGAACATGGAATTGTGAGAATTGCAAAACTCAAGAGATATTTGAATGCTAACACCATACTTCCTTGGCTTTTCCACTGAGCCATTATCATAAGCCCTTAGCCCTTAGCCTTTCATTATACTTCTTTCAGTCTGTTTTGTAGAGGTCATGGCGCTAATGGGGATATTATATGATCCCTAATGCTGAGACAAGGTCACCTGGTTTATGTTTAGTATACTAGAGCCTTTTAATCAAGCATTAAGGAATGAGCTAAGAAAGTGTTTTTCCCTTTCATAGTGTAAGGTAGGATTTACACTGTTATGAAGAATGCTGCAGAATTCTCATTCCAAGCACATCATTGCAGCCTGGTCCTGTTTTCTTGTCTGACTACCAACTAAAAATGAATATCAAATATATATGAATGCAGATGTGCTTACCTTGGTTACTAAGCAAAAGAGGCAAAGTAATCGATGATTAATATTGCTGACATATACTTGGAAGAACTATGGAAATATATAAGTACTGTATTTTATGACAATTTGATCACATAAAGTCAAATGTAGGCTAACATAAGCAAAACTTTATTGACACAATATAAAAACATAGGATTGAAAACACAGATAAAGGTGTATAAGAATGTTCCTTGTGTAAATGACTCTTTAAATTTTGAAAAAAAAAAGTTAGTTTCAATAATTTGAAAACTCCTAATATGCTGTGGATTAGAGTGAAGGATGGAGTAGAGATGCTGAGAGAAACAGGTAGGTTGAATTGCATATCTTTTGTTAGAAATGCCAGAAAGACCACTGTGTTCTAAGATCATTAGAAATGTGCCATGGAGTCTATCACCAGAATTACTAACGATTTCATTTTTACCTCTATTCTTTGAACAAGGAATGATGATAAGAGAGAGTCACAGACCCCAGTGAGTTAACATCCATGGGGTTAAATTCAAAAGGCCAGATAGTGTGGCACTTAAGTGGTAAAAGACAGAAGACACTGATTACCATAATGATCAGTAAAGTCAGAGTGACAATCAAGGAGTCATTATCCCGAGGCAGTTGTAGAGCTGGTCATTAGAGCACAGAGTCTATAGGGGAAAATAGATGGGTAAATAAAATGAGATCTTCAATTGTGTAGACGACCAAGAAGTCAAGGACAATTATTCCATTAAAATGGCATGAGTCCTTACTAATTACCTACTAATAAACTTAAATTTAGATTCAGCAGAAATCTAACCTATATAAAGGAGTAGAAGAAGGAGACCAATGATTGTGTGATGGACTAGTGTTGAATATTTCACCTCATCCAGGGCAGATGAAATTTTTCTGAAAGAATTGGATATCATTTTCATGATACAATCTGTTTATTAAAGATACACTTCTATGTGATGCTACTTATCTCATAACATGAATACTGGAATTCAGTATTTGAAAAATACAAAGAGTCAAGAATGGCTACATTTACCTACACAGCCAATGAACATTACTGTCATGTCAGAGTTGCAGGCCTGGAAATCAAAGCACTCAAAGAAGGGGTCAATAAAAAGATTTTGAGCCAGGTTTTTAGCACAAGGAAATCTCCTAGGCGTCTACAAAAATAACCCCAGCTAAGATTCCTAGCAATAGCAGATATAGCCTAAACTATGACCAGATTGTTGCCTAGCCCAATTGTCATCAGAGGAACTTCATCCAGCAACTGATGGAAACAGATCCAGATCCACAGAAACATTAGGCAGTGTTCAGGGAATCTCTCTGAAGAGGGAGAGAAAGGATTACAGCATCCTAACAGTGGGAAGAGGGTCTGTCTCTGACTTTTAGTGGCTTTTGGGACCCTGCTCCTCATACTGCATTGCCTTGCCCAGCCTTAATACATGGAGAGGTGCTTAGTCTTACTGCAACTTTATATACTATATTTTATTGATAGTCATGGGAGATATGCCACTTCCTAAACAAAAATGAAGGATGAGTGGATTAGTGGGTGGGAAGTGAGCGGGAATAGGAAGAGAGGAGAGAGAAGAAACTGTGGCTGAGATGTAAAATAAATACATTTATTTTAAATATATTGGAATTTACATTATTGCTTCTGTTTTTGATTGGATTCTCATTGTGTTCATGAACAAAGAGAACTTACCATACTATATAACCTTGACTCATAAGAATATTTTGAAAAGTGGACATATATATATATATATATATATATATATATATATATATATATATATGGTAAACTTTTGTGTTCTGTTAGGCAGAGATTTCTAGAGAAACAGAAATCACAGAATGGATATCTGTTAAAAGAGGATTTATTTCATTGATCTTATTGATATGGTTAGAGTTCAAACTGGAGAGGCTAAGATTGCAATAGTTATTCAGTCCATGAGGTTAAACATCTCAGCCATCACAATCTGGAACCAAATTATGGAGGATTCATGAAGAGCTGTTATTCTTTATTTTGTATTTTAGGTCGATGAAGCTGGTTCTAGTATCAACAAATATACCAGCCACAGAAGCATTAGTAGCAACACAGTAGATAAACTTGCCAGCACGAGTGCAGGCCAAGTAAACCCCAAATATAAAAAGCTTTCTTCCTTCTAGTTCAATTAATCTAGACAACTGTCAGAAGATGCTACCCACTTTCATGGACCCTACATATCTGTGAACATTGTGAGCCACAATAATGTCTAGCCTAGCAATATATGCCCACTGGTACAATTGTGTTAAGAATACCATCAGTGTACCCAACTAGCTTCATTGTGGAATTAAATCATACCTGACACTGTTGTTGTACTGAGACTCTGTGGCTAGTTAGGTCATAGGCATTAGGGTAGAATGTAGAAGTAACCATCTTATTAAATAAGAAACACACAGCCAATGTAAAGATAAAAGCCCAAGAGGTCAGAGCTAAGAGCCTTACCCTTCCTGCTTCAGCGATCCTCTTCAGCCAAGAGAGACTTACTTCCTGTGTTTTTGTCTTTATATAGACTTTCTGTTCTGCTTTCTCATGGGTTATAAACCCAACCACATGACCGCCTCATCACTGCCTGTCTGTAGAGACCTCCAGATCTTCTATGGTTGATATTGAGATTAAAGGCATGTGTCTCCAATGCTGGCTGTATCCTTGACCACACAGAGATCTACCTAGCTCTGCCTACCAAGTGCTGGGATTAAAGGCGTGTACCACAAATGCCCAGCTCTGCTATGGCTTACTGTTAGCTCTGACCCCAAGGAAACTTTATTTAATAACAGTAAAATGTATTATTTTTTGCTAAATATGGATAGTATTAAGCTGAATAATAACTATTTATCATTATATACATGTATTATGCATCACTCAACTCTCATCAGGATAACTTCTATTTGCAGTAGACACTGATTAACACAAGGATCCATAACAGACCAAGCTGTAGAGAATAAGAGGCAACAGAATGCTCAGCCCTAAAAGGGCCATCTATATCACATTCCCTCCTATCAATGCTCATGAATTACCACTGGAGAGGTGATTGAAAGAATATAAAGTCCATAGGTTGTGGATGAATACAAGGAACTACTACCCTACCTCCAGATACAGCACAGAAGCCAAATATACAGACTCACAGCATGCAAAGAGCCATGCAAGTTTAATTCAGATCAAATCCTAACATGAAAAGGAGACTTGGACATGACAACTCACCCCAAATCAATTAGGATTGACAATGGATAGCTGATGATGAGAAAAGGGGAGTTGGTTTTCTGTAATGTCATGACCCCTGGTAGGTGGAGCATACATAAATGAAAGATGACACATCTAAGAATGTGTATGTAGCACAAATTCAGTTTAATTGTTTAAAAAATAAAGGACAAAAAGTTAGGTGCATAAGGAAAGTAGGTGTGGATCTGGGAGGAGTTTGTGGTGTGCATATGATCATAAAACATTTCCCAAAACCTTACTGAAAAAAATAACCATGACATGTTTTCTTTTTTTTTCTTCTGGAGTTTATAGAATCTTTTATTTTATTTTTTATTAAGAAAATTTTTTAATTCATGTTACATACCAATCAATGATACCCCTCTTCCCCCCTCCAGCCACTCCAGTCTCTCCCCACAACCCATGCTCCTTTCCCTCCTATAAGAAGGTAAGTGGATTTCTGTGGGCCTCTCTAGCACTTTGTTTCTTTTCTCATGTGGTCTTCATTTAACATGGTCTCCAATTCCTTGTTCTCCCTCTCTGTTCTTGATCCAGCTGGAATCTCCCATTCCCACAGGCTTTCTTTCCCTCGACCCTTGCTCTTCATTACTCCCACACATGTCCAGGTTGTTCATGTAGATATCAACCATTTCTCCATCATTGGGCGATCCTCGTGTCTTTCTTGGGGTCCTGTTTTCCAGGTAGCCTTCCTGGTGATGTGAGTAGCAGTCCAGTCATCCTTGTTCCACATCTAGTATCCTCCTATGAGTGAGTACATACTATATTTGTCTTTCTGAGTCTGGGTTACCTCACTCAGGATGATTTTTTTCTAGATCAATCCATTTGCCTGCAACCTCATAATGTCATTGTTTTTCTCTGCTGAGTAGTATTCCATTGTGTATATGGGCCACAATTTATTTATCCATTCTTCAGTTGAAGGGCATCTAGGTTGTTTCCAGGTTCTGGCTATTACAAACAATGCTGATATGAACATAGCTGAGCAAGTGCTCTTGTGGTATGATTGAGCATTTCTTGGGTATATGCCCAAGAGTGGTATAGCTGGATCTTGGGGGAGATTGATTCCCAATTTTCTAAGAAAGCACCATATTGATTTCCAAAGTGGTTGTATAAGTTTGCATTCCCACCAGCAGGGTAGGAGAGTTCCCATAGTTCCACATCCTTTCCAACATAAAGTATCTTCAGTGTTTTTGATCTTAGCTATTCTGACAGGCATAAGGTGGTATCTCAGAATTGTTTTGATTTGCATTTCCCTGATGATTAGGAATGTTGAGCAATTCCTTAAATGTCTTTCAACCATTTGAGTTTCCTCTGTTGAGAATTCTCTGTTTAGTTCTATAGTCCATTTCTCAATTGGACTGTTGGTCATTTTGATGTCTAATTTCTTGAGTTCCTTATATATTCTGGATATCAGTCCTCTGTCAGATGTTGGGTTGGTGAAGATCTTTCCCCATTCTGTAGGGTGTCGCTTTGCCTTGTTGACCGTATCCTTTGCTCTACAAAAGCTTCTCAGTTTCAAGAGGTCCCACTGATTGATTGTTTGTCTCAGTGTCTGTGCTACTGGTGTTATATTTAGGAAGTGATCTCCTATGCCAATGCGTTCAAGACTACTTCCTACTTTCTCTTTTAGCAGGTTCAGAGTAGCTGGATTTATGTTGAGGTCCTTGATGCACTTGGACTTAAGTTTTGTGCATGGTGACAGATATGGCTCTATTTGCAGCCTTCTACATGTTGATATCAAGTTATGCCAGCACCATTTGTTGAAGATGCTTTCTTTTTTCCATTGTACACTTTTGACTTCTTTGTCAAATTTATATGTTCATAGGTGTGCGGGTTAATTTCAGGGTCTTCAATTCCTTTCCATTGGTCCACATGTTGGTTTTTATGCCAATACCAAGCTGTTTTTATTACTGTAGCTCTATAGTAGAGCTTGAGGTCAGGGATGGTGATGCCTCCAGAGGTCTTCAATCCACTTGTACTTGAATCTTGTGCATAATGATAGATATGGATCTATTTGCAATCTTCTATGTGTTAACATACAGTTATGCCAGCATCATTTGTTGAAGATGCTTTCCTGTTTCCATTGTACAGTTTTGGCTTCTTTGTCAAAAATCAGGTGTTCATAGGTGTGTAGATTAATGTCATGGTCTCCTATTCGAGTCCATTGGTCCACATGTTGGTTTTTATGCTTGTACCAAGCTGTTTTTAGTACTATAGCTCTATAGTAAAGCTTGAGGTTAGGGATGGTGATGCCTCCAGAGGTAGCTTTATTGTACAGGAATTTTTTAGCTATCCAGAGTTTTTTGTTTTTCCATATGAAGTTGAGTATTGTTTTTTCCAGGTCTATGAGGAATTGTGTTGGGATTTTGATGGGGACTGCATTGAATCTATAGATTGGTTTTGGTAACATTGCCAATTTTACTATCCATGATCATTGGAAATCTTTCAATTTTCTGATATCTTCTTCAATTTCTTTCTTCACAGACTTAAAGTTCTTGTCATACAGGTCTTTTATTTGCTTAGTTAGAGTTATCCCAAGGTATTTTATATTATTTGTGGCTATCGTAAGGGGTGATGTTTCTCTGATTTCTTTCTCAGCCCATTTATCTTTTGTATATAAGAGGGCTACTGACTTTTTTGAGTTAATCTTGTATCCTGCCATATTATTGAAGGTGCTTATCATCTGTAGGAGCTCCTTGGTAGAATTTTGGGGGTCACTTATGTATACTATCATATCATCTTCAAATAGTGAAAGTTTGAATTCTTCCTTTCCAATTTGTATCCCTGTGATCTTCCTTTGTTGTCTTATTGCTCTAACTAGAACTTCAAGTACTTTATTGAATAAATATGGGGTGAGTGGACAGTCTTGTCTTGTTCCTGATTTTAGTGGAATTAATCTGTGTTTCTCTCCATTTAATTTGATGTTGGCTGCTGGCTTGCTGTAAAATGCCTTTATTATGTTTAGGTATATTCCTTGTATTCCAGATTTCTCTAAGATATTTATCATGAAGTGGTGTTGGATTTTGTCAAAGGCTTCTTCAGCCTCTATTGAGATGATCATGTGGGTTTTTTTCTTTCAGTTTGTTTATTTGGTGTTTTACTTTGACAGATTTTCATATGTTGAAATATAGTGATATTTTGTTTGTACTAAAATGTGATTTGTATGTTAATAAATAAAGTTGCCTGGAGTTAGAGCTATTAGAGCCATAGCATAAGCTGGGTGGTGGTGGTGCATGCCTTTAATCCCAGCACTTGGTAGGCAGAGCTAGGTAAATCTCTATGTGGTCAAGGATACAGCCAGCATTGGAGATACACACCTTTGATCTCAATACCAACCATAGAATACCTGGAGGTCTGTACAGACAGGCAGTGATGAGGCAGTCATGTGGTTGGGTTTATGACCAATGAGAAGGCAGGACAGAAAGTCTACATAAAGACAAAAACACAGTAAGTAGGTCTCTTGGCTGAAGAGGCTAGCTGCAGCAGATGGGTAAGGCTGTTAGCTCTGAACTCTTGGCTTTCTTCTTTGCATTGGTTCTGTGTTTCTTATTTAATAAGAGGGTTGGTTACATCTATATTGAACCATTCTTTCATCTCTGGGATGAAGCCTACTTGTTCAAGGTGGATAAGTTTTTGATGTCTTCTTGGATTCTGGTTGCCCATATTTTATTGAGTATTTTTCCATCAATGTTCACGAGGGATTTTGGTCTGTAATTCTCTTTCTTTGTTGTATCTTTGTGCAGTTTGGGTATCATGTTAGCTGTATCCTCATAAAAGGAGTTTGTTAATCTTCCTTCTTTTTCTATTTTGTGGAACAAATTGAAGAGTATTGGTATTAGCTCTTTTTTGAAAATCTGGTATAATTCTGGACTGAAACCATCTGGTCCTGGGCTCTTTTGGGATTGAAAACTTTTAATGACTGTTTCTATTTTCTTAGGGGTTATTGGGCCATTTAAATTGTTAATCTGGTCTTGATTTAATTTTGGTATGTGATACCTATCCAGAAAATTATTGATTTATTTTTTGATCATCCAATTTTGTGGAGTACAGGCTTTTGAATTATGACCTGCTGAGTCTCTAGATTTCCTCCTTTTCTGTTGTTATGTTTCCCTTTTTATTTCTGATTTTTGTTAATTTAGATACTCTCTCTTTCTGCTTTTTGGTTACTTTGCTTAAGAGCTTGTCTATCTTGTTGATTTTCTCAAAGAACCAATTATTTCTTTCAATGTCTTACTCTCACCAATGAACAGGTTACCCAGAAAAGAAAAAAAATAAATAAACAGAGAAATGCTGGAGCTAACTGAAAAAATAAATCAAATGTATCTAAGAAATGTTTATAAAATATTTCTCCAAACACTAAAGAATATAATAACTTCATCTCAGCAACTCATGGAACTTTCTCCAAATATGTCCTCATACTTGGACACAAAGCAAGCTTAAATAGGTACAAGAAAGTTTAAATAACTTTCTGTATCCTGTCAAATCACCAAGGATTAAAGATGGATTTCAGCAACAACAGAAAGAACAGAAATTAAAAAAAAAAAAAATCTCATGGAATGTGAACAACTCTCTACTGAATGAAAAATGAGTCAAGAAAAATACAAAGAATGAAATAAGACTTTCTAGAATTCAAAGAAAATGAATATACAGCATATGCAAACTTATGGGGTATGAATGCAGTTGTAAGAGGTAAGTTCATAGCACTAAGTGCCTATTAAAAAAATTGGAGATATTCCATTCAAGTAACTTAGCAACATCCCTGAAAACTTTTGAACAAATGGATTTAATTATAGCTAAGAGGAGGAGATATCAAAAAGTATTATAATTAAACTAAGCTCTGAAATCAATGAAATAGAAATAAGACAGCATTACAAAGATTCGATGTAGCTAAGAGTTGGTTCTTGAGACGGGCCTGGTGGCAGAGACAAGCAGATGCAGGTAGGCCCATGGTGGCGGCCTGCAGAGGTAGATGGGCCTGGCAGTGGTAGCCGACAGGGACATACAGGCCCAGCAGCGGCCCACAGAGGTAGACAGGCCCGGCAATGGAGACAAGAAGACGAAGCTTGGAACAGGGATGCCTCTAACCCCAACACCCAGGGAAGAAGCTATCTCCATGGGATGGAACCAGAATGAATCTGAACACTCCGTCTGAGGACAACCCAGTGCCCAGCTGCTGATCCTGCAAAATCCAACACATTGGAGGTGTTGGGGAGACTGCCCTGCTCAGCTGAAATCCATCTGGGAGAGGATTCAGATGCCTACAGTTTGAAGTCTGAAGAAACAAGATCAGCTGAGGAGTTGACAAATGAACAAAACATGAACTGGGAACACAGAAGAAGGCGTTGCTCAGCCACCAAACCAGATCATCAGAATCATAAGTATATACTTCACTGACTGAGATCAACTGCCCCTGAAGAAACAGCCCAATAGCACCAATTTAACCAAGAACTCCTACTAAACCAAGACTAAAAATTAGAACAAGAGAGGCACTCTCAGACACAGATACTACCTTCACCAAGCAGAGGAAGAGATGAGTAGATGCCAGTGCAAAAATACAGGCAACAACATAAAGACCTATATGGCAACATCAGAATGTACTGATTCTACACCTACAAGACCTGAACATACCAAGACAGAATAAACAGAAGAAATCAACCCTAAAAATGACTTTAAGATGATAGAGGCCCTTAAAGAAGAAATAAAACATTCCCTCAAAAAGGAAATAAAAACTTTCCTTAAAGAGGAAATGAAAAACTTCCCTTAAAGAGGAATTGAAAAACTCCATTAAAGAGGAAATAAAAAACTCCCTTAAAGAAATGGAAGAAAAAATGAACAAAAAATGGGAAGAAATCAAATCAAGCCAAGAAAAAGCAACTAAACAGATGAAAGAAACATTCCAAGATCTGAAAAATGAATTTGAGACAATAAAGAAAACACATGCTGAGGGAATGCTGGAAATAGAAATCCTGACTAAACGAACAGGAACTACAGAAACAAGCATAACCAACCGATTGCAAGAAATGGAACAGAGAATCTCTGACACTGAAGACACGATAGAGAAAATAGATTCGTCAGTCAAAGAAAACAGTAAAGACAAAAAAGTCGTGACACAAAACATCCAGGAAATTTGGGACACCATGAAAAGACCAAACCTAAGAATAATAGGGATAGAAGAAGGAGAATACCAACTCAAAGGCACAGAAAATATATTCAACAAAATCATAGAAGAAAACTTTCCTAACCTACAGAAAGAAATACCTATGAAGATACAAGAAGCGTACAGAACACTGAATAGGCTGGATCCAAAAAAAAAAAAAAAAAAAAGTCCCCTCGCCGCATAATAATCAAAACACTAAACACACAGAACAAAGAAAAAATATTGAGAGCCTCAAAGGAAAAAGACCAAGTAACATATAAAGGCAAACCCGTCAGAATAACACCAGACTACTCAATAGAGACTATGAAAGCTAGAAAATCATGGACAAATCTTATGTAGACACCAAGAGACCACGGATGCCAACCCAGACTATTATACCCAGCAAAACTCTCAATCACCATAGGCGGAGTAAACAAAATATTTTAGGATAAAACCAGATTTAGTCAATACCTGTCCACAAACCCAGCCCTACAGAAAGCAATAGAAGGGAAAATCCAACCCAAAGGAGCTAAACACATCCATGAAAAATCAAGCAATAGATAATCCCATACCAACAAACACCAAAGAAGGATAACACAACACAACCACAAAAAAAATAACGGGAATTAACAATCACTGGTCATTAATACCCATCAATATCAATAGTATCAACTCACCTATAAAAAGACACAGGCTAACAGAATGGATAAGAAAACAGGACCCATCCATCTGTTGCATACAAGAAACACACCTTAACTTCAAAGACAGACATAACCTCCAAGTAAAGGGCTGGGAAAAGGCTTTCCAAGCAAATGGACCTAAGAAACAAGCTGGTGTAGCTATCCTAATATCTAATAAAATAGACTTCAAACTAAAATCAATCAAAAGAGATCAGGATGGACATTACATATTTATCACGGGAAAAATCCACCAAGATGAAGTCTCGATTCTAAACATTTATGCTCCAAATACAAAAGCACCCACATTCATAAAAGAAACACTACTAAAGTTTAAAACGCACATCAAACCCCACACATTAGTAGTGGGAGATTTTAACACACCACTCTCACCAAAAGACAGATCTACCAGACTGAAACTTAACAAAGAAATAAAGGACCTAACAGATGTTATGTCTCAAATGGCCTTAAAAGATATCTACAGAACATTCCATCCTAACACAAAAGAATATACCTTCTTCTCAGCACCCTATGGAACCTTCTCAAAAATTGACCACATGCTTGGACACAAAACAAATCTCAACAGATACAAAAAAAAATTGGAATAACTGTAGCTAGAGTTTTCCAGCCTTGCCCACAGTCAGGACAAACCTCTGTCACCCGCCAGTCCCACAGCCGCTCAGACCCAACCAAATAAACACAGAGACTTATATTGCTTACAAACTGTATGGCCGTGGCAGGCTTCTTGCTAACTCTTCTTATAGCTTAAATTAATCCATTTCCATAAGTCTATACCTTGCCACGTGGCTGGTGGCTTGCTGGCGTCTTCACATGCTGCTGGTCATGGCGGCGGCTGCAGCCTCTCTCTCTGCCTTCCTGTTCTTTGATTTCTCCTCTGTTAGTCCCGCCTATACTTCCTGCCTAGCCACGACCAATCAGGTTTTATTTATTGACCAATCAGAGCAACTTGACATACAGACCATCCCCCAGTACAGCCAAGTGCAGACCATCTCAGACACCTGCACTCAGGCCCATGGTCCTAATCATCCTCTATGCAAACCTGCTGGGTAACGCCACAAGGAACCCAAGAAGGGCTCCCCCAGGACATACATTAACATCCCACAGCAAATAACCTCCTGTATTTTATCAGACCACCATGCCTTAAAGTTAGACCTTAAAAACAACAAAATTATAGAAAACCCACAAACTCATGGAAACTGAATAATGCCCACCTTAAATATCAATGAGTCAAGGAAGAAATAAAGAAAGAAATTAAAGATTTCCTAGAATTCAATGAAAATGAAAGTACAACATACCCAAACTTATGGGACACTATGAAAGCAGTGCTAAGAGGAAAGTTCATAGCTCTAAATGCACACATAAAGAAGATGGAGCAATCCCATACCATTGAATAAACAACACAACTGAAAGCTCTAGAACAAAAAGAAACAAACTCACCCAGGAGAAATAGATGCCAGGAAATAATCAAATTGAGGGCTGAAATCAATGAAATAGAAAACAAAAGAACAATACAAAAAAAATCAATGAAACAAAGAGTTGGTTTTTTGAAAAAAATCAACAAGATATACAAACCCCTAGCCAAATTAACCAAAAGGCAAAGAGAGAGCACCCAAATTAACAAAATCAGAAATGAAAAGGGAGACATAACAACAGACAATGAGGAAATCCAGAGAATCATCAGATTATACTTCAAAAACCTGTACTCCACAAATATGGAAAACCAGGAAGATATGGCAATTTTCTGGATAAATACCACATACCAAAATTAAATCAAGACCAGATAAACCATTTAAACAGACCAATAACCCCTAAAGAAATAGAAACAGTCATCAAAAGTCTCACAACCAAATAAAGCCCAGGACCAGATGGTTTCAGTGCAGAATTCTACCAGACTTTCAAAGAAGAACTAATACCAATACTCTTCAAAGTGTTCCACACAATAGAAACAGGAGGAACACTACCAAACTCTTTTTATTAGGTCACAATTACCCTGATACCCAAACCACACAAAGATGCAACAAAGAAAGAGAACTACAGACCAATCTCCCTCATGAACATTGATGCAAAAATACTCAACAAAATATTGACAAACTGAATCCAAGAATACATCAAGACAATTATCCATCACGACCAAGTAGGATTCAACCCAGAGATGCAAGGATGGTTCAACATACGAATATCAGTCAATGTAATACACCATATAAACAAACTGAAAGAAAAAAACCACAGGATCATCTCCTTAGATGCTGAAAAAGCCTTTGACAAAATCCAACACCCCTTCATGATAAAGGTCTTAGAAAGATCAGGAATACAAGAAACATTTCTAAACATAATAAAAGCAATTTATAGCAAGCCAACAGCAGACATCAAATTAAATGAAGAGAAACTCAAAGTGATACCACTAAATTCAGGAACAAGACAAGGCTGTCCACTCTCCCCATATTTATTCAATATAGTACTAGAAGTTCTAGCTAGAGCAATAAGACAACAAAAGGAGATCAAAGGGATACAAATTGGCAAGGAAGAAGTCAAACTTTCACTATTTGCAGATGATATGATAGTATACATAAGTGACCCCAAAAACTCTACCAGGGAATTCATACATCTAATAAACTCCTTCAGTAAAGTGGCAGGATACAAGATCAACTCAAAAAAATCAGTAGCCCTCCTATACACAAATGATAAAAGGGCTGAGAAAGAAGTCAGAGAAACATCACCCTTTACAATAGCCACAAATAATATAAAATACCTTGGGATAACACTAACTAGACAAATGAAGGACCTTTTTGATAAGAACTTTAAATCTCTAAAGAAAGAAATTGAAGAAGATATCAGAAAATGGAAGGATCTCCCATGCTCATGGATAGGTAGGATTAACATAGTAAAAATGGCAATCTTACCAAAAGCAATCTACAGATTCAATGCAATCCCCATCAAAATCCCAACACAATTCTTCGCAGACTTGGAAAGAAAAATACTCAACTTCATATGGAAAAACAAAAGACCCAGGATAGGTAAAAGAATCCTATACAATAAAGCAACCTTTGGAGGCATCACCATCCCTGACCTCAAACTCTACTATAGAGGTATAGTAACAAAAACAGCTTGGTACTGGTATAAAAACTGACATATGGACCAATGCAATCGAATTGAAAACCCTGACATTAATCCATGCACATATGAACACTTGGTTTTTGACAAAGGAGACAAAACTATACAATGGAAAAAAGAAAGTATCTTCAACAAATGGTGCTGGCATAACTGGATCTCAATATGTAAGATTACAAATAGATCCATATCTGTCACCATGCACAAAACTCAAGTCCATGTGGATCAAAGACCTGAACATAAATCCAGTTACACTAAACCTAATAGAAAAGAAAGTAGGAAGCACTTTTGAACACATTGGCACCGGAGACCATTTCCTAAATAAAACACCAACAACACAGACCCACCAACAGCACAACAAGCAATAAATGGGACCTCTCAAAATTGAGAAGCTTTTGCAGGGCAAAAGACACAGTCAATAAGACAAAAAGACAGCCAACAGAATGGGAAATGATCTTCGCCAACCCCACATCTGACAGAGGATTGATCTCCACAGTATATAAATAACTCAAGAAACTAGATATCAAAATACTGAACAGTCCAATTAAAAAATGGGCTAAAGAGCTAAACAGAGAACTCACAAAACAAGAATCACAAATGGCTGAAAGACATTTAAAGAAATGCTCAACATCCTTAATCATCAGAGAAATGCAAATCAAAACGACTCTGAGATACCACCTTACACCTGTCAGAATGGCTACGATCAAAAACACCAATGACAACCAATGTTGGTGAGGATGTGGAGCAAAGGGAACACTCCTCCACTGTTGGTGGGAATGTAAACTTGTACAGCCACTGTGGAAATCAGTATGGCAGTTTCTCAGAAAATTAGGAATCGAACTACCTCAAGACCCAGCCATCCGAATCTTGGGCATATACTCAAGGAATGCTGATTCATACCACAAAGATACATGCTCAGCTATGTTCATAGCAGCACTATTTGTAATAGCCAGAACCTTGAAACAACCTAGATGCCCATCAATGGAAGAATGGATGAAAAAAATGTGGTACATATACACAATGGAGTACTACTCAGCAGAGAAAAACAATGAAAGCATGAAATTTGCAGGCAAATGGATGAAACTAGAAAAAATCATCCTGAGTGAGGTAACTCAAACCCAGAAAGACAGTCATGGTATGTATTCACTCATAAGTAGATTCTAGATATAAAATAAAGAACAATCAGACCACAACCCATAGAACCATGGAGGCTATATATATAGCATGGAGGTCCCTAGGACGACTGTGGCTTATAATAAATTTTGGTTTTCCTCAATTATTGACAAAAATAGGCAAATGAATGGAAACACATGAACTATGAACCAAAGGCTGAGGAGCCCCCAGCTGGATCGGGCCCTCTGAATAGGTGGGACAGTTGATTAGCTTGATCAGTTGAGGAGGCAACTAGGCAGTTGGACCAAGTCCTGTGCTCATTACATGAGTTTGCTGTTTGAAACCTGGAGCTTATGCAGGGACAATTGGCTCAGTCTGGGAGGAAGGGACTGGACCTGGCTGGACTGAGTCTACCAGGTTGATCACAGTCCTCGGGGGAGGATTTACCCTGGAGGAGGTGGGAATGGGGGGTTTCCTGGGGGTAAGGGAGGGAGTGGGAGGGGGGAGAATAGGGGAACCTGTGGCTGATATGTAGAACTGAATGGTATTGTAAAATAAAATGAAATAAAAAAAAGAAAGAAAGCCAAAAAATAAATAAATAAATAAATAAATAAATAAATAAATAAATAAATAAATAAACGCTTATAGTGGGAAAAAAAGAGTTGGTTCTTTAAATACATCAACAAAATGGAGAAAAATTTTATCCAAACTAACTAAAAGGCAGAAATAGAATATATAAGTTAAAATCAGAAACTAAAAGTTGGACAGACCAACAGATACTTAGGAAATCCAGAGAATCTTAAGGACATATATTAAAAGCTTTTTATTTGATCAAATTAGAAAACCTAATAGAAAAGGATAATTTTCCAAATAAGTATCATTTACCAAAGTTAAATCAAGATCAAATAAACAATATAAACAGACATACATCCCTAAATGAGATAGAGAATTTATTCAAATTCTCTCAATCAAAAAATAAACCAACAACAATAAACAGAAGAAAACAAACAAACCAAAAAAGAATAAAAAAAAATAGAGCAAGATGATTTTAGCACAGAATTCTACCACACTTTCAAAGAAGTGTTATCAATACTCCTCAAATTATTCCACTAAGTACAACGAAATGAACATTGCCCAATTCATTTTATGAAGCCACAGTTACCCTGCTACAAACCACATAAAGGCCTAACAATGAAAATTACAGATCAATTTCTCTTATGAACCTAGTTGCAAAATTACTCATTAAAATATTTGCAAACCAAATCCAAAAACACATGAAAAATCATCTACCATGATCAAACAGGATTCATTTCAGAGATACAAGGATGTTTCAATATATAAAAATCAATAAATGTAATCCATCATATAAACAAATTGAAAGACAAAAAATATATGATCATCACATAAGATTCAGAAAAGGCCTTGGACAAAACCCAAAACCTGTTTATTAAATATTTCTGGAGATACTAGGGAAACAAGAGATGTACCTCAACATTCTAAAGGCAGTTTAAAACAAGTGCCTAGGCAACATAAATTTAAATGGAGAGAAACTAAAAGCAATTCTCATAAAATCATGTAAGACAAAGTTGTCCACTCTCTCCATATAAATTCAGTATAGTACATGAAGTCATAACTAGAACAATAAGACAACTGAAGTAGATGAAGGGTATACAAATTGGCTAGAAAGAATTCAACATACCTTTTTTTGCTGTTGATATGATAGTGTACATAAGTGAACCCAAGCATTCCATCGGGGAAATCCTACAGCTGAAAATCCTTTCAGCAAAGTAGCTGGATATAAAATTAACTCAAAAAATGAGTAGTCTTCCTATATACAAATGACAAAAGGATTGAGAGAGAAATCAGAGAAAAGAATCTTATCACAATACCCTCAAGTAATATTATCTTGAGGTAACTCTAACCAAGCAGCTGAAAAAAAATGTATAACAAATAAAATCTTTGAAAAAAGAAATTAAAGAAGATAGTAGAAGATGGGAAGATATCCTGTGGTCATCAATTTGTTTGATTAACATAGGAAAAAAGGCTATCCTACCAAAATTAACGTATAGATTCAGTGTCATCCCCATTAAAACTCTGAAACAAACTTTCACAGACCTACCTTGAAAAGAAAATTCTCAACTTCACAAAGAAAAACACACAAAACCTCAAGAGAGCCAAACAGTTATGAATAGTGGAACTGCTGGAGGTCTCAACATTCCAAATTTCAAGTTGTACTACAGAGCTGTAATAATAAAAACTGCACTGTATTGCTATAAATACAAGTATGTTGAACAATCTACACAGACATAAATCCACACAGCTATGGACACCTGACTTTTTTTTAAATAAAGAAGCTAGCATCACACACTGGAGAAAGCCAATGCTTTCTCACCAATTGTTGTTGGTCAAACTGGATCGTTAGAGGTAGAAGAATGCAAATAGATCAAAACCTATCATCCTGCACAAATATCAAGTCCAAGAGGATCAAAGACATTGAGATCAAACAGGTGCACTGAACATGATAGATGAGAAAGTTGATGATAATATTGAACAAATTAAGACAGGAAAAATCTTTCTGAGCTGGCTACCATTAACACAGGCATGAAAATCAACAATTATTACATGGAGCCTCATGAGACTTTGAGATTCCATCTTACATCTGTCAGAATGATTAAGATTTAAAAAAAAAAAGTATCAGCTCATGTTCATGAGGATGTAAAGCAAAGGGAATAGTCCTCCTTTTCTGGTGAATATGCGAACTTGTATAGCCACTACAGAAACAGAAATGATGGTTCTTCAGAAAACTTGGAATCCATCTACCTCAAGATCCACATATACCACTCTAGGGCATATAACCAAAGGATTCTTTATCTTACCACAAGGACAATTGCACAGTCATGTTCATTGCTATTCTACTCATGGTAGCCACAATGTGGAAACAGTCTAGATGTCCCTCAACAGAAAAATGGATGAAGAAACTGTGGTACATTTATACAATGTAGTATTTCTCAGCTCTTAAAATAAATGACATCATGAAACTCACAAGCAAATAAATGGAAATAGAAAAAAATCTGAGTGAGGTAAACTAGACCTAGAAAGATAAATGTGGTATGTATTAGCTTATATCTATATATATTAGCCATTATATAAATAATTTAGTTTTGTGCTTCATATAATTATATTTTATTTTCTCATGTTAAAATAGATAGAAAGATTGATAAATAAATGTAGCCAATATAGAAAACACTATTGAACTAGAAAATATTAAAAACTATATCACCATTTGACTAGCCAGCTTACTTTTAGCTATATAATTCCAAATAGATTTCTAGAAATAAAAATTGTACATCTGTGTTTACAGTAGCAGTATTTGCAAGAGCCAAAATTTGGGAGCAATAAGAGTACTCACTGATGGATTGAATGGATGAACTATAAAGTACAAATGATCAAGAAGGAGAAAAACTGAGTGGGCATGCATACACACACAAATTTATGCATTAAAAGGAAACTGAACCATTCTACAAAATGAATTTTGAAAACATTTTACTATAGAAAATATACAATAATAAAAGACAAAAATTGTTCTTTGAGATTCTTATAAGGAACAAGAATAATCAAGTAACCAAAACAGCAAACAGATTAAGGGTTGTCATGACTTATAAAGGGAAAAAAATGAAAGATTTTACATATAGACTTTCAGTATTGCACAAAGAAAAATTCTATATATATATATATATATATAGAGAGAGAGAGAGAGAGAGAGAAATGCATATACACATATATGTAAATTTATATATGTGACTGCACTATGTACACAAAATTATTATGATGTTGATTTTTGTTATTTTATCACAATAATAAAATTTGTCAATGAAATTCTATACAATTTACAAAATAAAGGAAAACTGATCTCAATAGACATAAGAACACATGATACAAATTAATATTCAATAATGAAAACAATACCACTTTATAGAACGGAAATTAACAAGATTAAATATTCGGTAGCCCCTAGCTTCATAAGCATTGTTCCCTTATAATAACGTTAAATAAATAAAACATTTATGGATAAAGTAACTTTGTAAGAACTCTAGAAAACAGTTAATAAAGTTCATTAAACAAGATAATGACTAACAATGAAAAGTCAGCACTTCCCATGATCTTTGTAGTTGTTTTCCCACCATCTTCTGGGTGCAACACAGTGAATTTAAGGAGATGACCTCAGCAGATTCTTTTTCTGATTGGAAGGAATCTAGGGACACATGATTGCAACATTCCCACTAGCCTAGAGACTAGGTGGATTTGTGGTTTCTGGTTCTGGGTCACCTGATTCCTTGCAATATTATGAATGACATTATGAAAACCGTATTAACATACAATGAAAAACAATAATAGTTGATGTGTTACATTAGACCTGCAAGACTTCTGAAGACCTGTGATGTTTTGAGGTATAAATGACTGCTTGCAGAAGAATATATAATCACATGGGAAAAAAAAGAAATAGGTATGAGAAACTCAATGAACATAAAATATGCTCATACATAGTAAAGCTGGAATGAAAGAAATTACAAAAAACTAAGAGATTATTGTGTCAGATATGGAACCACCATCCTCATATTATTACTTAGTTTATTCACTTTGAAAGGAAGAATAGTGGATATCATGTACAGGAAATGTAACAAAATAAAATTCAAAACTAAGTTTTGTGGTAAAAGTAATACTATGGAAACATATAAATAGCAGCATTATTGTAATGTTGGTGAGACATTTTTGTAGAGAGCTGCGTGCAGCCACGCCTCAAAGATGGCGCTGGCTTCTGCTTTCCACCCTCCCGACAGTGAGTGCTCTCTGTGATAAACAGCTCCTTATTTGGCTTGCTTTCCCGTACCTGGACCTATCTGCAGTACCCACGTGGCAGACTGGGGTTGGCTGCCCAGAAGCTATTTAGGTTGTGGGTTGGCTTTCCCCCGGGTCAGAAGATTGTTTCAAGATTCCTGAATAAACTGCTTGGAGAAGAGCCTGGTGTTGTGTCTTCCTTGCTGGTTGAGGTGGACACGACACATTTCACTTATTATTCTTTTATTTTTAAAGACAAGTATAAATTTATGATAATGTGCATAAAATTTTGAAAGACAATGTTAGAGAACATATCAACTGGAAATAATGGCCCATGGTTTTAATCCCAGTTCTTGGCAGACAATGGCAATTGAGACTCTGTGAGTTTGAGTCTAGCCTTATCTACATAGTGAGTTCCTGGAAAGTCGCAGCCACATAGTGAGACCTTCTCTCAAAAACACCAAAGTAAAACCCAAACCAGAAACTTTTCACATTGTGTACAATTACTATATAAATGATTTGCTTATTGTAGTTAAAATCAAATGATACAACTACTATAACCTCAAACAATCTACAAAAATAAATGATGGGGAGCCAAAATATATTTCTCCACAAATAACACCAAAAAAATTAGTAAGAGTAAGAAGGGAAAAAAATGCTATGAGAAATACAGAAAACACCAGGAGGGAGTACATGGGAGAGGTTAGAGACAAGAAAGGGAAGGAAGGATATGATGTAATTAGATGATAATTTTCAAAAATAGAACAATACAGCAGTGAACATACTGCAATAATTTTTTCCATTCATCCATTATTTTACATACAACTTTAATAAACTCTACAATCAGAAGACAATTATTAGTTCAATGGGGGAAAATAATGATATAGCTGTTATCTGTATGAAATTGACCAACTTAAAATCCAGATACACTAAAAATGTGTGTGCTTTGTAATACTTCTTCTCTTCTTTTCAACCCTGTTTCCTCTTAGCTCTGCTACATGCTCTGAACACTGGGGCAGGCTCCCTCTCCAAGTTCTGCTTTCCAAGTTTTCTATTTTTTTTTTTGTGCTTTGCAGGTTTACTGAAGATACATCAATACCTTCCTTTTGTCACCAACCTCCCAGTCATTCTAGCCCTATCCTCATGAGATACTAGCAACATGTAGTTATCACAAGCTGCCTTAGAATTTCTATTGCTATTAAGAGACTTCATGAACATAGCAATTCTTACAACAAAAGCATATAATTGGGGCTATGAAGGACTCTAGCAGGCCAGAGAATGGCAAACATCGCTCCACCAGGTACCACCCTTTCCCCTTCCTACTCCCATGCTAAAACGTTAGATTACATTCTTAAAGCTAGTCACCAATGTTTATTCCCTTATTTGGCCACTTTATTATGCCTGAATCATTCCTGAGGTTGATAACTAAGGTCCAACTATCAAATCATAAAGATCCAGCAATCAAAAATCTCCATTTGACTACAGTAACTAAATTACCAAATCTGAACTAACCAACACAACCTAGCCAATTTGAACACAGATCTCCCACTTTGTCCTCTTAAAACTAACCTGAAAACTATTTGATGCTGTTTCTGACTGATTTAGATTAAGTCATCTTGTCTTTTTGCCTTGCTTAATAAAGAATTTCTTTACTTTTGTAAATTGATGTTTGGGTATGGTCTGTGCCTAATCTGGGGTCCAGGAGGATCATCTCACAGGACTCAGGTCCCTTTAGGGTGGCTTATAGTTCAGAGGTTTAGTCCACTGTCAATGTTATTGATGGTTTTGTGTGTCAACTTGACATAAGCTAGAGTCATCAGAAGAAGCCTTAATTTAGGAAATGCCTCAATGAAATCCAATTGTAAGGCATTTTCTCATTTAATGATCAATGGGGAAGGGCCCAGTACATGGAGGGTATTGGGCTGGTTAGTTCTATAAGAAAGTGGAGTGAGAAAACCAAGAGAAGCAAGCCAGTAAGCAGCCCTCCTGCCTCTGGGATGCTGCTTTATTTGAGTTTCTGTCCTGACTTCCTTCAATGATGAAGAGTAATGCTTAAGTGTAAGTCAAATAAACCTTTTACTCCACAATTTGCTTTTTGGTGATGGTGTTTCATCTCAGCAATAAGATAAATTGGTACCAGTACAGTGGGGTATTTATGTGACAGACCTATATTTGGGGAGGATTGTGTAAAGACTTTGGAACTTTGGGCCAGAAGAGGCATTGAGTGTTAAAACCTCTGTGGGATGTTCTTTGGGGGCTTGGAAAATAAGAATGTTAAGGTGGAGGCCTGGCTTGTGTAATTTCAAAGGGAAGTTTAAAGACTCTATCAACGACATTTGTTATTTTTGAATTATGAGCTGGTGGTTCTGGTTAGCTAAGTTGAAGAATCAGCTGTGATCAACAAGATACCAGAACTACTAAAGCAAATTTTTGATTTGCTCGGATAATTATGCTGGTTAGCTGGCATGAAGAAACTAGTGGTTATTAAGAAGAGATTAGCATCACTGATGTGAAATCTTCTAGGAAGTGTTTTCTGAGAGCACTGAGAAACTGTTTTCCAGATGTGGTCAAGGTTGTACCTCATGATGAAATGAGAATTGGTAATGTGTAAGGTCTCCCAGGTGGTGTTGGTTTGGAAGGTATGAAGGGGTCATAGAGAGCAGTTGAGGCTTGGCACTGTGAGAGGCCAGGAGTGGCCATTGGTGAAGGTACAGGCTCAGTGGCAGTTTAAGGTCCAGGACTGAAGGTGTCATGCAAAGAATTTGAGACTTGGCACCATAAATAGAGCCTATGATTAGCTATTGGTAAAAGTGCAGCCAGTTGTAGTAAGGGACCCTAGCATTTTGGAGAGGCTTGTACCATAGGATTACCACCAAGAACAGCAGCAGCAGTGGAGTGGAGCCAGCTGGAGCCTAGAAGATGAGCTGTGTGTGCTGCAGAGGGCAGAGCTGGAGAAGTGCCCTAGGTCCTTAGTAAGAGTACAGATTGTGAGTGAATCCCAGATAATTGGACATTGAGTTATTTATAGTGTTGGAGTTTGGTTTTGCTTGGTTCAGATTTTGAGGGTGCCCTGGTTCCTCCCTCTTGAAGAAGATATTTGATTTTGATTTTTAAAGAGACCACTACTGAAAGACTTACACTTTTAAAAGAAATTGGATATTTTAAAGAACCTGAAACTTTAAAAGACTGAATTTGTAAAGGCTGTGGGACTTTTAAAATTATTTACAATTTTAATGTGAGATCTTGGGGATGAATAAGAAAGGAAGGGATATGGTTTAATAGTGATGTGTTTGTGTGTCAACTTGAAAATGGGTCAGTTGTATTGGCTTGTTTTGTGTGTTAATTTGACACAAGCTAAAGTCATCAAAGTAGAGAGACAGATGTGATCCAGCTGTAAGGCATTTTCTCATTTAATCATCAATATGGAAGGACCCTGCCCATGGTAGGTGGTGCCATCCCTGGGCTGGTGGTCCTGCGTTCTATAGGAAGGTGAGCTGAGCAAGCCAATGGGAAACAAGTCCATAAGCAGCCTACCTCCATGACCTCTACATCAGCTCCTGCCTCCAGGATACTGCCCCATTTGAGTTCCTGTTCTGAAATCCTTCAGTGATGAATAGCAATGCAGAAATGTGAGCCAAATAAATGCTTTACTCCCCAACTTTCATTTTGGTCATGGTGTTTTGATGCAGCAATAGAAACCCTAAGATAGTCATCATGGTGGGAAACATGATGGCACACAAGTGGAAATGGTGCTGAAGAGGTAGCTAAGAATTCTACATCCAGATCTGCAGGCAGAAGCTTTTGAAAACCCAAAGCCCACCTCCAGTGACATACTTCCTCCAATGAGGCCATACCGATTCCAACAAAGCCCTAACTCCCAATAGTGCCACTACCTGTGAGCCTATGGGGGCCACTTATAAAAAAACAGTGACATTCCACTTACTGGCCCCCACAGGCTTGCATCAGTACCATAATACAGAAATCCGTTCAGTCCAACTTCAAAGGTCCCCATAGTCTTATCAGTCTTCATACTGTTTAAAGGCCAAAGGTTCAAAGACTCTTCTGAGACTCATGGTGATCTCTTAAATATAATACCCTATAAAATTGAAATAAAAAAAGTTAATTACATACTTCCAAAATAGAATGGATATATATATATGTATATATATCCATTCCAAAAGAGGGGAAAGGGCACATAGACAGGAACCACTGGGCCTAAATAAAACTGAAAACCAGGTGAGAAAACTCCATACTCTTCATCTCCATGTCTGATGTCAAATCACTTTTCACAGATCCAACTTCTTTTAGCTTTTGTTTAAAAGCAACACAATTGTTTCTCTTGGTTAGGATCCTCTCCCTGTTAGCAGCTCTCTTTGGCAGGTATCCCACAATTCTCACATCTCTTACATCTTGGAGTCTCCAAGACAATCAAAGATTCAGTTTCACAGCTTCACACATTGACCTCTCTGGACCATTATGCAGGGAACTTCCTGCAACATGCCTGGTCTCTGTGATTTTCCTTAGTCACAGAGAGAGAAATTCCTTTTCTTGTATTCTTGTCTCTAAAGCCAGAATCATGTGGCCCGAGCTGCCAAGGTCTGCTGCTCATTGGGGCTGGAAAATGACCAGCTTATTGAAATACATCTTCACTATCTTTCTGGTTTTGATAGTTTCTATGGCTGTCTAAGCTTGTCAATGCTGAAACTGGATCTGAAGATCAGTCTGGCCTCAAACTCAGAGACCTGCCTTCCTCTTCCTCTGGGATTAAAGATGTGCAGGACCATACTGGGCCCTAACCTTTTTTTTTTTAATTTCCTTTTCATTTTTCTTGAATTCCTTTTAACAAGTTGGAAGCTTAGCTGGGTGGGGTCTTGTCCTGAGGTCATCACTCCCTTTATGCCATTTAGCATCAGGATTGCATTTAACCTATTTCTCTCCTTGAGTGAAGGATTTAGCTTCCTGGTTCTCCTTTTCTCCTCAAACTGTACCCTGTGTATTTTCCTTAGCTCTGCTTGCTCTTTTTCATTGTAGATCTATATAAGACTGACCAATAGCAACCACATATCATAGTCAACCGTAGGCTGTCTTGAAACCTTCTCTGCAAAAGCAATTAATCAAAACTCTTTAATTTAGCCTCAGGAAGACTTTTTCGACAAGGGGAAAAATAGCCATGTTTTTCACCAAAATATCACAAGAATGATCTCTAGGCCACATACTAATGTTCTTCTCCTCTGAAAATCTTGAGCTGATTAAACCCTACAGTTCAAATCATCCTCAGCATCACTCTCTTCCAAAATCCTTAATGGGCCATAAGACACCACTTAAAATGTCCAATCACTTTGGTAGTCCTTAGTCTCAAAGTATTCTATATTCTTCCAAACAAACATATGGTCTGACCTATCACAGTAATGCCCGAGTCCTTGGTACAATACTGACTTACAGTTTCTATTGCTTTGAAGAGACAGCATAACCAAGGCAACTCTTATAAAGGAAAGTATTTAATTGAGGCTGTGTTACAGTTCAGAGGTTTAGTCCATTGTCATCTTGGTAGGGAGCATGGTGGCACACAGGCAGACATGGTGCTGAAGAGGAAGCTGAGAGTTATATATCTGGGTTGGCAGACAGTAGGAAGGGAGAGTGTTACAAGAGCCTGGCTTGGACTTCTAAAAGCCAAATGCCCACCCCCAGTGACAGACTACCTTCAACAATTTTACACTTACTCCAACAATCCACAATTCCTAGTATTCTGTGAACCTATGGTGACTATTTTCATTCAAACCACCACAAAATCCTATCATCTTTAAAATATTTCTGTTTTGCATTACATGGGATTTAGAAGGGGAAAGTTCATTAACTATTTATGTTTGGGTATTGACAAGCATTTCTGAAATTGATATAAAATACAACATAGTACAAAGTGAGTGAGAGTACAGCTATGGCTGGACAGGTTTAATGCAATAATGCAGAAATTGTGCATGGATAGAAAACTAAAGCAATGGAATAAGCTATAGAAATAAACTTTTGGTTATATAATACCCATGTTTGTAACAACAGTGCTATGCCTGAGTCACTAGATGAATAAAAGCTAGGTAAGAAATAGGTTGTATGCAATTTATATATGTTGTATATATAACCTAATGGCTAATTTGATTGAGAATATTATCAAGGTAATGGAGGTGGAAATGAGAATCAAAAATATTGAACTAAAGAAGGAAAAAATGGCATTTGGAACACATGCTTGATGCCAATATTGAACAGAACACACTGGGGTTTTGTTCTCAACCTCTAAACACAGAAGAGTTCTATGAAGCTCACTATGTAATTCTAGAGTTGGGAGTTCTTATATAATAATAGAAAATATAACATGCAAATTATATTATTTTGTTGTTACATTATTTATTAATTTGAGGTGAAATGTCAAAAATAGCACATGCTATTTTGTACATATTAACAGTAGGCACTATTTTTTATGAATAGATCTTTTATGTTATTTATCAAAGCAACATCCCCAGCCTTTCCAGACTTGGTCTTGTAGCTACTATCTCTTTAATCATAAAAAGAGTTCAGAAACCTCTAGTACTGACCTTTCTTCTCACATATTTTTTTCTTTGCAAAAGTAAATGCAGATATGCTTCAGGACCATCTTGCAATCCTTGATTAAGCAGTATGAGGAATGCATAAGAGATAACAGAGCCCTTTTGACCTGATTTGAATGAGATACTAAATGAAAGTAAGCAGCTATCTATATTTAGAATACTTGCTTTTGAGGGAAAAAGATCAAATGTGCTCTATTATTAGTTTTGGTTTTTCATATTGTATTTTCTGTTACTATAACATAAAACCAATTTTAATTGATTTTTTTATTAAATTTCATGTGTTCTCTTCAATTTGTTATCTCTCTTCACTAAAATATGTAGCACAATTACTTCCCTTTGGAAATTGTAGATTTTTAATTGGAGGGATTGAACTTTCTAATTTTGTATTTTAATAGAGAAAATCAAGACTTGAATACAGGAATGTATAAAATTGAGTCCTTGAATATTTACTTGCTATTTGTATTTCAGAAGTAACTTATCTATATTTTCTCATCTGTTAAATTGGGTGATAAGAGTATGCTCAATGCACCAGTTTGCTCAGAGTATTCAAAGAAGATTAAAGTAAAGCAAGAGATTTTTTAAGAGTGCACTTGGTAATAAATGCCCAATACACATTACTTATTCTTATTAATCAATCATATATATATATACATATACATATATATATATATATATATATATATATATATATATATATATATATATATATATATAACTTTAGGTAGTCTAGAGCTAGTCAATCAAATATGCATTGGATACTTACAAAGATCAAAGCAAAGTGATTTATGAAAAATGATGGCCCAGCCTTACATCATAACGAAATTTTTGTTTCAGCACTGACCTTTTTGTAGGGGGCCAGCTCCCGCATTTATTTACCCCAGGGACTTTTGAGCAGGGAGAAATAAGGAATATCTAGATAGAAATATAGAGGAAAGAGACAGACAGAAACCCAGGATAGCCTCAGGAGGGCCTGGGTCCAAACCCACCAGCCCCGTCTGACTCTACTAAAGGGCTTTTAAAGGAATGTCAATGGGGGGAGCAAAAGACACCCCCCCAGCTCAGCCAAGCACATACCATCCCAGACACCTGGTGACCATGTATGCGGTCAAGCCATTCCCTATTGCAGCCCTGCTTTGTAAAGCAAGCTCAGATCTCACTAGGAAACCTTTGTGGGCTCCCACACTTTCTATGTGATATGTTATCTTTGTAATTTAGACATTATGTATCTCAAGAAATTGTGCATCAAAAATAATATATTTAATGTTTGCCAAAAAAGAAATCATGGCTCAATGTGCCAGACTATCATCCCATAGCATGAAGATTATAAAGAAAGGAATTAGCTGTATTTCAAAGACCTTAAATAACCTTAACAAAGTGTTAAAGCAAAATAACACTGACCGAATGATTTCATAAGTAAATGGAGATTATTGAGAGAAAGGGTAATAGAGGTGACCCATTGTAGCTAGAGTTTTTTTTCTCCAGGTCCCGCCAAGCTCCCGCAGTCTGTACCTTATAAAATAAACATACAGGTGCTTATATTATTTAAACTGCTTGGCCATTAGCTCAGGGCTACCTTTGTATAGCTCTTACTCTTATACTCAGCCAATTTTTGTTAATCTATATGTTGCCACGTGTTCCGTGGTTTTACTTGTTCCCTTTACATGATCTCCCTGGACGGCAGGCTGGCATCTCCTCCACTTTGCCTTCCTGTTCTCTCCATTCTCCTCTCTGCTAGTCCTGCCTATACTTCCTGCCTGGCTACTGGCCAATCAGTGTTTTATTTATCAGTCAATCATCCACAGCAACCCATGGCCATTACATTGTGCTTTAGTTCATAAAGCTTTTCTTCATGAGAATGCATGCTGTATTTGTGACATTGATTTATATGTTTACTGTTGTCATCTAAATTATAAATTGCTGATGGACTGGATACTAGAAGCCAAATTTAAATGATAAGTAAACAATATGTTTTTTGGCATTCAAACTAATATGTTAGTTTTTGAACTTGCAGAGCCAGTAATCTTCATTGTAAAGAGCTATAAAAAAGGACATAGTGTACAGTCAACTTTAGAGACACTCATTTCTTTAGAAAATGATAACATTTGTGAAAGAAATAAAACCTTGTAGGCAGCCAATCCTATTGACCCAAATTTAGTTATGGGTCAAAGGGCACCAGATATTATAGACTAGAAAGAAAATTTGGTTAGCTAAATCATTTCATTTTTGGTTCAAGATGTGTTCATTTTATTTTAATACATATATTGTGCATCTACGTTATTTTAACTTATTTGAGTAAACTACATAGCCCTTTTGCTTACTTACTGTCCTTTTCTGATGGCACTAAGTTCTTTTTATAAATTATAAAATAATACTTCCAGGTATGTATTTCTAGAGATTTTTACATGAAAAGAGTTCCTTTGGCATGAAATATATATTGAACAATTGAAATATAGAGAAAATAGAAGTGAGAGTAAGAGATATATTTTAAAGATGTTTATTTTAGGTTAGGTGGTCTCTTCACTAAAGAAGTGTTTAAAAGCTTTTCGCTGGAACTAAAGAAATAGTGTATGAGTTAAAAACAACTGCTATTCTTGCAGAGGACCTGGGTTGAGTTCCTCCCATCCACATGGTCCATTCCAACCATTTATAATTGCAATTCCAATTGATCATACCCCCTCATCTGTTCTCATGTCCATCACACACACATAAGGATACATATATAGACACAAACAAAATACTAGCAAATAAAAATAAAAATAAATGTTTGAAAATAATATTTCAAAAACTTTATCAGGTACTTTAAAAAAGTTAGTCTTTAAAATTCTATTGTTACTATACTTTTATTTGAAATACGTTGTAATCACAAAAGGAAAAAAAATAGACAAGATAATCTGTTTGACTACATAGAGCAGAAGAAATAGCTTTAAAATTATCTGAGAACTATTGAATCAATTTAATTTATAACATGACTGCTTCCAGTTACCAAAATCTCTTTAGTGCAGAAAATATAACCATCAGCTATATTTTTACATGTAGAAGACTGATTATAGTTAAGAAACTCTTGTTAAAACACTATACCAAACTAGATTTTTTTTTCATTTTACCCACTTTTATGATACTTCTTAGGGAAAAGCAACTTTCTATGTTTTGAAGATGTATCAGTTTCTGTGGACAAATGGAATAATGATAAGTTGTTAGAAAAATGAGAGAGTCTATATTCATGGATTTTTATGACCAGGAAATTTGGTGTCTAGTGAAATCATGAAGGATAGATTGCTCTTTCTGCCTTATCATTCCTTGCTGTCTTAAGTTTATTAAAGTAACTACAATACCTTTTGTCTTAAAACATTTATATTCTCTCTCTCTCTCTCTCTCTCTCTCTCTCTCTCTCTCTCTCTCCTTCTCTGTGTGTGTGGGGGGGTGGGGGATGGGGGTGGTACAGTGGATGTGCCTGTGCATGTGCTTGTGATGCAGTCATATATAATTGTACAGATATGTATGCCCATTCATACCCATGAACACCCAATGCAGATGACATAGCAGGATGTTGGGTATATTGCATCACTCTATGTTCTATTGTCTTGAAACACTGTGGCTTTTGGTAAAGTTAATTTGACAGAATCTAAAATATCCTTGGAGAGATCTTCTAAGCAAGGTGGTGGGGATTCTCTTGATTATGTTAATTTGCTTGGGAAGATTTTCTTACTGTTGATGACATAATTCATTCCCTAGTTGAGATCCTGAACTACATAATAGAAAAAGGAAGCTAAGCTGCAGCATGCTTTCAACAACAGTGTGGTAGTTTAAATGTAATTGACCCTCATAATCCCAAAGAGTGGCACTGTTGGGAGGTGTGGCTTTGTTGGAATAGGTTAGGTCTTACTGGATTAAGTTTGTGATGGTGAGGGCAGGCTTTGACATTTCATATGCTCAGGATATGCCCAGTGTGTCATTCAATTTCCTGTTGCCTGCAAGATGTGGAACTCTTAGCTACTTCTCTAATACCATGTCTGCTTACATGTCACCATGCTCCCTATCATGTTGCTAATGGACTGAACCTCTGAAAGTGTAAAGTGAACCACCCTAATTAAATATTCTCCTTATAAAATTGTCATGGCCATGGTGTCTTTTCACAGCATCAGAAATTCTGACTGAGACAAAAGTTGGTACCAGGGACTCTGGTATTGCTGTGATAGGCATGGCAATGTTTCCGTTTGGAGGAATTTGGACTTTGGTACTTTGGGTTATGAAAGCAGTGGAATGCGTTAAGCACTGCTTAATGGGCCATACTAGTAGGAGCATGGAAGACAGAGGTATTAAGTATTATTTGAACTCTTGGGGACTCACTCAAGAGATTTCAGAGGAGAATAATTTGAGTATATTGCCTAGAGATTCTTCTTGAGATATTTTGGTGAAGAAAGTGGCTGCCTTTTACCTGTGTATAAAGAGTCTGTTTGAGGCTAACATGAAGAGTTTTAAATTAATTACATTGGCAGAGGAGATCTCAAAACAACCTAGTATAGACACTGTTGTGTGGTAATTAGTAGTAACTATAATAAACATTTATAATGAAAAGAAGCAAGCTGGTCAGAGTAAATTACAAAATGTAATTTTTGAGGAGAAAAAGAGCACCAGAAATTGGAATGGACCTAAATCCTGTGTTCAAAGTGATAAACTGATTAAGAAATTGATTAAAGAAAGTGGTGACCCCAGAGCAAGATTCCATCCAAATAAATTTCAAAGTCATGAAAAGGAATTAAAGAAAAATTTAGAGTCCTGTATGGTAGTACAACCTTTTAATCCCAGTAAGTGGGAGGCAGAGACTGGCAGATCTCTGAGTCTGAGGACAGTCTAGCCTACAGAGCAAGTTTAAGGATAGTCAACCTTAGGCAATGAAAGACAGAGAGCCGGTGAAGATGTAATTGAATGAGGGGATCATGTTTCAGCCCCAGTATGCAGCAGAACTTGGCAGCTTCTGCTACATGGTTCTGGCTGCAGAGTTAAGAATAGAAGAGAGGGATTATGGAATAAGTTTTCTGAGGCCAGGCATGTGTCAGGGGTATCCCTCAATGGAGGCCTAAAGAGGCCGTTGCATGAAGCTATGAAATTTAAGCCTGGATTGCCTTGGAGAAACCAAGATGTTGGAGATGCCAAAGTCATGGTTTACATGCCAGGAGATTTGCTGATAAAGAATGAAACTAGCCCAAGAGAAAGAAGTATGTTATGGTCAACAAAACTGAAGAGAGGTAGAGAGATCTGAAGAGCATTTTGACATGAGACATGGAGGTGCAAGTTTGAAGTTTGCTTAGTTGTTTTTTCCTCTTGCTTTGATCCAGTATTTCCTTGCTATGTTCCCTTTCCTGCATTTTTGAATGGTAATATATATCCTGTGCCATTATATGTTGGAATTATGTGATCTGCTTTTTGATTTTTACAGGTGATTAAGGTTAAAAAAATTGCATGAATCTCAGAAGAGATGTTGAACTTTGGACTTTAAAATATTGTTGAGGCTGTGGTAGACTCTAGTGACATTTGAAGTTGAAATAAATGCATTTTGCATTATAATATTGTTACAAGTTTTTGGGAGCTAGGGACTGGAATGTAGTAGTTTGAATGTAATTGGATCTCATAATCCCAAAGGGCATGGTATTGTTGGGAGATATGGCTTTGTTGGAGTAGGTTTGGCCTTGTCAGAAGTGTGTCTGCTGTGGGAGGATCTCTTTGTACACTGTGACTATGTATTTCTCTCGCTGGTTGATAATAAAGTTGTTTTGGCCTATGGCAAGACAGGATAAGGTTAGGCAGATGAATCAAACTGGGACTCAGAGGAAGAGAGATGGGGTCAGCATAGATAACATGAGCTGCCCAAGAAGCAGGATGCTGGAGGACCAGTAGACCACACACTACATGGCAATAAATAAATTATTAATAATGGGTTAATTTAAATGTAAACACTAATAAATAATAAGCATGAGCCATTGGTCAAACATTTATAATTACTATAAGCCTCTGTATGATAATTTGTGAAGCAGCTACTTGGTATTTGGGAGTTGCTGGTGGGACACAAACTCCCCTCTGTTTACATGTGTCTAATTCTGTGTACTTACATGTGACTTTGAAGTTTCCTGTGCTGAGTATACCACTCAGTGTGTCAGTCGACTTTCTATTGCCTGCAAGATGTAGGACACTCAGCTACCTCTCCAGTACCATGTCTACCTGCACACCGCCATTCTCCCCAACAAGCTCTTAATGAATTGAACTTCTTAAACTGTAACCAAGCCACCAAAATTAAATGCTTTCTTTATAAGAGTTGCCTTGGTCATGGTGTCTTTTCACAGCAATAGAAACAATTACTGAGACAAACAGCATACATTCAACACCATATGCTTCCTGAATGTGGATGCAATGTGATCAGCTGCTCAAGCTCCAGCCATTTACTTTCTTGACATGATACACTATATGTTTGAACTCTGAGCAAGAATAAATCCCTTTTCTCAAAGCTGCTTCTCTCTCTTTCTCTCTCTCTCTCTCTCTCTCTCTCTCTCTCTCTCTCTCTCTCTCTCTCTCTCTCTCTCTCACACACACACACACACACACACACACACGGAACATTTGTATTTTATCAGAGTGATAGAAAAAGAAACTAGATATCCTTGGTCTGTCACTGAACTAAGAGGCCATTATTTCAACTAGACATGCTGGTCAGTGAAATCCTAGGATTTCAGTTTCTCCAGCCTCCAGTGCTTGAAGTACAAGCATATGCAGTCACACTTGAAGTTTACATGAGTCCTGAGTATTTAAATACAGAACCTCATATTTGTAGAGTAAGCAATTTTACACATCAACCTTCTCCCCAGGCCCCTAAATTTAAATTTGTGGTTGCTTTTATGTGAAGAATGTAGGCTAAGTAAAAGAATACTAGAAAAATCACAAACTGAGAAAGAAATTATGTTTCTCAAGTTCTATCAATTATTTGTAGAAATATGATTTCATTCCCCATGTTATACTGTGTTGCTTTGTGGATATTTTCTCTTTATTCATAATTTTCTAAGACTTTATCTTCTTTTCAACTCAGTTTTTAATGTCCTTTCAATGTTACTTGGAGAAGCATGAGGTTTCTTAAATAAATCCAAGCTTGGATAATTAATGGAACAATTTAAAGATGTTAAATTAAATTGTGCCAAGTAAAAAGAGTGACTGTGACTTCTGTTTTAATTCTCATTTCTAAAGATTTGTTTCAAATTTTTCATATTAATCTAAAAGATATGTATTTCTTTCTTGTGTGCTACTAATATTCTAGACTTTCCTTACTTATCCTTGAATTTAGATACATAGGCATCATATCTTCAGGCTGGACATTTTTTTATATTCTATATTAGCCATTCTGAGTGTGTCTCCATACAGACATTATAATCACTTTATCAGTACCCACAGACCAGTTTGCTGACATTTTAATGGAGGATGCATTGAATTTTAACATAAACGTGAATAGGAATTCAAATCTAGATAATATTGAGTCTTTCAGCATATAAACATAGAGTACCCTTTTCACACATTGTATTTGATTTTCTTCATCACATTATTTACGTTTTCCTCATGTAAGCACTGTTCATGTGTTGTCAGATTTATGTCTAAGTATTTTATTGATAGAGAGCCTTTCAGAAATTATTTTTAATTTTTAATTTCTAATTCTGTGTACTTATTTTTAGAACGAAGGAAACTGTTTGTCTTTATATTATGTCGTGCAAACTTTTTGTGCAGAATCATTTCCCAAAGAGGGATTTTTAGCTATCTTTTCAAATTTCCTACCATAAATGAAAATGTAACCTATGGAAAAAATGTTTCATTGAATCTTTCCCAATATTTACATATTATATTTCCATTTTTGTTTTGGTATGTTAGTTATGACTTTCAGGACAATATTAAAAGGCTGTGATGGAGGAGAATATTCTTGCTCTCAAACTTAATGGGAAAGACTTAAAGTTTTCACTGTTAAATGTGATACTAGCAGGAGGATTCTGAAAGACATCTTTTATGAAATTGAAGAAGTGACATTTTATTCTTATCTGCCTAAGGTATTTTATAATAGAAAGGTCATGATTATTATCAAAGTTATTCTGGCTGTAGGGTTACTGGTTTTATTGTTATTTTCAGAACAAAGTTTTGATTTTGTTGCATCTGTAATGAATTGATATTAGCTTTAAGTTTATTTCTGATTACTACATTTAATTTGATTTTCATCTTCTGTTTCCCTCATATTATTTATAATTTTTAATATTTATATTCAAAATTAAAAGTCATCTCTATGCATTGGTTGGGAGCCATCTCACAGATTCTTCTTTCTTTTCTTTTTACCTCATTTATTTATGATTTGAGGTGGATGTAGCTCTATGAAATCTGACTGGCCTAGAACTTACTATGTAGAAAAGGCTGGCCTAGACCTAGACCTTCTTTTTTCTGCCTCTCCTGCTGAGGTTAAAGGTGTGTGCCATAATGCCTGACCTATCCTTCAACATAATTTGGTTAGTTGTAGTATGATCTCCTTTAGATCAAAATTTGTTTGATTGTATCTTGAGAATTTGGGGTAATATATTATTGGAAATTGGGCTTTTAAATTTCAAGTTATTTACATATTTTCCCACCATCAGTTTGTAATTGATTTCTATTGTAATTTCATTATGATCTGAGATCAGATAATAAATGCTTCTTTTGTTTTAAATTTATTTAGATATGCCTTATGACTAAGAACTAAAACAGAAGAAGAATGTGTATTTTGTTATTATTATTCTATTTATGCACCATCTTTAAATGCTCATTCAATCTAACTAATTTTGCAGTTCAGCTCATTTATGCTCTCAATGATTTCTGTCTGCTATCTCTGTCCATGTCCATTGCTTATAGGAGGATGTTGATACCTCTCATCTTTTATAAGTGATTCATTTACTTTTTTTGAAATTTATCAGTCATATCACATATATGGATGTGATATTATTAGATGCATATAGCTTAAAAATTAATATAATTTTATTTAATAATTCAATATTTAAAAAATAATATAATGCTATTATTTTTAGTAACTTCTATTGTCTGAGCCTTTCTGAAATTAGTATACCTATTTCTGTTTTCTTTGACAGGTGTTATCTTGATTCAAGATGCATCAACAATTAAAGACAAATGATCTGAGTTCAATTCCTGTAAAATGGTATGGAAGGAAAGAATGTACTCCCAAATTTGGCTTTTGAGCTCCATACGCATGCTGTAGAATGCATGTCCCTACACACACATACACACACACACACACACACACACACACACACACACACACACATGCACACACTAAAATGTTTATTTGTAGACATCATATTTCTGAGTCCTAATTGTTACTGAGTTTGATAATTTCTGACTTTTTAAGTGATAATCAATGATAAAATGATATTAATAAAATCATTGAAGTGAAAAATCATTAAGGGAACTCCCAAAGTTGACCTATAACCTCTACATGTATGCACACATATATAGACACATTATGAAAACACATACATAGAAAATTAGGCCTGAGAAAGGAATAAATAGTGATGCTGTCCTTTTAGGTCCATTTGTCAGAGCAGTTTGGAATTTAGACGTGTATTTGTAAACTGAAGGGTAGGAATAAAGAGTAATATTAGATATTCTACATTTGAAGTGACTGACATGCTACATAAAGTTGAGCAAACAGTTTTCCATGCAAGTCAGAAATTCAAAAGAGAGCTTCAGAAAATCAGTTATGAGTTTGTTTGAGTAGATTATAAAAATAGTTGAAATTATTCACCCTTCATGTAACATCAATGTAACATCAAAACTGTTTCCAATAAGATAGGGTATTTTCTCAATGTGTCTTGAATGTAAACTCAAAGTGTGTTTTGTTTAAGTCAACTAGGACTAAAAAAAAGTTTTGCATGCTTCTGCTTTCTTTTTCAAAGAGGAAGTCCATGTTAGCATAGAAAATAATAATAAATAACATAGATAATTAGGAAACAACAATAAATATTCACACTCCAATTCCCTGTAAAAAGAAATGAAGCTGAGTTCAAATCAAGAAATCTCAAGCTGAAAACAGCTAGAATGTAAGCCCAATTTATACATTTACAAAAATATTGTAATACATTTATTCTGAGTGTGGCTTATGAAGCAATAGATACCTGACAGAAATCTTTATAAGTTAAGGCTAAAAACCTGTACTAGAACATTTAGGGATGAAAATGTAGTGAATTCTCAGTACAAAAACTAAATGTACCAGTATTCAGAAATATGGAAGAATAAAGTTCACATATTAGATATTTGATACTTTTTGTGACAATGATTATTTGGCATTTTTAAAAATCCCAGAGAGTGGTTCTTTGATTAGACATAGGCATAATTTCAGAAATGATTAGGGGATCTCTTTGTCTTTTTCTATGATTGCTTCCTCACCCATGAACTCCCCATATTAGAAGACATAGCAAAGAAGGCTCTCATCATGCTTAATTATTGCTTCCAAAACTGTGAGCTAAATATATCTCTTTTCATTATAAATATAGCCTCTATTAGATCATTATTAAATGGCATAAAAATTAAATATAATATGTAACACATTGGTTGCAGCAAAAACACCAAGGAAATTAAAACCTCAACAACTATTTGACCTGTGTGTGAAATGAAATCACATAAACAAATGCTATTATTAAGTTTGGAGAGAATATTCAGAGAATCATAACTTACAAGAATCAAAACTCATAAGCTCAAACTTCCATGAGGATGAATACTGTGGTTAGAAAACAAGAACTATAGTGACAATGTTGCTTGTGTCACAGGATGAACAATCTACATATGTGGATTTTGACCTGCTCATTGAATACCAAGGAAAATTCTCCCATGAACTTTCAAGGGAATTATTTTGAAATTCAAAATATTATATCATTTGCTGACAAGATCATCTCTTAACAAGCATATACAATTATGGTTCCTTTCAGAAGATACATGTGGTGGTATTGTATTCCCCAAAATATTGTGAACCCTAATAAACTTATCTGGGGTCACAGACAGAACAGCCACTAGATACAAATGCTAGAAAATGGTAGCACTCACACCTTTAATCCTAGCACTCCAGAGGTAGAAATCCCTCTGGATCTCCGTGAGTTCAAGGCCACATTGGAAATGCCAGGCATGGTGACACAAACCTTTAATCCCAGAAAGTGAGCTTTTAATCCCAGGGAGTGGTGGTAGAAAGAAGAAACGTATATAAGGCGTGAGGACCAAAAACTAGAAGGATTTGGCTGGTTAAGCATTCAGGCTTCTATCATCACAGTTCAGCTGAGAGCCATTCTGATATGAGGAAACAGAGGCTTCCAGTCTGAGGAAACAAGACCAGCTGAGAAGTTGGCCAGGTGATGTTAGCTGTGGCTTGTTCTGTCTCTCTGACCATCCAGCATTTCACCCCAATAACTGGCCCTGGGTTTTATTTTATTAATAAGAACTTTTAAGATTCCTGTTATATCTCGTGCCCAACGTGGTATTGTGTTTCCCCAAAATATTGTGCACGCTGATAAACTTATCTGGGGTCAGAGACAGAACAGCCACAATATTAAATATTAGGATAGGCAGTGGTAGCACACGCCTTTAATCCTAGCATTCCAGAGGCAGAAATCCATCCATTCAAGAATACAGCCAAGCATGTTGACTCATGCCTTTAATCCCAGAAAGCAAGCCTTTAATCCCAGGGAGTGGTGGTAGAAAGCAAAGATATATAAGGCACGAACACCATAAACTAGACGCATTTGGTTGGTTAAGCATTTGGCTGGTTAAGCTTTCAGGCTTTGGAGCCACACAGTCCAGATGAGATTCATTCTGGATGAGGACTTAGAGGCTGCCAGTCTGAGGAAAAAAGACCAGCTGAGGATCCAGCGAGGCGATGTAGCTGTGGCTTGTTCTATCTCTCTTCCAGCATTTCACCCCAATACTTGGCTCCGGGTTTGATTTTATTAGTAACACACTTTAAGATTCCTGCTACAGATAACTCATCTGACTACTGTTTGGAGCCACAGACATATTAAAGGACTAAGCCAATATAAGATCATAGATATCCTAGCTATATCTGCCACCTCATTGCTTACTTTACATTCATTATATTTTTAATTTTCTTTTTATTTTGTCTTAGGGAGTTTTCTATTGTTCTAGAGAGACACTAAATGACCATGGTAACTCTTACAAAATAAAGCCACTTAACTGTGGGCTGGTTTACAGTTTCAAAATTTAGTCCATTCTCATCATGGTGGGGAGCATGGTGACATGCATGTGGCTATGGTGATGGAGAAGTAGCGGAGAGTTTTGCATCCTGACCTGTAGACAGAGACAGGGACTAGTATGGACCTTAAATCTCAATGCTCACTTCCAGTGACACATGTCATCCAACAAAGTAACCTACCCTAATCTTTCTCAAATAGTCCCACTCTGATTACTTAACATTCAAATATATGGGGCGGCAATGCCCATTCTTATTCAATCAAAATTTGTATGAGCTTTTTGTGAATATATATATATATATATATATATATATATATATATATATATATATATAATGCACTGCCTGTGTGTCTGCTGCCTATGGAGGACAGAAGAAGTTCCTTGATCACCTGGAACTGAAGAAAAGGATGGTTGTAAGGTGCTATGGATTATGGAAACTGAACCTAGGTCCTCTGCAAGAAAAGGAAGAACTCTTACTCTTAACTCACTTACTTGTTGCTTGCCCAAAAAGTAGTTCTCAAAAAAAAGTAATCTTCCCAGTCTCCCCGACTTACTTTTAACATATACATTTGATTGATGTCCTATACTCACATTCTACATTCAATCCATGTTGATTTTTGGTTACTTTAACTTCATAATGAAGCTCAAATATTACTGCAATTTTTCTGTCAACTATTATTTCTCTTATTCAAGAAAAATGTGTTTGTTTATGTGCTACCAACTTTCTTTTATCTGCTAATAATGTGTTTGATCTTTCTTCATGTAATATCTACGGTGATATATCAAAGCATAAATCTATCTTCATTCCCAAGGTAACATATGATAAATATATAGTGACATAAAGATATCTGTATGAAAAACCCAAGGTCTTTTACATGGATAATTTTATATTAAAACAGAGCTTTGAGAAAGCTGTTGATTGTCTGATTATTATAATTTATTTTTATTATTTTTACATATGTGGGGAGGCATGTGTATGTAAGTGCTGGTGTCATCATAAGCCAGATATGTTAGTTTCCCCTGGATTTACAGTTACAGGAAGTCGTGATTCGTGTTATGTGGATGCTGGGATTTGAACTCAATGCATGCTGGTCTTAACCACTGAGCCATATTTCAATTCCTCACCTGACATTTTAGAAAGGGATATTTATACTGAATTATTTCCATAGGCACAAAGTGAAAACATTCCTTGAAAGTGAAACACAGAGGAATATAGACTCAGTATCTGAAAAAAATTACAGTGTAAGAAAGACTTAGCATGCTATCTCTGAGTTTGAAGGTAGAGAAAGAGAAGCATAAAGCCCTTACAAACTGGAAAATTCAAAGAAACAGACATCCTTCTAATATTATATCCAAAGGTATTCAATTTATTAATTCCTTGCTCTTAGCCATGTTATACATGGAAAATAATGAATTTATATTGTTTTCAATAACTAAGTTTGTGAATGTTTGTTTTCAAAACATTAATTCAAAACTACTACAATTGTGATGACACTATAAACTAACAATCAGCCTTTGAGCTCCCACTTGATATGGTTTCTATACAACTATGAACATCCAAACTCCTGATATTATAAGTTTTTTTCTTCTACTAAAGTCATGTCATGGTTCTCAAGAAGATTAAATTCTTTGCTATCAAAGACTCTCATTATTTGAGTCAGTCTCTTTTCAGGTTTTGGCATTTATTATTTAATCATATAATTTAGTCTTTGCCCAGCAATTAGCTCCTACCTCAGCATTATTCTATCATATACTCTTGGTAACTGGATCATTCTCTCCTAATGAAATTTTCTTTACAGATATTTTCTAAAAGGAAATTATCTAATTGCCTGTTAAATACTTTTGCTACCTTATAAGAATGATATTATGTGTGGGTGGTGTAACACGAATCATAAAAGGTCTTATAATAAAAAACCCTAGAGCCAGAAATTTGTGGTGAAATCTGAAAGATCAGAGACACAGAACAAGCCAAACACGTTCATACCTCTACAAAATCCTCATCCTCAAGAGAGAGAGAGTTCCTGTATACCTTATATACCTTTCTGTGTCCTGCCACATTAAATCCAAGCCCAGTTTGGCCTTAAACTCACAGAGATTCAGATGGATCTCTGCCTCCTGAGTGATAGGATTAAGGGTGTATATACCACCACTGCATGACCTCTATGTCTACTCTAGTGGCTGACTCTGTCCTCTGCTCCTCAGGCAAGTTTATTAGGGTACACAATGTATCACAACACCAAATGAATTCCAATCCTTGCCAGAAAGGAAACTCAGCTAAACTACATTTTGAATATGAAAAGCCTGGTTAAGCACCAAGTAACTCAGCTATTATTCTACAATTACTAAATAGTGATGGTTAATAGTTAAAAAAATGTGTTTTCAGTATTTTATTGAAAAATATGTGGAATGGAACTGTAGCAATAACAAATGCCTTGAAAAAAAGTAAAGCAGCAAAAAACTATACTTATTCAAAGGTAAAGTAAATTCTAAACATGTATGACTGATTCATCAATTTGCAGTTTTTCATTACCTTATTGAATTAGAATGTGCACAGTAAAATTAAATAAAGACAAATAATAGTATGCATCATAGTTAGATCTCTTTGGTGTTACATTAAATGGTTCTGTGATTACAGGCAGATTAATAAAGTACTAATTAACTCAAAAATTAGCCAAACAAAAGTTTTTATTTAGTGACATTCAATAAAAATTTGGGTAGTTATGAATCCACTATTTGTGTTACTAATAATATTTTTTGATTCAGTGACAATATAATTAAATGAAAAATAATAGGATATAGAATGGAAATCAGCACTGTAGATAATTTTATTTAATTGCCTGCAGTGGAAGATTAATAAATTATATACTTAACAAATTCAAGATCATCAAATAGTTTTAGTGGTAAAATTAGAAATTGATTGCAAGTTTCATAAATCCAGTTCTTTGGATTTGAGTTGCAATTAAACTATGAAACATCAAGGTAAACTTTGGGGCTTTTTTCAAGATGCAAAATAGCATCTTTATTTTCTGCACAGATAGAATTTTTATAGCATGAAGATAAGTTTTTGTTCTATGTAATATACATAAGCATGTGTCCGAAGGAATGCTGCTTACTGTCAATTGCCACGCTTACATTCAATTACCCAGACCAATCTTCCTAGGGATGATACCAGCCACAAAAAAAAAAAATGCCCATGAACATCCCCACAAGGTAACTATTTTTATAGCTTTGTTCCTTCTTGGGAGACCAAACATTAGTATGCATAAAAAGAATAGAAAGAGCTTTTCCTTTTCCTGCACAATAAACACTATTTCCACACAGACAAAAATACAAAATAATTCTAGGTTAGGTAGAGAGATTAACATAGTCTGAAGGAACTTGCTAACTACTTGATATTCTTTTATTGTCACTCTGCTGCAAATTGGTGTAAATTAATACTGTTTAATTTTTAATTTAAATTTTTCATTTCATTTATTTATTTGAGTATGGTGTATATGTATGGATGCCTCTGCCACTACATGTATGTGAAGTCAGAAGACAACTTGAGGGAACTCTTTTTCCACCATGTGGATCTTAAGGATCAAACTCAGCTCAGAAAGTTTGAGAGCATGCATCTTTAAATGCTGAACCACAAAAATGGTTCATAGATTATTTTAAGTATAAAGTATTGATACACATTTTATCACTTACTGGGGCTTATGAAATTCTGTGTATGCTTCATGAAATCTTGTATAAGCATACAAATATTTTTAAATTCCTATTGAAAATGAAACATACATCACTCTGAAAAATAATTAGCATATAAATTCATGAGAATGTAATGTGAAAAAGGAAGGTAAAACATACAAAGAGTAACTTTGTGGGGATACATTTCTCATTAATAAATAGTATAGTATGTCATTTTTGACATTGAACAGGAAGAACAAATGTTTTGTTTTGTTTTGTTTTTATTTGTTTTGGTGAATCTCATTACCTCTCTTCATGGCAATTGTGAGATGTGCTTGTAGTTTACATAAATGAAGTATTTGTAATTTTTATCATCAAACTAATGATAATGCACTTTGGAATACATACAAAGCATTTTACTCATGGAAATTATAGCATCAAGGCTAAACATGATTACATAAGAAATGTCAGTAAGTATGGTAGTTACAAAAATAAAACTGCAAGAAAATCGGTAAGGAAATAGTTTATTATGACATATGAAACATGATAAATACATAATACATTATTATGTGACTAGTAGTCATCATATTATTAACAGAAGTATCATGATTTTATTTCATTTTATGAAGTTTTAAACTTGTATTAAGTGCTATTTATATACTTTTTAAAAAACATAGATGCATATCATTTTAATAGTAAATATAATTGAACAGCCAATACTCAAAATTCAAATCATAGAACCATAGATGTAGCATGTAACACTGAAATTGTTCTTTGTGGTTTTTTACATTATTGAATCTACTTTATTTTTTTATTCATTTTACATACCAACCATAATTCTCCTCTCATCGCTCCTTTGACTGTATCCTCCCACACCCCCACCTAGGCTCCCTGCCCCACCTACCCCCTATCCCCTCCACTAGCAATAGTGGAGAGGGTGTGTGAATTAGCTTACCCTGGTTGTCATATTGGTGACTACCCTAACTGTCATCATAGAGCCTTCATCCAGTAACTGCTGGAAGCAGATGCAGAGACTCACAGCCAAGAACCAGGCTGAGCTCCAGGCATCCAGTCAAAAAGATGGAAGATGGCTCATTTGAGGAAGTGGGGGGGGTCAAGTTCATGATGGGAAAATCTGCAGAAACAACTGAACCAAGCTCAAAGGAACTCACGAACTTTAGATCAACATCTGTGGGACCTGCATGGGATCAGACTGGACCCTATGCATATGGGAGAGAGTTGTGTAGCTGGATCTGTTTGAGGGGTCCCTGGCAGTGTGATCAGGCTCGATCCTTGGTGCATGAGCTAGCTTACTGGATCCAATTACCTGTGGGCAGACATCTTTTTTTTTTTTTTTTTTGGCTTTTCGAGAAAGGGTTTCTCTGTGTAGTTTTACACCTTTCCTGGAACTCTCTCTGTAGCCCAGGCTGGCCTTGAACTCACAAAGATCCGCCTGCCTCTGCCTCCCAAGTGCTGGGATTAAAGGCGTGCGACACCACCGCCTGGCGTGGGCAGACATCTTGCTCATCCTTGATGCAGAGGGGAGGGACTTGGTCCTGCCTCAACTGGGTGTATGAGACTTAGCTGTTCCCCCATGGGAGAACTTACCCTATTTATATATTATTTACATCTCTACAATCTCTCTCTCTCTCTCTCTCTCTCTCTCTCTCTCTCTCTCTCTCTCTCTCTCTCTGTCTCTCTCTCTCTCTCTCTCACCCTACCTCTTTTTTTTTATTTTAAAATACTATTCAGTTCTACATAATAGCCACAGATTCCATTGTTCTCTCCCTTCCTGCCCCCCTCCCCTTCCCCCCAGCCCATCCCCTATTCCCACCTCCTCCAGATCAAGGTCTCCCCCGAGGACTGGGATCGAGCTGATAGACTCAGTCCAGGCAGGTCCAGTTCCCTCCTCCCAGATTGAGCCAAGCGTCCCTGCATAAGTCCCAGGTTTCAAACAGCTAACACATGCAACAAGCCCAGGACCTGGTACCACTGCCTAGATGCCTCCCAGACAGATCAAGGCAATCGACTGTCTCACCTTTTCAGAGGGCCTGATCTAGTTGGGGGCCCCTCAGCCTTTGGTTCATAGTTCATGTGTTTCCATTCATTTGGTTATTTGTCCCTGTGCTTTATCTAACCTTTGTTTCAACAATTCTCACTCATATAAACCCTCCTCTTTCTCACTAATTTGACTCCCAGCTCTCCACCAGGGGCCTAGCCGTGGATGTCTGCATCCAGATTCCTCAGTCCTTGGATGGGGTTTCTGGCCCAACTATTAGGGTGTTTGGCCATCCCATCACCAGAGTAGGTCAGTCCCGGCTGTCTCTCGACCATTGACAGCAGTCTTTTGTGGGGGTATCTCTGTGGATTTTTGTGGGCCTCTTTAGCTCTTTGTTTCTTCCTTTTCTCATGTGTTCTTCATTTACCATGGTCTCCTATTCCTTGTTCTCCCTCTCTTTTCTTGATCCAGCTAAGATCTCCCAATCTCTTTCCCTTGACCCTCGCCCTTCATTGCTCCCACTCATGTCCAGGCTGTACATGTAGATCTCAGCCATTTCTCCGTGTCTTTCTTGGGGTCCTGTTTTCCAGGTAGCCTCACTGGTGATGTGAGTAGCAGCCCAGTCATCCTTGTTCCACATCTAGCATCTTCTTATGAGTGAGTACATACCATATTTGTCCTTCTGAGTCTGGGTTACCTCACTCAGGATGATTTTTTCTAGATCAATCCATTTGCCTGCAAACCTCCTGATGGCATTGTTTTTCTCTGCTGAGTAGTATTCCATTGTGTATATGTGCCACAATTTATTTATCCATTCTTCAGTTGAAGGGCATCTAGGTTGTTTCCAGGTTTTGGCTATTACAAACAATGCTGATATGAACATAGCTGAGCAAGTGCTCTTGTGGTATGACTGAGCATTTCTTGGGTATATGCCCAAGAGTGGTATAGCTGGATCTTGGGGGAGATTGATTCCCAATTTTCCAAGAAAGCACCATATTGATTTCCAAAGTGGTTGTACAAGCTAGCATTCCCACCAGCAGTGGAGGAGAGTTCCCCTAGTTCCACATCCTCTCCAGCATAAAGTGTCTTCCGTGTTTTTGATCTTAGCCGTTCTTACAGGCGTAAGGTGGTATCTCAGAGCTACAGTAATAAAAACAGCTTGGTATTGGCATAAAAACCGACATGTGGACCAATGGAATCGAATTGAAGTCCCTGACATTAACCCACACACCTACGAACATATAATTTTTGACAAAGAAGCCAAAAGTGTACAATGGAAAAAAAGAAAGCATCTTCAACAAATGGTGCTGGCATAACTGGATATAAATGTGTAGAAGGCTGCAAATAGATCCATATCTGTCACCATGCACAAAACTTAAGTCCAAGTGCATCAAGGACCTCAACATAAATCCAGCTACTCTGAACCTGCTAGAAGAAAAAGTAGGAAGTAGTCTTGAATGCATTGGCATAGGAGATCACTTCCTAAATATAATACCAGTAGCACAGACACTGAGACAAACAATCAATCAATGGGACCTCTTGAAACTGAGAAGCTTTTGTAGAGCAAAGGATATGGTCAACAAGGCAAAGCGACAGCCTACAGAATGGGAAAAGATCTTCACCAATCCCACATGTGACAGAGGACTGATATCCAGAATATATAAGAAACTCAAGAAATTAGACATCAAAACGACCAACAGTCCAATTGAGAAATGGGCTTTAGAACTAAACAGAGAATTCTCAACAGAGGAAACTCAAATGGCTGAAAGACATTTAAGGAATTGCTCAACATCCCTAATCATCAGGGAAATGCAAATCAAATTACCCTACCTCTTTTATCTCTACCTTTAGCATTTGTCTTTATTTTATATTTTTTCCTTATGTTTACTTATTTCTCAGATATGCTAGACAATCTTTATGCAGCTTTTTTGCTGCCGGGGACCAAGTCCTTAGTCAAATAATTTTGCTAATCTCCAATTAAATATATGTATGAGCTATAACTGTTAGTTTTAATGCAGAAAAGAAAGGTATATCTTTATGGATAATTGTAAAGACAGATAATAGAAATAAAAAGTAATATATAGTATTTTTACTTAATATCAACTAATCCATGTATGTGAAATGAATTATTAGCAAATATTCTATGCTACTCCTTTAAGATTTTCAGAGAAACATCTATTAATTTTTAGCGCTTCCTTTAGTAAACCCTCTCTATTCTCTGAAAAGAATATTTGTAAAGAAGAAAAAAAATTAGCCAAAGACCTATGATGCAATTCTAAAAGATCTTTCTTTATTCATAGACATTAAGTAAAGACCAGTATGTCGTTCCTATTTACCTATATACCCATTGTATTCAGCAGGCTAGAACAGAACCAATAAATTGTATGCAAAGAACATGAAGATATTTAATATATTATATTACAAGACAGGAACTGGATAGCCAAACAATGGCTGTCTACATACTGGAGAAGCAGAGAACCTGATAGCTACTCAATCCACAAAGCAGATGCCTCAGCCACCCCAATCTGGCATTGAATGCCTGAAAGTTTCCCAAATATTTACTGGCATTGAACCAAAGTTGGAAGCCTGATGAAGCTGGAGAGTTCATCAGCAGCAGTGATAAGAGCATCTTCTTAGAAAGAATGTGCAAAGGCAAATAAGCAAGCACTCTTCTTGCTTTTGACCTCCATATATATATCTGGGCCAAATTTTGCAAAATACTGCATACTTAGCTTGACTCATTCACTAAATCCTTTCTGGAAATGCTGTCACAGATGTATCCAGAGTTATTCCTCTTATATGGTTCTAAATTATTTCAGGTTGACAAGACCGACAATCAGAAATCAAAATGTTTCAAAATGACACCAAACAACACATTCTTAGGACATGTTCATTCTCCAAATAATGACCTTAACAAGGTCCTTTCTACCCATTAAAATAAATCTATCCCATGTACCCCCCAAACATACATCAATTCTTCCCTGAAAATAGCAAACAATGTCCCTACACAATTCTCTTTCTTTAAATAATCCAAAATTCTCAGATGAGAATATTGACTTAACAACATTTAAATCATATTAATCTAGTTAATGATATTTTTAACCAAGTTAAAACAAATAAGAAATAAAACATAGATATCAAAGATAGCAAGTTGGGCAGTGGTGGTCCATGGCTATAATTCAAACACTGGGGAGGCAGAGGCAGAAAGATCTCTTTGAGTTCTAGGCCAGCCTGGTCTACAAAATAAGTTCCATGACAGCAAAAACGACACAGAGATACACTGTCTCAAACAAAACAAAAAACCAAAATCAAAACAAAAAACAAAACAGATATCATCTTAATGTATGTGTATACATGTACAACCATATTTTTGTACTCTTTTTTTTTTTGATTTTTCGAGAGAGGATTTCTCTGTTTAACAGTCTTAGCTGTCCTGGAACTCAATGTGTAGACCAGGCAGGATAGGAACCCACAGAGATCTACCTGCCTCTGCCTCCCAATTGCTGAGATTAAAGGTATGTGCCACCAGTGCCTGACTAACACAATCATATTTTTAACAAAATAGGAAAGAAGCACTCATGACAATTATAACCCTAGCTTCTGTAACTGGTCACATGATCATAACTGTTACTTTTACTTTCTTAAATCAGTCCTAACATATTCCCTTTACTCTTAAAAAGCACCTAGATTGTTTTTCAGACTTTACCTGAAGGAATGACCCAGACTTGTGTCTGAGTCATCTACTATTTTATCTTGGTTTGGTTTTAATGACTTCCTACTGACCTTATCCACAGAACATTATAGCATTAAGAGATGCCCTAAAGTAAAAGATCTCCTATCTGCCAGACATTGTATTCCCTATCTCCATGGTAGAGTTTTATTACAATTTCTCTGCATGTCCCACATCATCAGATTTCTACAAATTATTCTAAAATAAATAATCCTAAAATTCAGGTTAAATTTATTTCCTGTACTCCAATAATCAAATATTTTGCTAGCAAGTGTTCGGTGGTAGTTGTTTTTCTTCCTTTTGGCCTAACTAGCATAATGTCATGAATGTAATAGACTAGTATGATTAACTTATGGAAGAAACAGATCATGATGATCCCTGTGAACTACATTATAGCAAAAGCCTCAAGAAATAATAACCCCTTATGTCAGAACAGCAAAGTGTATCTAACTAAGTTACATGTTTTAGATCTAAGGGAATGATTACAGGGTGAGTTCTGAGACCTATGAGTTTGATTTTTGATGAGACTTCCTTGATCCTCTGACCCACATCAGCACTAACTTTGGGGAACTGTGAAGCTCTTTAGGATATTGTATACTCAACATTGATTCAGAGTAGCAAATCTGAAAGTATGATTAATTGGTTTTCTGTATTGTACAGTTACATTGGCAAAAAGGAATAGATCCCCTTGAGAAAAGATTAGCAGTATTTTTGTTTAATGATATAGCAGGGTTCCTCCACAAGAGTACATAGTATCCCTGAATTCAAATGATAGTCAATAAACTGTCTCAAATTTGTAATTGACTAAGTGTGATTACTGTTCTTGGTTATCAACTTGACTACATATGAAATTAACTAAAACCCAACTGGTTAGGTACACCTGTGAGGGATATTTTCTTAATCAAATCATTTGAAGTGGGAAGACCCACTTTTTAATTTGAATCTTTTAATCTGGACTTTTTATCTGTGCAACACCTTCTGCCAGAAGCTTATATAAAGATTATGGAAGAAGAAAGTTTTAGCATTTTTACTGCTTGCTCTTGCTTTAGATGGCAAGTCCATTTTTCTTCGATGGCATTAGGCCTATTTCTTTGGAATTCTGGTGTATAATGAAGACCAGCTGAGACATACAGTCTTGTGAACTCAAAAATACTAGATTCTTGGAACTTCCATTGGTAGACAGTCATTTTTGAACTAGCTGGACCACAGCATGCAAACCATTATAATAAATCACTTTTATATATTCATTATATAATACATATATGTATATGCATATCCATCGTATATATATACATATATATATGTATGTATATATATGTGTGTGTGTGTGTGTGTGTGTGTGTGTGTATTCAGTCTATACGTGCTGTTCCTCTAGAGAACACCCAACTGGTTAGGTACATATACCATAATTTTTTTGTGATATGATCCAAGGTAGCTTTCTGTTTATTTTCTCTGCATTGTTTTTCCTCTAAGAACTCAGTATCTATCCAAGAATTCTTATCTAAAGCACTTGTGGAAACAACATGATTAACTGGCAGATGCCATAGTGATAAGGACACTTCATAGTGTATATTATGGGAACAAATTTTTACTTTCTCCAAGTGAAGAAATCCACACACACACACACACATTCACACACACACACACACACACACACACACACACACACACGAATACATATGCACAATTAATTGTTTGTTATGAGTTAAGTTCTAATCTAGATGCCACCCATATTTATAGACTCAGGAAGAAAAGAAGACATAAAGATTTTAATATCTGAAAATCCTCCCCTTCCTCCAGAGAGAAGAGCAATACAGGATGGTGGATTCTAAGGAGCAAGCACCACTTTCAACACAGATTTCAGAGACAAGATGGGGCAACTAGTGAGAGGGCCTAACATAAACCTTTAAAGGACTAACTACTTTTATTTCCCCTCCCTTTATAATTTACTACCTAAAGATGAGACAGACAGTCCTTTAAGATGCAGATCCTTGGTCTTCTCAGATAGCTCTCTCTTTGAATAAAATTGAGCTTGAAGATTTAGTGGCTAGACTTTTTCCTGTATGGCAGGTATCAGACAATTTTCAACAGTTCTACAAGATTTTGACTGCTGTGATCATTGTTTTACCTCTGTTGTTCATTACTTTAGATGAGTAGTGTTGTCAGTTGGTTTCTGGTACCGAAAGAAACAATTTGACCCATTACCAATTGAGTAACCAGAACTCTCATTGTAATCTTTGGCATACATACTACTATAACTAAAGAAAGCAGTAGCCATTTTGTGGAAAGGAGCTGACACAAGATTATCTTTCAAAAGAGTTTTATTACGAAAGAGGCCCTTGAGCAGGGAGAGCATGTCTTCACATCCAAAGAGGTGAGTTATTAAGATAGATAGCTTCAGTGTATAGGAAGATGGGAACTATGAATAAAAAGGAAGAGAGAAACAGGATATAAGAAAAGATAAAGCCACAGAGTCATAATAAGCCCCAAATAGGATCAGGAGAGTCTTCTCTTCAAATAATAAAACAAATATGTCACAGATCTTATGTTTGAAAACATGTAAAGGTGGAAAGGTTTCCAACTAAATGATCTAGCCTGGCTTGGCATAAATATCAACTAGTGCAACTTAGGAAGCTGAAAGGACATAAGGCTGTAAGGTCACTGCACCGCTTACATTTTGTCAAGACTCTGTCCCAGGGAAAGTTGCAGGAGGCTGTGTACTGATTTCTGAGAGGGGGAAGGAAGAGGGTGGGAGGGTGAAAGACAAAAGAAGAGAGGGACAGAATTAGAGGACATATGATCTAAAATGGAGAAGAGTGATTACAGAGCTCTTCACTTATACTGTTGGTCTTCTCATACATCTGGTTCTTATTAGTGAAAGTCACATCTAATGCACCCACCTTTTGTGGAAGAACCGGAAGAATTCATTCTTATTTTCCCTGCTTTTAAACTCCTTCATCAACATTAAGCCAGGAGATATCAGGAAGCTCCATTTAATTCACAGTAGGCCATCCTTTGACCCATACTTAAGCAAGAAATAAGGAAGCATTAGCACCTACTTTAATTGTGAGAGCTATAGCAATATCCCAGGACATGTGCTAAAGAGACTCATGTCAATAAATTCAGCATTTTTGGTTTCGTAGTCTCCCCACCATTATCCTACACCCTTACAGAAATTACAGACTGCAGCATACTTCTTCATGGGCTATACTCTGTAGCTATCTTCTAGAGACCTGCAGAGACTTGAATATTGTTGCAGGTATAGAAGCAAAGATTAATGAAGATAGTGCTACTCAGCATAATCTTGGTTTTATTGCTTTCCATGTCTTTGGGGAGGGGGAGCTCTGACACTTCCATCGACAATATAGGATTCATCTCTTCAGGTAAGGGTAGAGAGAACAATGCTCTAGAGAATAAGGAGAAGAGGCACATTTTCTGTTCAGAGTGGGTAAATACTTCCTCAATAAAAATAAACTTGAGATTCTGAGAGTTATGTGCCCTCAGCTGCATTAGCATCCTCTCGCACATCTCTAGCCCATGTCACAGGAACCCAATCTTTTCCTATCAGTGAACTTACTTTAACTGAATCACCATTTGGGTCTGATACTTAAACTTACGTTGTAAGTCATACGAATTTACGATAAAATCTGAGTTTTGGTTTTTGAAATTTTAGTCTTATGGCTACAGAAGACTGCAGAAGAGAAGTTTCCCACTTGGTGTACACTTGGGATCCTTTATATTGTTTACACACATCTGAACCTGAGAAATCTGGACCCGAGAGCTGAAAATTTTCTTTTGTCAATTTCTCTATAAGTATAAAAAAATAACCATTCAACACCACCATATGCATTCATTTTTTAGAAATATACACAGTTATATACAGATTCATTAAAGTCTTAGTCTTTCTCAAGTACAAATATATTGTATCCAAAACAGGTGTCTCTGATAGTTCTTCACAGTTTATAATGCAAGTTACCAGGGATCTCCGTACTATAATTGGAATTTTCTTCTGTAGGTTGAGATTGTGCACACAGTTCAATTAGACAGACAGCTCTAGAAACCACAACCCCCATTAGATAAATTTGACTTTAAAATTCTATTTTTCTAGACTCAATTGTCATATTCAAACCTTTTTTAGACAAGATTCTCTGGAATAAAGTAGCTAATGCACTGTATACACTTTACCAAACAATGATTATTAGATTAGAATGCATGATGCAGAGTATCTTATCCAACAATGGCTTCATATTAGAATAGTAGTGAATCTATTGTGGATTAGTTCATGAAGCTTGCCTCAGCAACTGTCATCCCACATTGAAAATCTGGAAATTCCTTGGAGAGTGCCTGAGATCAACTCCACATTAGAATAAAGAAACTGGAACCTGAAGTCAGAAGTGGATGATAGTCCCAGAGATACATGCACTCAGAAAATAGTGAAGGCAGGTTATGATTTTGGCTAGATGAGGCTACTTCTTCCTAAGATGTGTTTATAATTGGACTACAATTCGGAATGGATTACACACATTGAGGGCATGTCTTCCCATTCTCAGTTAACACTCTTTGTAAATGCCTTCATAAACTCCCATAAGCATGTCCCCTAACTTATTCCAGATCCAATCCAATGGAAAATCAAGATTCATAATTTTGATCATATCATCTGCCATTCTTTGAAAGTTAAGAATCTACTTCTTCAATGTGTGCTATTATGTAAGAAAATTATAAACTAAGTGGTGGTCCAGGTTGCACTATGGTGATCATCATATATGTTAAGCCTTTGCCAAAATAAAACTTAATCATGCTTGTCAGTGATTAACAAAACATTTAAATTTAAAAACTACCATGGAGGCATGAGTACTAGCATTGTACTTTCTTGTTTAAAATGTAGAGTTGTAACTATCTAACTACATATGCATAGCCTGGCTTAAGCTTATTCTATAAAGCCACTGCTTTATGAGCAGTGAATTCTAAGCCTTCTCTTTGGCCTTTCTGGTATCAAAAGTTTTATGGTATTCATTTACTGGCAAGCATTACTGTAGACCACAGGTGACATACATCCAAGGATACCTATGAATGTATGTCTCCACAAAAATCATAAACTTACTTAAAACACAATGAGATACTGTTGTAATAACTTTTTGTATTTCTATTTCAAGGTTATCAGGCATTAACCTTGAAGATATCAAGGGTGTGTGACAGTGTCAGGTTGGTCATCCCTGTATAACTCAAAGGCAAAACACAGGGCTCATCTTGTGAACTGAGAAAGTCCAGATAACTGCATTTGGAATTATTCAAGATTTTCTTGTATAATGGCTTCTGCTTTTGTTTCTTTGCTGTTTTCTAACAATTTTATTAAAGTCTTTTGAAATATACCTCTGCCATCTCACAAGTCTTTCCAAGCATCTTCTCTCATATTACCACCCCCATTTTTATCATAAAAAGAAATCTTTAGTATGTTTTCATATGTTTTATAATCCATTTCTCCATGAAGTTTCAGAAACAATAAATACAATTCTGCAACACTATAAGCTAAATTGACACTGTAGAATACAAAAAAATAAATAATTCATTAGAAGAAATCCTCAGTGATTCCACTGAAACTTTAGTTTTCATTTAATATCATCATCACTGATTTTTTTTAAATTCATTTATTTTTTTGAATTATGAATTGTTGCTTTATGCTTTAATAGTATCTATTTAACTGATCTTTTAATGTTAGCTTATACCTCAGAATATAAGCAAAGTTATGATTTCTAAAATTATTTCATGAAACAAATTATCAAATTCTTACAAAAAGTTTTATTGAAAATGCCTAAAGTAAACTATCTACTTTAGAAATTCTTTTTATTCAAAGGAAATATTGTAAAAAATATTGTGTATGTAAAAGGAAAGGAAAAGATATCTTTATACTTTCAGACAATAGATAAGATCAAAGTAGACAGATGCAAAATAAATAAATTATGACATCATTGAGCTACTACAAATATTCCTTGGCTATTCTGTTACTCAAACTAATTAGTTTATGTTACAATTAACCATGTTTTAACTTAGTATAACATTCAACATATGAGTCTTTCTGTAATAGAAAACTGCAACATGATTTGATTTCTTCAATATCTGTCTCCTAGCTCTGCTTTATACAACGTCTCTTTTAGGCAGATTTCCCATAAACAGGAGGGAAAGTGTAGTACCAGTTCAAAAGTCATATTTTTCTCACAGATGAAAATATAAAGTTTCAAAATTGCCTTTTAATGATTTAAACTTGAGCCAAATACACAATCAAGGTTCGCTACTATTGGATAGACCACTGGGTCATTTTTACTACTCAGACCAGGATCACAAAAGTAACCATGCATAGAGATGTCAGAAAAAGAATGTTTCATTGTGCTTCAAGGGTTTTACATTTGGCAGAAAAAAATTCTTCCTCTGCATTTTATGGTTGCAATTAATTTTCTGAATTTTAGACACAATAAAATAGATTTATATTTGTTTATAGTTGTATTCAATTAACTCCAATTTAAGATTTAAGACCATCATCTTAAATAATTGTAGTTAAATAGATCAATTGCATCATGAGTTGAAGGAGACTGAATATCATGTGGTAGATTGATTTATTCTTAATTGTGTCATGATCTGAGAATGCTGCATAGTAGGCAGAGCTCTTGTCACACATGTGTTCAGGCTTGCCTTTGGTTTCTTTCACTGAGTGAACTAGCCATGGTTTCAGGAGGCTGCAACAGCAGCAATCAGGACCTGTGGAGAAGATAGTCAAAATTTTGAAGTTATTCTTCAACAAAGAAAATTCCAAGCTATAAAAACCTGTCTCTAATAAAAAAAAAAGGTAAAAATAAGTTTCTCATAAAAGGAACATTTATATAATTTGTGCTTTGAATTGGGGGTTTGTACATTAAAATAACCAGAAATTCACCTTGCTTCTGGTGGTGTCAAAATATAGGCATAATTTGATGTCATGTCTTAATAGTTTTGTCTTTAGAGAGGGAAGAGAAATAAATATACAGCTGTATACCATCATATAGAGATGGATAGGTAGAGAGAGAGAGAGAGAGAGAGAGAGAGAGAGAGATGATAAAAGATGGATAGATAGAAACAGAGAGAGACAGGATAGAAAAAAGGGATATGAAGAGAGAGAACAGAGAAAGAGAGGAAAGAAAAATAGAGAAAAGAGTAAGGAAGTAGGGAACAGAAAAGAAAACAAAGAAAAAAAGGCCACATTGAAATGCAGTTAAATTAGGAATAATATTTTAGGATTTGTTTTTTATTTTAAAATTATGTGCATTTATGTGTATGTCTGTGTTAATGTGTTTGAGAAAAACATTTCTTCATTTTTGTGTTTTTTATGTTTTTTAAGGTTTAATATATATGTATCTATGTCTTATGGTAAAAGACTTTTTTATTTTAATAAAAGCAAACATCCCATGCATCTTTTACTACAGAAAAACTCACTTAAATAATCAACAACACATGACAGCACTTGACCTGCTGAAGAACGTATATTCACTGTTGTTTTTGTTACTAAATGTTATCATGCAAACTGTACCAAAGTCCCCTAAAGGTAGAGGCTTATGAACAACTTTCTGAAGATGGCTATTTGCTTATAGTTTTAGTTTGTGTTGCCAAATCTTTTACATTATTTGTGATTCTTCCTACCTTGTTTCATTTAGTTATTTTATAAGTGAGTATATTAAATCTTATAAGATGGCATGGTTGTCCATTTCTAGTTGTTACTCTATCACTTTGCAAAAACTGGTAGGATCAATATGGTCTTCTGTATATCTGACAATGGATGGGAAATCAGTAACAGGGTGTATTTTGGAAACAGTGAAGGACTTATCTGAAAAGTAGACAATAATTTGACATTCATAAGTTATTCACATTTGAATTCAATTTCTAGGGTGGAAAATGGTTGTGATGTTTTCATCTGCAAGGCCACACTATACTTTCATCCCTTGACATGTTCAACACATGAATCTTTATTATTTAGCTCCCTTTATGTTCTAAAAATTATAAATGTTACCCTGACTCCAATTTCTCTTTGTTCCAAGTTTGTATGTATGTACATACACACACACACACACACACACACACATATATATATACATATATATATACATATATACATACACATATATGTGTGTATCTGCATGTATACACATATAAGTATGTATACTTATATATACATATTTTTATGTATGGAATTATATATGTATATCTATAACTACCATATAAATCTGTGTGTATAGATACACAGATACAAAGACATCAGTTATTGTCTATATACATAAAGTCAATGATTAAATGATCTTATTTATAAATATACCTGTTTTGTTAATGTTATGAGCTAATAAAATATTACTTGTACTTAAGAAAATTCCTTCATAATTTTTCATGTCCAAACATCCCCTCAATGACTATTTTTATTGCATCTATGTTTCTGAATTCTATCTAAATACCTCCATGTAGTACTTGTCCCCCTATGTATCTTACAGTTTGCTCATATTTTAGTTCATGAGAGTCATCTCATTTGTTTGTAGAGCAGAGGTTAACTATGAATAGTGCACTACTTAGTTCTAATGAAAAATGTATCCCTTTTATTATTGCTCAGTATTTTAATGTTTAATTGCTCTCATAAGATTTCTACTAATATTGTTGCTAGCATTTGTTATATAAATATGAACACATTCCTTGTAGACACCTACTTATATGTTAGATTATGAGATCATAATATAGGTGATGGTTTAGTTCCACCAACACTAGATTATATTCCAAATAGTATATGTTCAGCTTTTATTTCTAATAGCAATATATGCATTTTATACACAGTGAGCAACTATTATGAATTTCCAGACATTTGAGGGTTTTTTTGTCAATACAAAGGAATAAAAGTGTGCTTTATTTGTCTTCAAAATTTAAATTCTTTTTTTAAGATTCTTTTTTTTATAATTTAATTTAATTTTACATATCAGCCACGGATTCCCTTGTTCTCCCTCCTTCTGCCCTCCTGCCTTCCTCCTGGCCCACCTCCCATTCCCATCTCCTACAGGGCAAAGCCTCCCCTGAGGATTGAGTTCAACCTGGTAGATACACCCTGGGAGGAAGGGACTGGAACTGCCTGGTCTGAATCTACCAGACATTTGAGTTATAGGCCTTCTAATATCAGTGTGCTGATATGTAGCTTTGTAATTACAATTTTCAATTTTCTGATAGCTATTAATGCTAAAGACCTTTCCAAGTGTTATGGTACTTTAAAGTACATTTTTAGGTGCTCATTCATTTTGGGAACAGACTGAATGCCATTTGATTGAAATTCTTTATATACACTACACTTGAGTTATTTTTAACTATGTGAATTCAAGCATTTCTCCATTCATGCCTATGATTTTATATGTGTAATGTATAGATTTTTTATCAACAAAAGTCTCATTTGCCAAATGTATTTTTAATTTTTTTTGTTAAAGTATTTGTCTTGAGCTGAAGAGATCAATACTGGTTAAGGGTACTGCTGTTTCTACAGAAGACCCAGATTTTGTTTCTAACATCCACATTGTATCTTTCAAGTGTTTCTGACTCAAATTCCAAAGGATTTAGCCTTGGCTTGGATCAGGCATGCATGTTGTGTGGTGGTGCACATATATACTTGCAGAAAAAACATACATACATACACACACAAAAAAGAAAAGTTATAAATCTCTCTCTCTCTCTCTCTCTCTCTCACACACACACACACACACACACACACACACACACACACACACACATTCTGAGGCAGTGTCTCTTAGGCACTCCACGGGTTTATGGAATTTACTATGTAACAAAGAATGATATTGAATTTCTTATTCTGCCTTTACATTGTAAATACTAGTATTAGAATTGTGTGCTATATTTTGTTTTATTCTCATTTATTTGTTTGTTTTTAATTTGCCTGATTTTTTTTTGAGAGAGAGAGAAAAATAAGGCACGGAGTTGAATGTGTGGGGAAATAGGGAAGGTCTGGGAGAAGATAAGGAAGGGGAACTATGAGCAGAATATATTGTATGAAAAAAGAATATTTTCAATACAAAAAAGACATGTATACCAACACAAGGCATCATAAAAGTTATTTTCTATATGTTTGAAATGGCGATGTTCACAGAATCCTGTCCTGAATTCATTTTGTGTTTGCTTAGATAGTTTATCAGTCCTCTAACCCCAACAACCATGTCATCTTCTGCAACACATTTGAGATTTGCGTGACCCTGCCCATGGCTCTGATGTATTAACAAAAATAATTAATGTATATAAAACTTAAAATAAAATAACAGAAGGTATAAGTCAAAATTAATTGTTATGTTGTTTCCGAAATAATTACTAGGTTCTGCCTAAACAAATGATGTGAGATTACTCTGCCCTTTATCTAATATTGATGTAATTGTATTTTTTGTTGGTTTTGACTTTAAAAAATTGTATGCCTGAGGCGGATCTTTGTGAGTTCGAGGCCAGCCTGGGCTACCAAGTGAGTTCCAGGAAAGGCACAAAGCTACACAGAGAAACCCTGTCTCGAAAAACAAAACAAAAAAAAAAAATTGTATGCCTGATCTCTTGGTAGCCTGTCAAAACCAATAGACTCATGTACTCTTATTGGACTAATCAGCATAGATTCTGCTGTATCTTTCTCACATGGATTGATTAAACTTTCACCTCAAAGCTTTATTCTATACTTTTCATATTTATGTGATCGAGTTTGACTTAATTATTTTGTGGATGTCTTAAGAGAAAAGTATGCTTTTCTCTTACAAACAGTGGATATTAAATTCCTCCATAAAATTTATTGAAGAGGATCAATACTTAGTAACTGAATTACAAGTTGGCAACAAGGTAGATGCATGTGTATGGTTCTGTTTCAGAAGTCTATCCTTTTGACTCCTGTCATTTATAACTATCTGTGATTGTCATTATTATCTTATGTCATTGTATCCAGATTCTACTGCTTTAAAATTACTTTTAGAGTTTGTTTTATAATGATTTTATTCTCCTCTGAACTTCACCACATTGGATAACTTGTTTTACAGATTTTAAATATAGATAAAGCCTAAAAACAAATACATACAGTGTGAGTCATGTTTTTATATTTCTTTTAGGTTTTAATGTCATTTTGCAGTTCTTCTGCATACTACATATTTTGAAATTTCATGGACACCTCAAAATCAAACTGTGAATCTTTGTACTTGGAGGGGTGTAATTTTAAGTGATACTACTCATCTATAGATCATTACTGTGTCTTCAAATACATGTATAAGAAACACTTTGTAAATATTATCTAAACATTTTATTACACATATGTCATGTCTCAAATTTTGTTTTATTTCATTTCATATTCATAGATTCTTTAAATAGATTTTAGTGCTCTTACATGTGGCAATTGAGTATTATTGTTCATTTAATTATCTCTACAGACAAAATAATATTTATGGATCTTTAGCCTGGTGAGAATTTTAAACCTCATTATTAATTACTTTCTAAATATTCTTTCAATTTTTTAGCATGCTATCTACTCCAACAAGATATCTTAATTTTAGGAGAATTTTCTTCTTTCTTTTGAATCTTTATGTATGCATCAATCATTGCTTCCTTGCTTTTTGTCCTGGCTTCGTCTTCCAGCATGTCAGGGAGTAGAAACAGGATTGCATATCCATAGTTTGTCTTCCACTTCAAGTGGGATTTCAAATATTCATATTAAAGTATAATGATACCTGAGATAAATTTTTGTACCCATTCATTCTTTCCTTCAGCTAAGTTGAAAGTCAGATAGTAATAGGCTCACAGGTAATTAAGGATGGATCTCTTCCTGATAAAAATCATCTTATAAAACTGTGGTGGTATTCTAATTGCACTGAAATGTGATTTTGATTGTATGTTAATAAATAAAGTTGCCCGGGGGTCAGAGCTATTAGAGACATAGCAAGAGCGGTGGCACACGCCTTTAATCCCAACATTTGGTAGAAGAGCTAGGTAGATCTCTGTGTGTTCAGGGATACAGCCAGCATTGGAGACATATGCCTTTAAGACCTGGGGGGCTGTACATACAGACAGTGACGAGGCAGTCACGTGTTTGGGTTTACAACCAATGAGAAGGCAGAACAAAAGACTATGAAAAGACACACAGGAAATAGCTCTTTTTCAGGAAGCTAGGAGCTCGCAGGAGAAAGGGTAAGATTTTAGTTCTGAGCTCTGACCTCTTGGCTTTCTCTTTTACATTGGTTCTGTGTTTCTTATTTAATAAGACAGTTGTTTGCATCTACATCTGGTGCCCCAACGTGACAAGAATCCATTAAAAACCGCTTGGCTTGGCAGCAGGTCTGCTTTTCCGGAAGGGCAGCAGGTTGGGCACTGGTTCACTAGTCCCAGTGGACGACTTCCTAGCCTGGGCCTAGGTCTGCTTGGCCTCAGGCCGGACTAAATGTGAGCTGCTTGTTTAAAGCCTGCTTGCTTAAAGCCGGTGCTACAAACTCATCAGGCCGAACAGGGCCCCTGCCTGTAAAGCCAAAGCACGTGGTTGGAGCTTAAGGAAGCCAGAGCCAAGCCTTGACTTTGACTCGGCTCAAGAGGGAACACGTGGCTGGGCTGGATTTAAGCTTTAGCCAGCTATGCTTTCTTGTGCTCTCTCTCTCTCTCTCTCTCTCTGGATTTACACCTCGGACACTAGGTGGCTGTTTTGAAATTTCCTCGGATTTCTAATGTTCTATGCAGATTTGGTAAGCCACAACATAGCAGATATTTTAAAGGAAACTATTTAAAAGAGAATTTTTTCCACATTAAAAAACAAATGGGTTTTATGTGTACATTGGAAGAAAATTGGTTTTTGTTCGAAATTTTAGGCAGTCTGGCAATGGAACAACTATATAATATTAGTATTGGTGGAATTATGCACCTTATCACTATAATAATCCACATTTTAATATTTAAAAAGATAGTCAATTTAAGTGGCAGGATAACAGCTTTAGAAAAACTTGTTAAACCTGTAAAAATTCAGACAGAAGAAAATAACAGTGAAGTTGTTTCAAGTTTAGATCAGTAGGTTACAGAAAGAAGGCCTGTTTTCACACAGTCACCCTTAATTTATCCTATAACCGTACAGCAGATGCCCGATCAAATGATTACACAAAATATTTGGGCTCCAATTGAAATGTTGGATTTAAAAAGGTTTAAGAAGGCAACAGTATCTTATGGCATGCATTCCCCATATGTAAAGCAAATGTTAAACTCTTGGTCAACATATAATAGGATTTTACCACAGAACTGGCGGGACCTTGTACAAGCTGCTTTGGAACCCAGCCAGAGACTTCAATTTCTAACGTGGTTCAAGGATGAGGCTAAAAACATAGAAAAACAATGGAGGGATAAAGGAATACAAGTTTGCCAGGATCAGCTTATTGGAGAAGGCCAATATGCTTCAGTACAAACACAATGTTTATATGATGTCCAAACCCTAATTTTATGTCAAATGGAAGCCTTGAATGCATGGGACAGAGTTGAGGAACCAGGAAAAAAATCTGAGTCATTTACAAAGGTGATGCAAGGCCCAAAAGAATATTTTACAGATTTTTTACAAAGACTGGCTTCAGCAGTAAAGAGAATGGTTTCAGATTCAAAAGCTAGTAAGGCAATAATTGAATCTTTGGCCTTTGAGAATGCGAATGCAGCATGCAAAAGAATAATCAGGCCATTAAAGGAAACATCTGCACCCTTGGAAGATTGGATTAGAGACACAGTTAATGTTGAGGCTCATGAGCATGATGATATGTGGGTAGGAGAAGCAATTTCAAAAGGTTTGAGGAATATTAGATGTTTTAGATGTGGAAAGCAAGGACATTTGAAAAGGGACTATAAACAGGTAATTCCTAGAAGCAATGTTTCTTTAAGGAACAATGGCAACAGAATGCCCCTTCCTTCTGGAATATGCAGAAGGTGTGGTAAGGAAAAACACTAGACCAAGGAATGTAGATCAACAAAGGACAGACAGGGTAATCTTTGCCTCAGTCTTCGAGAAACTCCCAGAGGGGCCTCATGCAGGCCCCCATAGCAAATCCAGTTCAAACCATTCTGCAGAAGGTGACAAAGACTTAAATAGTCCAAGCGAATTATCACCTGAAGCTGAGAAAAAATTTGACTTGGTAGAAAAGAAAGTACATGAAGGGCACGTGGATCGTATTGATCTAAAGCTGGATTGCATTTTGGTTATTTTACCTTCTAGGCGTTCTCCTACAGGAATACTAATGCAGAGGGAAGATATTATATTGGAATAGATATTTTTACCAAATAAACCAAATAAAAAATAAAAAAACTTATATGGAAAAAATCTCTGACTTGATTTGGAAAGGAAAATTGAGACTTAGTCAATTAACAGGAATGGACCCAGCAGAAATTGTCATACCTTTAACTAAGGAGGACATTGAAAAATTATGGACAGAAAGTGAACCTTGGCATAGAGCTTGCAGTAATGTTTTGGGAGAAATTAACAGCAAATATCCCAAAAGCGATATGATTGATCTTATAAAGAGAGCTGATTGGATTTTGCCTCGAATTATACAGCAAAAACCCATATCTGGAGTTCATACATTTTATACAGATGTCAACAAACAAGGAAAGGGGGGTTACAAATCAGAAAATTTAAGTAAAGTGGTTCAAAGTCCATATAATTCAGTTCAAAAATCAGAAGTGTATGCTATTCTGTTGGTATTAATGGATTTTTCAGAAACTCTCAACATCGTAACAGACTCTCAGTATGCTGAAAGAGTGGTGTTACATATTGAGATTGCAGAATTTATCCCTGATGCTTCAGAATTAACTTCACTATTTATTCAATTACAAGATACAATCAGGAAAAGGAGTCATACTTTATATATAACTCACATCCGATCCCATACTGGTCTGTCAGGCCCTCTAGCACAAGGTAATGGTGAGATTGATAAATTATTGATAGGAAATGTGCTGGAGGCCACAGAATTTCATAAAAAAAAGCATGTTAATATAAAGGTTTAAAAAAGGATTTTTTTCCATAACCTGGCAACAACCCAAAGAAATAGTAAAGAAATATGGTACTTGTTCCTTCTACAATCAAATGTCATTACCAGCAGGATGTAACCCAAAGGGTACTCAGAGAAATGAAATCTGGCAGGTGGACATGTTTCACTTTGCAGAATTTGGAAAATTAAATATGTACACCACACCATTGATACTTATTCAGGATTTCAATGGGCAACTGCTTTGCGTTCTGAAAAAGCTGATTTTGTAATCACTCATTTGCTAGAAGTTATGGCCATCATGGGCATATCTGCACAAATCAAAACTGACAATGCTCCATCATATGTCTCTGTTAAAATGAAACAGTTTTTTGCTTACTTTAGTATAAAGCATATTACAGTTATACCACATAATCCTACAGGTCAAGCAGTTATAGAAAGATCAAACAGAACTCTAAAGTATATGCTAAATAAACAGAAAGGGGTAACAAAAACCCCCAGAAATAGACTGCATAATGCTCTATTAACTTTGAATGTTCTTAATGCCAATGAGAAAGGAACAACAGCTGCAGAAAGACAGTGGATAATAGAAAAAACTACAGAATTAAATCAGCCTATATACTTTAAGGATATGCTAACCTCAGAATGGAAACCAGGGTATGTATTACACTGGGAATGAGGTTTTACTTTTGTTTCTACAGGAGAAGATAAGCTGTGGGTACCATCAAAATTGATAAAGGTTCGATGTGAATAAGAGAGATCTCTTAATTAGAGGAGATGATAGTTCATCAACCAGCATGAACATCCAATTTAAACTAACTTATACCAGTAACACATGCCTTTTCATTTAATCAGATAATAACTTGCCAAAAAGGAACATCCCCAAAATTAGTCTTGGGGAAAGGTTTTTGTTTTTGTCTTTTAGGAGAATGAAGGTTAAGGAATCTGAAGAACACTGGACAAATGAGACAACTGAAGAAAAGGGACAAATCATCTATCCCAAGAAACAGAGTGAAACCGCGTATGGGTATATATTATCTAAAAAATTTTATGTCTTCCTAAATGTTTGTTTCTGCTTTTCTCTAAAGATTTAACACTATTGGTCTTCTAATAGTCCCAGATCAATTAAAATTTAAAGCTGACTTTGGAGTTGGAGAATGGCTCTCTCCTTCTTTAAACTCAAGCATGTTGTTAAAAGGAAAATGCAAACTCCCTGTATCATGCCAGAATAAAAGAGCCATCTTCTGCTATGGGACAGGACAAAAGCCAAATTAATTAAGGGACTATTCTATTACTAATCTCAACTCTTTGATTCTATTCTGATTCTTTAAACTTTTCTTAAAGTATGAATTTTATATCAAAATTTACAAGATTAACATATATAGATATATATACATTTTAAACTTTGTTAAGATATGAATGGTCATATAGAGTACTAAGTAATTCTAGAAAAAAAGGCTTCAATTAGCTGCATATATGTCTTTGTGTTCGAGTCTCTTATCAGTTTTCTGCAGGAAATCATGGCCAGGCCTAACATCAACTGAAGTCTCCAGAAAGAAGATGGGGCCCCACAACAACAACAATTCCACGTGGACAATAATAGTATCACTAAGCTGACTAACATCATCTACAGATCAACTTTGAACTACAAGGTGCTCAGAGCAATTTTGAGGTGACTAGCTGAGATGATCCAGTCTCAAAGACTACTTGAATAAGGACTTGAAATAAACCCTGAACTTTGGCATTATACACAGACTGGATAATGAAGGATATAGTTTCCTTTCCTAGAATTTGACAATTAACCTAAAATTTTTCTTTCAGGATAAAGAAAACTTCGCCCATACCCAGCAAGATGCAATTTTAAGAATATGACGCCCACATTCTCAAAGAGGTGGTGTGGGGCGTGTGGTTTTTTTGTTCTTTTTAATGGGTTTTGGGTCTGGGATGATTTTCATTGTTTATGGGGGTTGGTTACAAGTTGTTGTCAAGGGTTAGGAAAAAGGCTAAGCAAAGGAGATTAGATTTAAGGTTCTTGTTTGAAAGAAAGAAAGAAAGAAAGAGAGAGAGAGAGAGAGAGAGAGAGAGAGAGAGAGAAAGAAAGAAAGAAAGAAAGAAAGAAAGAAAGAAAGAAGAAAGAAAGAAAGAAAGAAAGAAAGAAAGAAAGAAAGAAAGAAAGAAAGAAAGAAAGAAAGAAAGAAAGAAAGAAAAAAGACAATTACTAGTTTTAAATACTTTACATTGGATTGGATTGTTTTATATTGTAAACAAATTTGAAACTTATATTTTTAGAAAATGCTATATGTGTATTTCTAATTGTATTCATACCATTCATTTAACAATGTAATGCAATTTTCTGATCCTTGAATGTTATTATTAACAACTATTATGATATAAAGAAATGAAAGTTAGTAGTTAGGCATTACAATAGAACTTGTAGTCATATTAGATATGTTTTAAAAATTGAGCAGAGATGTTTTAGACAGATCATCTTCAAACCCTTCAGAGAGCTATAGAATATGGCATTTAAAATGTTTTAATAACTTAGAAAATTTTTCTTTTTTGAGACATGTCGGCTCCCGGCAGTACCAATCTACTTCAGAGAAAACATGGGCATTGAAGAAACTGCATATGGAGTCAACTTTCATTGTGGCAAAAGTTAGCCACTGGACAACAATGTATCCTTGAATCAACAGGACAAAATGGACAGAACACGAAACAAAGGACTACTGATTCTTGCCAAAACAAGTGTGGTTATGGCTTTATCAAAAGGCATCTTCTGAGGCCAGGACAATATGGCCCCATCCCTGAAGTGGCCTTTGCAATCCGGAAAAGGTACAGTGCCCTTTTCTTTGAAGGTAGCTTAACAGGCAGAGGGCTGATGGCTTCTGTTGTGCAATGGAACAGCAGTTTAAAGCTCACGCCTCTCGATAGTAGACCGGCATTTAATAGAGGGATGTGGAGAAGAAGGGGATGCTGAGAAGAAGAATGGACAGCTGAGTTCAAAAACTTTCAACAATTTCCAGAATTTAAAATCCTGAATCATGACAGGACACTAGTGGAATTCAGGTGTTTCTGGTACATGGACTGCTCTCACCCAATGTTAGGTTGTACTGTTGACCTTGTGTACATCCTACTTCACAAAAGAGTCTGTCAGATATGATAAGCCTATAGGCTGAAGATGATGCCCCTATACTGTGGAAACCTCAGGTGACTGTCCAGGCAGCTGGCTGTTTCTGTCAACTCACAAATTTTTTGGAAGTTGCTTGCATGCACTTCCTGTTTTTATTTTTGTTAGCTAATATTATTTCCTTATTGGGTCTCTGAGGGGGTTGAAGATTAGTTAGTTATGGTTGAAGATTAGTTAGTTATAGTTGAAAATTAATTAGGATAGAAAGTGCATTAGATACATCTTGGATTTACCAAAATAGGATAGATAATGGAATTATTTTCTCTGATTTGTCAAATACCTGTTTAGGTATTTATTACTTGCATATATTGTATATAGTTATTGTACTTTTGTATATAGTTTTTCTTATGTTAGTTATAACCTTTTGCTTTTTTTCTTTTTATTAAAATAGAAAAGGGGAAATGTGGTGGTATTCTAATTGTACTGAAATGTTATTTTGATTGTATGTTAATAAATAAAGTTGCCCGGGTGTCAGAGCTATTAGAGCCATAGCAAGAGTGTGGCGGTGGTGGCACACTCCTTTAATCCCAACACTTGGTAGAAGAGCTAGGTAGATCTCTGTGTATTCAGGGATACAACCAGCATTGGAGACATATGCCTTTAAGACCTGGGGGGCTGTACATACAGACAGTGACGAGGCAGTCATGTGTTTGTGTTTACAACCAATGAGAAGGCAGAACAAAAGACTATGAAAAGACTTACACACAGGAAATAGTTCTTTTTCGGGAAGCTAGGAGCTCACAGGAGGAAGGGTAAGATTTTAGCTCTGAGCTCTGACCTCTTGGCTTTCTCTTTTACATTGGTTCTGTGTTTCTTATTTTATAAGATGTTTGGTTACATCTACATAAAACTGTTAACTGAAAAATGACAATACTTTGATTACTGTGAGAAGAATCAGTTGAGTTCATTTCTTTGGCCTGGTATGAAGAATAAGATCCAAAACTATGCCATCAAAAATCATATTAATTATTGTATATGTGTACATGTATAGGTATATATGAGGTTATACATATGCCATGTCACACATTGGAAATCAGAGGACAATCTGCAGGAGTATGCTTTCTATCCATCATGTGGATCTAATGAATCAAACTCAGATTTTCAAATTTGGTGGCATGTTACTTCCCTCACTGATCTGTTCCACAGGCTCATAAAGTGTAAAGACTACTATCTAACCTGTTTTTTTTTTTTTGTGTGTGTGTGTGAAGTAACAAATACATACTATTATTTTACCACTAAAATGAGAAAGACTTAATCTAAACCAGCATATCATTCACATGGACAGGAAAATATGCCTTAGAAAAAGCACACTGTTCTACTACAAATTGTAAGTAGTAGTATAACACCTCTCTAAAAATACAGGATGGTTGCCGGGAGGTGGTGGCGCACGCCTTTAATCCCAGCACTTGGGAGGCAGAGCCAGGCGGATCTCTGTGAGTTCGAGGCCAGCCTGGGCTACCAAGTGAGCTCCAGGAAAGGCGCAAAGCTACGCAGAGAAACCCTGTCTCGAAAAACAAAAATAAATAAATAAATAAATAAAAATAAAAAAATAAAAATACAGGATGGAACAATGTTCACTTTGGGAATTGTCCACTTTTTTATACCAAAAGAATATGCCCTCTCTGATACTTGTCCTATTGAACCCCTTGAGACTATGACACACAAAATGTTCACCATAGCCAATGTCTGCTCTCATCCTGTGAGAATATTTTTCTCTAAAATACTATGAGAGTTCCAGGAGATAATACATTTCTCTGTTCCAAATATTTTACTCCAAATCTTATAATTTCACTTTACGTCACAGCTGAATAAAATCTCATTGTCTATATGTATCACATTTTCATTATCTATTCATCAGCTACTGGGCATGGAGCCTAGTCTATTTCCTGGCAATTGTGAATAAAGTAGCAGTGAGAAAATATCACTATAATAAGACAGACTCCATTGAATGTGTGCCCAGGATCAGAATAGCTGGGTAAAGAGGTATTTTTATTCCTAATTTTTTGAGACATCTGCATACTGATTTCCATAGGAGATATACCAGTTTGCATTTTTACCAATGGTAAATAAAGATTCCTCTTTCCCTACATCCATACCTACATCCATTGCAATTTCATTTCTTAGTGTATAACCTTTAAAGTGTTTATTATTGACTGGTATTTCTACCTTCCTTTCTTTTTTTTTTACTTTATTTTGAGACATCTTTGTTCATATCTATAGCACCATGTTTGATTGGATTTCTTTTCTTCATGCTTTGTTTATTAAGCAATGTATTGTAGATATTAATGTGCTGTCAGATGTACAACAGGCAAAGATTTATCCCCATTCTTTATATTGTGTTTTTGTTGCTGTTATTATTATTAGTTTCTATTTCATCAATTCATGCCCTAATATTGCTTATTTTTCCCAATTTACTGCTTTGGATTTTTTTTGATCTTGTATTTCCAAAGTCATTTAAAATTTATTTTGCTTTTATTTATATGTAAATATATGTATCTCTGTGTATGTGCATGTGAATGGATACCCAGAGAGAACAGAAGATGTTGGCAGATAAGCCACACAATATAGATTCTGGGAAATGAATTCTGTTTCTTTATGAAAACACTGAGAATTAATTATCACTGAGAGATCTTTAAAGGCCCACTGTTTTTCCAACCTGGTGGAATACACCATCAAGTTATTTTTACATAAAAAAATGAATTTTATGTGAGCACATAGACCTACAAATTTCCCTTTGAGGAAGATGCTGATCACTTTTCAGATAATTTGGTATGTTATGTTTTCATCTTCTTTAATTCCAACCCCTTTCAAAATTATTTCTTGATTTATTCAATTACTCATTCATCTGTCATGAACTGCTTACTCTCCATAAATATATAAATTGTATGAGTTCCCTTTGGTATTGATTTTCAAGCTTTATTCCATCATGGTCAGATAAAATACATGAAGTTATTTCATTTGCCATTAATTTGTTAGTTTTTTCTTTGGTCCCAATATATAGTCTATTTTAAGCAAACTTCCTTGGGATGCACTATAATTAAAAGCAATGTGAGGAAGAAATGATTTATTTCATTAAGCACTTTCAGCTTTCACTCTACTATTGGGAAAATTCATTGCCAGTACTCAAGCCAGAAATTTGGAGCAGAGACCATGGAGGAAGGATGCTTTCTGGCTCCTTCTTAAGCACATGCTCAGATACCTTTCTTGTGCAGTTCACCTGCCTAGGGATGCTGCAGGCTACAGTTGGCTTGACCTTCACAAATCAATCACCATTCAAGACAATTTACTGCAGAGCAATCTGATGGATACAATTCTTCAGTTGAGTACTCTCCTGCTAGGTGGCATTAGACTGTGTCAAGTTGAAAATGAAAACTAACACACCAAGAAAATGATGTCATTCATTCACTTGTACCACGTAAATAAGTAGATACACTGCACTTGATCAACCCGCACTATCTTGTCACATGAATTTTTGCTGTATGCACCAAGAATCAACAGGAACTGAACCTGGGGTTGTTCCTAAGACTTTAGATTAACTTGATCCTTACTGTTGATGTTGAATTCTCAACATGTTTATTTTCTCATTGAAACTTTTGTCCCTTTTATCAATTCTGTTTTCTATACACATTCACACAAATAGATACACAGATAGATAGATAAATTTAGTGTCTGATAAGTGATTTGAGAGTTAATATTACTAAGTACGATTGTAACCAAATAACCTATATCCACCTATGCCAACTGACCAAGAAAAGGAGGATTATTTGATAAATTCTGCCATTAAAATTGGACCTGCCTCAACTGAATGGGGAGTCAGCAGAGCCTGTTACATTCAGAGGAGGGAATGGGGTGGGTTGGGGGGAAGGTTGCGGGGGAGGAGGGAAGAGAGCAGAATCTGTGAGTGGTATGTAAAATAAATAAAAAATGTCGTTAAAAAAATTGCCAAACCTAAACTGTAAATATTTTTTTCAATTCACTAGAACATTGAGGAAAGAATTTCAAATTTATATCTATTTAGGACATAGAAAAGGCATGACAGATTCTCTTCTAGCCAAGACTGGTCTGAAACTCATTATGTAGAGATGGGTGCTCTTGAAGCTCCTTATCCTTCTGTCTTCAACTCTTGGACACTCAGACTATCTGTCGTGGGCTGAAATTACTTACATGCACTACAATACCCAGATGTTTTTTGTTTATAATGCTGTTCTCTCTATTGATTCTAAAGGTTTTTTTTTTTCATATTAAATAAGCACAGTGGCAAATTAACCATGTCCTCAGACCTTTGTTTATATACTTTTATGCTAAAATCACAACTTTCTTATGTTTTTCTCCTTTGAAAGAATTATTTTGTTTTTTATTTTAACTTGGAATACTATTTTGTATGATTTGTAAAAGAATCTTATTAAAATTTATTTTGAAATGTTTTACTTATATTTATCTCATTGAAATTATGGGGGATCTTGTGGATATGTTGATATCTGCAATTGTTTCAGTTTTTAAATATAATTTATTAATTTTGAACTCTAGTTAGAAAACACTGTTTCAGAACTGGAGAGACAGTTCTTGGATGAAAGCATCTACTTATCACCTATGTTGGACAGTTCACAACTGTGTGTAAATATAGCTCTAAACAGGACCCAATGAGTCTATGCTTGGGAAGTACCTGTCCTCAGGTAAACATACTCCAACCCAGACATAAACATACACATAATTTAAAATGATAAAATAAACCTTTCAAAAACTATTGTGTCACTGTCATATTCTGTCTCTCTTCTTTCTAAGATTCATCTTTTATACATTACATTTAATCTCCATAGTCTAGTATGTCTTTTACCTTATGTTCTTTCTCAAGTACCATCTTCGTTCTGTTTGCTTGTATTAATCATTATATATACTTCCTTTTAATTTTTTTCAATTTACTAATTCTCAAAAGATTAATTTGAGAACTTTAGGTTTTCATTTTTATTCAAATCTGAACATCTCTTTGATCCAGTTGTCTACTACCATTTTCTCTTACTGGATTTGTTATATACATGTGTTTTTTAATCACTTTCATTTTAATTACCATTAACATTTTGAATTATTTTTTTCTTAAACATCAAAATAATCATAATTTTATTCAATTCCATTCAAATAATCCAATGTATATATAAAGAGAGATATGACTCATTTGATTAATTTGTTTTAATATTGTTACTGTTAATCTTGCCTGAATATTTTACTCTTTAAAATTCACTGTAGACTTTGTTGGCCAAAATTTGGATTACATTTACTTTATGTTATATTCTACAGAAAACATTTGGCATGTTAAGTTTTCTTCTGCTAGAGGTTAAATTATAAATATGCCCTTTAGTAGTCTAGATAGCTTATAACTGTTGTTTTCCTTCTTTGGCCTCTCTTTGACTATCAAAATAATGTGCACTTCAAGTACATGTATTTTATCCTTTTCTGTAGCATCAGCTGAAATTCTATTGCTTTGAGGAATGATTTCATAGTAGGTTGAACTATAAGTTTCATATTCTTAGAATTGTGTGGCCTCTGAAACCTCTGCAAAGCAGTCTAGCTCCTGTGTGGTGAATTTCTGCAAAATAGTCCCCAGTTATTGTTATGTGTTACTGTACACACACACACACACACACACACACACACACACACACACACACGCATGCATGCACATACATACATGAACATATCTTTGTATTCATTAATGGGCATGAAGGAATATTTTTGTTTGCCTTTCTCTGTGTTTCTTCATTCTGACAATTTACATTTGAAATCCCAATTTCCCTGACAGCCTAAATTCTTCTCTTTTCTCCTCATCCTATCAATTAGTTATACACATCTCACTCCTAATTATTTATATCTATTTTCCTGTATAACCAGGATCTTGCTCTGGCCTCAATCTGTTGTCAGATCATTGTGCTCTCCACTAAGTGTACTGAGATGAGGGACAGTATATAGTGGATGACAGGTAGAGTTTGTTACAAACAAATGTGAGGCATTCTAAAGAGTGGATTTTAGTCAAAAGTACTTTGATTTCCATTTAAAACAAAATATAACAAAATAAACCAATACAACCAAGGATTTAAAATGCTTCTTGAAGTTACTAGAATAAAAGACTTTCCTGAGGTTACTATTCAGGTTCCAATGATTGACAGGGCCATTTGGATGACAAGTCTTTATTCTTTAATACAAAGCCTCTGGTTACATAATAATCTTATAATTTTCCTAGTTGTTCAGACAGTGCTGTCTCTATACAGGGCCAGAAATTCAATCCACTAAAATCATGTAACAGATCAGTTTACAAAGAATCATGGAAAATAAAGATAAAAGAAAATTCATAAAATAACTGCTTTGGTGCAGAAAAAAAGTTTTCCCTCAATGAGCACCTCTTTTGCCTCAACCTCCCTTCCTTTGGTCTAATCTCTAGATAGCTGTTTGTTACTACATGGTGCTCTGTAGTTTCTTCTGATTTTCACTCAAAAATAATCTCATTGTGTCAGGTTTTTTTGTTTCTAAAAAAGTATCCAGATTAGACAAGTGTCACAAGTGTGGTACATTCAAATATACAGACAGGTTTGTATATTTCCACAATGTCAGAATTCATTGAATAGGAATAGATTAACAACAGATTGCTGATTTAATGCCATCAATTTCCCAGAAATTGCCAATTTTCTCAATACCTGTGGCAGAGTTTGAAAATAAATTCCTCTATTCCAAACTTATTGCTTATGTCAACTGTCAAACCACATATTATACTTCATACAATAAATCAATCTATCTCTGTGAATCTCTCTGTGTCTCTCCATCTCCTTCTATTTGTCTGTGTATCTATGTGTATGTCTTTATGTTTCTGTGTATATATTATAGAATGTATGTAAAGGGTTCAGAGTCAAAAACAAGTTCAAGTGTTTTTATCATAGAAGCTGGCAGCAAGACAAAAAGAATCTGTATTGATAAATGGATAACTTGCAGGAGAAGTTGCAGACTGTTGCATGATCAGCACAGAGTCAAGCTGCAGGTTAAGAGTTGAGCCATAAGAATAAAGTGAAGCAAAGCCTGAACCAGGTCTCTACAAAGAAACAGGAAGAAGGATGGATCATAGGTCTAAGCTGGTGAACAGGAAAATGGATTGATCACAGCTGGAGGAGGCCACATCAACACTGAGGATCACACCTGCCTGAAGCTTCTGGAATAGTTGAATGTTCTTTGCATGCTGATCCCTTAATAGACACAATAGGTGGTTAGATAACATGCTAGTGGGAAAATTACCACTGTAGTCTTATTGTATTCCTATTTATTGCATCCAAGTGAGTATGTTACACCATTTTTTGGTCTATTGAATCAAATAAGCTGTGGCTGCCTCTTTTTACTGGTACTTGAATGTTCTCATTTTCCCATATAGTCCCAGTCCATCTCATTAAGTTCCAGGGTTGGTACACTTTATACTCCCAAGAGTAAGTCATTTATCAGTCTGTCCCTCTTGGTTAGTACCAGAAAGGTGGTTCTACTTAAAGATTAACTCAGATGCATAGATATTCTCCATCTGTAAAATACTATCAAATCTATTTGTAATGTACTATTTCTTGAAGCAGAAGTCAGTCTAAAAATGCACTGCTTTATACAGTATAGAGTAACATAGGGAAGGACACAGCCTTAATCCACTTTTCCCTATTCATTTGTTTGTTTGTTTGCTTATTTATTTATTTGCTTACTTCTAGTTTTTTTGAGACAGTGATTCTCTGTGTAGTTTTGGTGCCTGTCCTGGACCTTGCTCTGTAGACCAGGCTAGCCTCGAACTCACAGAGATCTGCCTGGTTCTGCCACCCAGCCCCCATTCATTCTTTATCAGATATCCTTCTTTGTGGTGATATATTGTGTCCCCCAATATACTATGTCTCCCAGTAAAATTTATCTGAGCATCAGAGGAAAAAGCCAGCCACTATAAGTAAACATAGAAGTCAGGCAATGGTAGCACACACCTCTAATCCTATCACTTAAGAGGCATGGATATCTCTGGATCTCTGTGAGTTCCAAGCCATACTGGGAGCAGAGCCAAGCATGGTGACACATGCTTTTAATTCCAGCACTAACTATAGAGGGCTGGAAGTCTGTACAGACAGACAGGAAGTGACAGAGCTTGGCAGGAAGAGGAAGTGATGTAGCTGGGCTGAGAGAGCCAATGAGAGAACAGAACAAAAAGGCATATAGGTGTGGGTATATGGGAAGTAGGTCTCTTTGGAGTCTGAGGTGTTGGTGAGGTGAGGTTAGCTTGTGGCTTTTTATATTTCCCTGATCTTTCAGTTTTCACTCCTATATCTGGCTCCATGTTTTTTTATTTAATAAAACCACTTAATAATTCGTCTACAATTGGTGCCCAACATGGGTCTCAAACCTATGACACTGTAATTAAGAGTCTCATGCTCTAGTGACTGAGCTAGCTGGGCTTACTTTCACTGTGGCAAAAGTTAGCCACTGGGCAAGAAAGTGCCCTTGAATCGACTGCTGACAATATTCTGTCCAAAATGGACAAGCAGGACACAAAACAAAGGGCTGCCTATCCTTGTCAAGACAAGTGTGGTTGCAGCTTTGGCAACAGGAGTCCTCTGAGGCAAGAGAAATATGGCATCATTGATGAAGTGGCTTTGCAATCCAGAAAAGTTACTAAGTCATGTGGCTAAATATAATCTTCTGAGTGATTATTTTATAAGGGGGCAATTTGACTGTGGGGACCTGGTGAGACCAGAGAAACCTTAAAACTACATTTAGCTACCTAATGTGGAGCAAGGGTTTCCACCTAAAATCTGAGAAAGCTTTTTAAAAAAAGTTCTAAACTAGAGCTAAAAACAGCTTCCTAGCTATGTCTCTCAGGCAAGCCATGAGCTATAGAATGGCAAGTTCACAGCATCATGTAGGATTGACCTGTAGCATGATGGATACCCACCATGGTACACAGAGGCATTTCCAAACCATGCAGTACTAGTACACGGCATGGTGAATTTAGCTTTTGCTAGTACAGAGAAGAAATATATATATATATAGTTTCTGGGCACTGCTTTGATGGAGGCATAGACCTACTGCTTCTGAGAGTTGGTGGTGTGTATGGCTCCCAGAGCTCACAGTAAATGTATCACCACCATATTGGGAAGCTGAAGTGGGTAGAGTCAGCAGCCAAGGCTTCGGATTCAGTACTAGCTACTGCAGTTTAAAGCAAGAGATTGACAAAAGGCAGATTCAGATGGAATAAGACTTTAAATTGTTTATGGTGTGTGTAAAAATGGACGTAGGCTTGGAAGAGAAATGAAAATGAATATAGACAGTTATATAAAGTAATAGTTTTAAAAAGTAAAGTCTTTAAACAGACAGTAAAGGTAATATAAAAAATAAGACAAGTAAAGAAGGATATTACACAGAGAATCTATGTTGTCTTGGGGATTTTTAACTGCAGAAAGACATTTGATTATAAAGGCTGCTAAGTTAAATTTATATATATAAAAGGTATCTTGACTTCAAAATTGTTGTCTAAGGATATGTTGCTTTGGAAAACAGGTTCTGCTTTTGTTTCCACAAAAGATGAGAACCTATGGATTGCTTCCAAGCTAAGATGGTTTAATCAAGAAAAAACCCTTGAGAGGTTTCCAGATGTTTCAACATCCAGATCAGCTTCAAGGCAACTTGCTCAGAAAATGCAGCCTCATAGACTACTCTAGTCAGGACTTGACCATAATTCTTAATTTTCTCAGGATCCCCATAAGATTGCCAGCACCCTCATCTATCAGGAAGTAGTATACAAAGCTAGGTCCAAACATTTAAACATTTAAATGTTTACTTTATTTTATTGATTATAAATGCAATTGTAGATGTAACCATCTTATTAAATGAGAAACACAGAGCCAAATGCCTAGTTAAAAGCCCAAGAGGTCAGAGCAGTAGTTAACAGCTAAAAACCCTTTCTTACCCTTCACTGCTGCACGAGCTGTTGGGCGCCATTTCTAGCTAGAGTTTTCCTGCCTGACCCAGGGTCAGGACAAATCTTTTTTACCCAACCAAGTAAACACACAGAGACTTATATTGCTTACAAACTCTATAGCCATGGCAGGCTTCTTGCTAACTGTTCTTATATCTTAAATCAACCCATTTTTTTTAATCTATAAATTGTCATGTGGCTCATGGCTTACAGGTATCTTAACATGTTGCTCTTCATGGCAGTGGCTGGCAGCATCTCTCTGACTCAGCCTTCCTGTCCCCAGAATTTTCTTCTCTGCTTGTCCCACATATACTTCCTGCCTAGCTACTGGCCAATCAGTATTTTATTTATTAACCAATCAGAGCATTTAATATACAGAACATCCCACAACATGCAATCTCTTTCTAAAGAAGAAGAGATATGATAGGATGAAAGCATAGATTATTGAATATACTTTTAAAGAGCAACAACTTGTTGAAAAATGTTTTACATTGTTACGGATTTTAGTTTAATGATACAAATTTAAAGTTAATTTTGTTTTACATCTATGTATATTTCTACTCTGATTTAAAGGTTTTTTTGTGCAACTCATGTGAAATTTTCCTGTATTGTTGAGAAATACAGATTGATAATTAGTCATTTATGATAATCAAACTTAAAGTCATGTTAGTTTGTAAGTATACATAGATATATTTCAATTAGGTAGGTAATCTTCAAACACTTCAAAGACCTACATAACATGGCATTTAAAATATTTTAAAAACTTAGACTTTCCTGGACAATGAGACACATCTGTTCCTGGCAGGACTGATTTACTTCAAAAGAAAGATGGGAATTGAAGACACTCCACATGGATTTTATCTTCTTCTTGGCAAAAATAGTCATTTGGGCAAGAAACTGTTCTTGCCTGGACTGCTTGACAAAATGTTGTATCGACTGGACATGTAGGACCCATAGGAAGGTGACCACTGAACTTTGCAAGGTGAGATGGTCCTTCAGGTTCCTGCTTCACAGACGAGACTGCCAGATATTCTACAAGACACAGAAAGAAGTGACTGAGAGATTCTAGACCTATAGGCTGAAGATGGATGCACCAATATTGCAAAGGAAATTTAGATGACTGTCCAAGCAGGTAGCTGTCTCTGTCATTTCCAGAAATTTGGAAGTTGCTTACAATGCACTCCTGCTGACTGAGGTAATATTTTTCTGAGGTCTTTGGTGTAGTTGAAGACTAGATAGTTACAATTTTCCTTGTTTCTAATAAAAGATAGATTAGATATGAAACTTTAGAAGCACAAATATAGGCTAGATAGAATATTTTCTTTAATTTTGTCAAATACAAATAGACTAGATATTATAACTGTAATTCTTTCTTGATAACTGTTTTGTTATATGTAATTTTACTATATTAAAGTTAAAACCTTCCTTTTTGACTAGACAGAAAAGGAGAAATGCTGTGGGATATCGTTCTGTATGCTGTGAATATGTGTTGCTCTGATTGGCTGATAAGTAAAATGCTGATTGTCTAGTAGCCAGGCAGGAAGTATAGGTTGGGTGAGCAGACAAGGAGAATTCTGGGAAGAGGAAGGGCTGGATCAGGAGTTACTAGGCAGACACAGAGGAAGCAAGATGACAAGGTAGAACTGAAAAAACTTACTAAGCCACTTGGCTAAATATAAATAATAATTACAGGTTAATTTAAGTGTAAGCTAGTCAGTAATAAGCCTGAGCTGATGGTTGAGCAGTTATAATTAATATAAGCTTCTGAGAGTAATTATTTCATAAGCAGACAATGGGAATGCAGGGTTCTGGCAGGACCAGAGAAACTGTCTGACCATTCTTTTTGGTCACAGATCATATAAGTATTTATATTATACCTTCACCATCTGGAAGTGTATACTTGCTTCTTAGATTATTGCATAAATCAACTGAGTGAAATGATTATGTTATTTACAAATCTCAAATAAATGGATTTCATCTCATAAAATAGTAGCTATCCAATGGATACAATATCAATATATTCCTTTTCGTAGTAAATGGCTCAGGATAAAATATACATAAAGCTTTGCTTACATTATGTCGAGATAGAATAGAATATTTTGAATGTTGATATAATGAATATGATAGTTTCATTAAATTACTTATAAAGTTATTCATTTTATTCATTTAGAGAGTAAATACGATTATTTGTGTGAAAAACACAATTGACTATGAGTTACTTAAAATTCAATGAGTGCTTGGAGTGAGATTTTCACTTGAAGAGAATGTGTGTGTGTGTGTGTGTGTGTGTGTGTGTGTGTGTGTGTGTGTATTTAAGAATATTTCTCATGTGCACATGAAATGCATATTACTTTAACCTTAGCCAAATTGGTTAAATAGCTTAAAAATTATTTTGGTATTCATTATTTCTTCATCAAAAATATTCTAATAAGTATGGCAATACATAACACAAAAGATTATCTCTCATTTGCCAGAAGTTAAAGGTAATTCTTCAGTGCAGATAACTACATCCACAACATCCAGAAGATCCTACCTGGATCTGCTTTGAATGTCTCATCCCTAAGAACTAGCATTCACAATAACAGAAGGTGCTATTCAAGCTTCCAAGTGAGGGAAACAATTAGTAGTCCTACAGTGCTATATATGATGCATATTAGCCATAACAATGACAAGCAATAAATGACAATCCTAAAGGTACAAGAGTGACACTTGTCAGCAGCCAAAACCTATCTAGTTGGACTTAAGATCCTATCAACTGGAGGAAAACTATGTCTGGTACTAAAAACTCAGGCAAATATTGAGGGATATTAGGGTCATAAATCATAAAGGAGATCCTGCCTCTGCCACACTGTTAAACCAGCATAATTTCCAAATATATTCTTAATTCTTATCCTTATGTCCACAGGTAAGTATAGCTCTCACCCTTCATCATAGAAATTTCTCTTTGCAGTAGGAGTCAATTACAGAAAACCACAACCATTCAAATTGCAAAGAACATAATTATAGGGTGCCCTGTACCAATTGATATATCTAAAGCACAGCAACTCCTGCATCTAAGGCTGGGGGAACATTAACGAAGGAAGAGGGAATGGTAAGATTGTAAGATTTAGAGGACCAAAGAATGAGAGGGACATTTCGTCTATGCTACTTCAAAAATATAACTGCTAAAACAATATTACTGTACACCACCATTGAAAATGCTAATGTGCAGTGAGGAAATAGCATGAAAGAACAACAAACATTTAAGGAACTGAGCCCCTCTCCCAATTGATTATCCAATTCCAAGTATTCAGTCATATTCATTCAGGTAACCCTAAATTAACTCAGGAGGTTATGTTTACAAATACATAAACACACACAAACATGTACACACATAGACACATATTCTGCCACAAGACTAAAATTAAAATAGATACATAAATAAAAAAATAATTCAGTTGACTGAATTTAGTTTATATATGCAGTGATTAATTACTATGTAGTTAAATTACCATTATCTTCCATAGACGGTTTATGTAATTTTGATAAACTTGTAGCCCCACGATAAAACAACTAAGTCTTTTGGGTAAATTATATTTTCTATAATAGCACTTTCACCTCAATATGTTTTTCCCTCCATTCCAAATTACTATGCTATTTTTGGAGATAAAATCAGAGATTCATTATTGTTAGGCAATATGAAGATATTTTAAGACCTTACACTATTTCCTTGAAATGCTTTACCATATTAAACAGTAAAAGGAAATCATAGAAAGAGCATCATTTGTGCTGATTATACCTTTTCACTGTCTTGGTTTTTGACACCATCGTGCTTGTCAAAAATACATACTTGAAAAGTATTAGATGAATTTAAGTAGATATTCAAATTGTATATGCATACAATAAACTTATAGATACTTGCTTAAAAAATTTATGTGAAATATTATAATTACTTACTTACTTAATAAAATATATGAACTTACATCACAATCCCTGACTTCAAGCTCTACTATAGAGCTACAGTAATAAAAACAGATTGGTATTGGCATAAAAACTGACATGTGGACCAATGAAATCAAATTGAAGACCCTGATATTAACCCGCACACCTATGAACATATAATTTTTGACAAAGAAGCCAAAAGTGTACAATGGAAAAAAGAAAGCATCTTCAACAAATGGTGCTGTCATAACTGGATATCAATGTGTAGAAGGCTGCAAATAGATGCATATCTGTCACCGTGCTCAAAACTTAAGTCCAAGTGGATCAAGGACCTCAACATAAATCCAGCTACTCTGAACCTGCTAGAAGAGAAAGTAGGAAGTAGTCTTGAATGCATTGGCATAGGAGATCACTTCCTAAATATAACACCGGTAGCACAGGCACTGAGAGAAACAATCAATCAATGGGACCTCTTGAAACTGAAAAGCTTTTGTAGAGCAAAGGATATGGTCAACAAGGCAAAGCGACAGCCTACAGAATGGGAAGAGATCTTCACCAATCCCACATCTGAGAGAGGACTGATATCCAGAATATATAAGGAACTCAAGAAATTAGACATCAAAATGACCAACAGTCCAATGAAGAAATGGGCTATAGAACTAAACAGAGAATTCTCAACAGAGGAAACTCAAATGGCTGAAAGACATTTAAGGAATTGCTCTACATCCCTAATCATCAGGGAAATGCTAATCAAAACAACTTTGAGATACCACCTTATGCCTGTCAGAATGGCTAAGATCAAAAACACTGAAGACACTATGCTGGAGAGGATGTGGAACCAGGGGAACTCTCCTTCACTGCTGGTGGGAATGCAAGCTTGTACAACCACCTTGGAAATCAATATGGCACTTTCTTTGAAAATTGGGAATCAATCTCCCCCAAGATCCAGCTATACCACTCTTGGGTGTATACCCAAGAAATGCTCAATCATACCACAAGAGCACTTGCTCAGCTATGTTCATATCAGCATTGTTTGTAATAGCCAGAACCTGGAAACAACCTAGATGCCCTTCAACTGAAGAATGGATAAATAAATTGTGGCACATATACACAATGGAATACTACTCAGCAGAGAAAAACAATGCCATCATGAGGTTTGCAGGCAAATGGATGGATCTAGAAAAAATCATCCTGAGTGAGGAAACCCAGACTCAGAAAGACAAATATGGTATTTACTCACTCATAGGAGGATACTAGATGTGGAACAAGGATGACTGGACTGCTACTCACATCACCAGGGAGGCTACCTGGAAAACAGGACCCCAAGAAAGACACGAGGATTGCCCAATGATGGAGAAATGGCTGAAATCTACATGAACAACCTGGACATGAGTGGGAGCAATGAAAGGCAAGGGTCGAGGCAAAGAGAGTGGGAGATCCCAGCTGGATCAAGAACATAGAGGGAGAACAAGGAATAGGAGATCATGGTTAATGAAGACCACATGAGAAAAGGAAGAAACAAAATGCTGAAGAGGCCCACAGAAATCCACAAAGATACCCCCACAAAGACTGCTGGCAATGGTCGAGTGACAGCCGGGACTGACCTACTCTGGTGATGGGATGGCCAAACACCCTAATAGTTGTGCCAGAAACCCCATCCAAGGACTGAGGAATCTGGATGCAGACATCCACGGCTAGGCCCTGGGTGGAGGCCCGGGAGTCTAATTAGTGAGAAAGAGGAGAGTTTATATGAGCGAGAATTGTTGAAACCAAGGTTGGATAATGCACAGGGACAAATAGCCAAACGAATGGATACACATGAACTATGAACCAAAGGCTGAGGGGCCCCCAACTGGATCAGGCCCTCTGAATAGGTGAGACAGTTGATTGGCTTGATCTGTTTGGGAGGGATCTAGGCAGTGGTACCAGGTCCTATGCTCATTGCATGAACTAGCTGTTTGAAACCTGGGACTTATGCAGGGACACTTGGCGCAGTCTGAGAGGAGGGGCCTGGACCTGCCTGGACTGAGTCTACCAGGTCAATCTCAGTCCTCGGGGGAGGATTTGACCTGGAGGAGGTCGGAATGTGGGGTGGGCTGGGAGGAAGGGGAGGGGTGCAGGAAGAGGGAAAACAAGTGAATCTGTGGCTGTTATGTAGAACTGAATGGTATTGTAAAATAAAATAAAATATATGAACTTTAATCCTATTATAATGAAATATTCTAGATTACCCTATGTATATATTTATTTTATTTTTTAATTTTACTTCTTGTATTTTAATTGTTTTCAAAATGAATATATAATTATGTCATTTCTCATTCCCTGCCTCCAATCTTTTCCAAGTACCCTTCTTCTTGCTCCTTCTTGAAATCATGGTCTTAGTTTCTTTATGTGTTATTTCTATATGTGTGATTCCTAACTACATTCTAAAGCTTATACTTCTACCCACAAATAGGTGTAGCTATTACCTTTCATCAGATATGCTTGTTTTAACTGAAATAATTATGGAAAACTGCAGCTGAACACAGTGAGGAAGTCAACTGATGGTCAAGACCCCACCCCTAATGGATACATCTGAAGCACAATTCCTGAATTTAATGCTCAGAGAACATTGAGGAAGGAGGGAATCAAAGAGTTGTAATGGCCATAATACAAGGAAGACTTCTGTGATGCTTTTTGTCCTAGGAATAACTGCATAAACCAGATCTGAACATCGGCAATGTCAATATACATACTACTAATGCAGAAGTGGGTATATCTTACTTGATCCCACATCTAGACAAAGACCTACAGGCAAGTAATAAAGGCTGAGAGTAGGAGAATTAGCCTCTTCCAGGAATGAGCTCCCTAATTTATATATACATATATTATATATATATACATATATATATAAATATATTTATAAATATAAATAATTATATATACATATATGTATATATATGTATATATGTATATATACATATATATACATACATATATATATACTTTGAGAGTGTGAGATGGCTATGGGAGGAGTTAGAGGTATGGAAAATATTGGAGGGAGGGGAAGGGATAGAAAGGGAAAGATACAAGTGATGTAATTATAATTTAATTAAATACTTTTTTTAAATGAGTTTATTTCTGAGTAGTATATGGGAAATGCATTCTATTCTATTTGTTCATATGTTCATCTTTTTACCAATACTATTTTGTTTTCATGATTGTTTTATCTTGTTACAAGTTTTTTGGGTACCAACTATTTTTGTTTGGTACATTGTGTTTGGTTTTACATTATTTCTCTGTTTCATAGCCTTGCAGTAGGGCTATGCTCTTTTGTACAATATGATGTTTTCATCCTGTTTTTCTCTTTGAACCTAACATGTTACTGTGTAATTATTGCATTAGTTGGATTACACCCACCTGTTTTCTAGTTACTTTCTAGTAAAATTAGGATTTTTTGTTTCTTCTTTTATAGATGTTACTTTTTTTTCCTTTTTACAATTTCCTTTTTACAATTTCTTTTTTGTTTATTATTTTTCCTGAGACAGCATCTCATTGTGTATTCGTGGTTGGTATAAAATGCGCTGTATACACAGGCTGATTTAAATTTACAGAGATACTCATGCCTCTGCCAGCCAGATTCTAGGATTGAAAGTGTTCACTACCATGCCTGGTATAGTTTTTTTTCTTTTGTTTTTTGCCTGTCTCTCTGGAGTTATAATACACCATTCTTTCTTGATTTTACATAGTTGTCTTGTTTTATAAGTTACATAAAAATCTGCATCAATTCTAAAAATAGTATATAACACACCATGAGGAACACCTTAAGAATATTTTCAGATTATTTATAAATTGACAACAATGTCACAAGTAATTGGAAGTAATTACTGCTTACATATTTACTTTTGTGCATGCTATACAGATACCAAATATATTATGTGTATTATTTATATAGTTATATTTTAAAGCAACCAAATAACTTTAAAATGCATGTCTATCATTTTTTTTAATTCCTGGCACTTCTCTTGTATTTAGGCTCTCATTTATGATGTATATCATTTTCTTTTTATTTCATGAATACAGTTCATTATGGACATAGTAAATCTGCTATCTTATAAATTCCCCAGATGCTATCTGTATTAGATCTTCAATTCTCATTTGCTGTTGGTGGTTATTTTCTTTGGGTATGAAATGCAGCTGTTTTAGATTTCAATCACTGTTATAATAAATTACAATAAACTGAGTAGCTTAGTGATCTACAATCAATCATGCTAATCATAGGCAATGGTGCATCTGATGTCTCAAATTAGTTTCATGGGGCTAAAGTCAAATTTTCAACAAAAATGTGCTCCTTTTCAAGGCTCCCAAACGGTGCCTGATTCTTTCATTTCCAGATTCCAAAGAGTACCAATATTTTTAGTTTATGGACCATCTGTGCCTCACAATATTTCACTCTCTTTATTACCTTCAAACATTTCATCACTGCCATTTAAAAACTTTTCAATTGTATACACCCCACATTCATGTCATGTTTAGACTGAGTTAATCATTTTCCACTTTCCATTTCTGATGCTGTTATGGTTGCCATTTGAAGTAAGCTTCAAAACAATTGATGGAAAACTGGGTTCATGATTTCAAACAGTAGATACCTTTGTAAATATTGTTTTGTGCAAAAGTGTTTTTTAATGTCCTGTGCTGATCATTGGATAGAAGGACTTTAGTGTAATAGACAGGTAATTATAATTGATTATTTTTGCATTTTCCCATGATAAAATTTTACTTCAGGGGACAGTGCTTGGAAATTCTTTCAGTGATATTTTAAATTGTATTTTCTTTTGGCTTTTTTCTTTTTTCTTTTTATTTGAAAAATTTATTCATTTTACACACCAACCACAGATGCCCCTGTCATCCCTCCTCCTGCTCTTCCCACACCCGCATAATCTGCCCACCCTCATCCACCCCTCCTGCAAAAGGGTAAGTTTTCCCATGGGGGGGACATCAAAGCCTGGTACATTCAGTTATGAGAAGACACCGCCCCTCCCCCTGCCTCAAGGGTGAGGAAGGTGTTTGACCAAAGCTAATGGGATCCAGAAAGCCAGCTCATGTACCTGATCACACTGCCAGGGGCCCCTCATACAGACCCAACTACACAACTCTCTCCCATATGCAGAGGGTATGCATCTGTCTGTCTAAAGTTCGTGAGTTCCTTTTAACTTGGTTCAGTTGTCTCTGTAGGTTTCCCCTTCATGATTTTAACCCCACTTGCTCATATAATCCCTCTTCTCTCTCTTCGACTGGACTTCCGGAGCTTGGCCTGGTGCTTGGCCAAGCACCATCTGCTTCTATCAGTACTGGATGAAGTCTCTGTAGTGACATTAGGGTATTTACCAATGTGATTACCAGGATAGGCCAGTTCGGGCACCCTCACCATTATTGCTAATAGTCCAATCTGGGGTCGTCCTTGTCGATTCCTGGGAATTTCCCTAGCACCAGGTTTCTCCCTAACCCCATAATGACTCCCTCTATCAAGATATCTCTTTCATTGCTCTCCCACTCTCCCCCTCCCCCATCTCAATCATCCCTGTTCCCCCATTCCCTCATGTTCTCATCTCCCATACCCTACCCTCTATTGCCACCCCCATCCCCAGTTCACTCATGAAGATCTCCTCTGTTCCCGATTTCAAAGGTGATCCGTATGTGATCAGCTTTGTTTTTTTTTCTTCCTGCATCCTTTAATAGATTACCTTTCCTAATAATTTTAGTTATATCCAAGCCTCATTTTTGTTCAAATCTTAATAATATTGTACTATTGTGGAAATAATAATCTAAAATATGATTCAAGATATACTAAAACAAGCACACAAAACTTAATGTCTATGTGTGCTATTTATCATTATTGTAAATTGATGGAATATCATAGATAGGCTTGCAAACTTTAGTACAACAGGCATTAAGGGGAAAAATTGTTGCATACATCTTCATGTTATCCAAGTGTCAAATTAGATTATATTAGTTTGTAAAAATGTAATTGAAGACAGCTTATCATTCATTTTGAGAACATTTTCCCATGAGTGAATTATTACATAAATCACGTTTGGAAAATATGTTGTGAAAAGAGGTGATTTCATGTTTAAAGATTTATTTTGTCAAGGTAAAGAGTAATATAACAGAAAATTTATGACGGAAAGTTAACAAAGAGCCAAATATAAATACATGTAAAGGGTGTAAGTACACTAGACAAAAATGTAGTTCAAAAAGCCAAAGTTCTGATCAACCTTTTAAAAAAATTTTCAGAGCAACACAAATTAAAAAATAAATAAAATATTCTTATTTCTTTTAAGTTAGTTAAACAGAATATGTTGTAGTTATTGCAGTTCTCTCAGGATTTTGCTAAATACTGCCACTATTTTCAGTGGCAATTTTTATATAAAATATTTTAACTAGAAGAAAAAATGAAGTAGAGTAAGTAACATTTGTATTTACCATGGTGTCATCAGTTTTCAACTTCTTGGTAGACTAATATTATTTTTATGTAAAATTGCTTTTTAATGTGTTGAACAATTCCCCAGTAGTTGATGTGTAGTAAATATGAAGGTTATAAACCATTTAAAGCATTTGTACTCATTTAGCAGGAAAGAAAATTTTGAGTGACATTTTTCAAAATACTCTTATACCTTTCTGAAAACTCATTTTAAGCCACTGAATAATTTCTACCTATCCCAACCAAATGATTGTTTTGTTGCTTCAAGGGACATACTATTGAGAAACTCTCAATATGCAAGTGAAAATATTATTGAGAAAATTGAAAATAAGATTCCTTGAGAACTAAAAGGAGACCAGTAGGAAGGGTGTAAAAAGAGAGAGAGTGGAGAGGTGAATATGAATAAATATTATACACATGTTTGAAAATGGAATGATGAAATATTGTTTGGTTAACGTAATGCACTCTAATAAAACTCTGTTTTTTTTTTAAGTTCTGAGTGTATTGCCATTACTTGTTTGCTATAGTTTTCCGATCCTACTTAGTAGAATACTCATTTTCAGAAATTAAAAACAAATGTGAGTTATACTGTAATCTAAAGTAGTATATTTCATCGTGAGAAAGACAAGCATTTGTAGGTGTAAAGACAATATAAAAGTTCATTTTGCCCATCTCCATTTGTAGAGCAATAGGAAAAGTGTTAAATGCGACCTAAAAACTACAGAAGACAGTATCATTTAAAAATGTTTTTCATTGCCGGGCGTGGTGGCGCACGCCTTTAATCCCAGCACTCAGGAGGCAGAGCCAGGCGGATCTCTGTGAGTTCGAGGCCAGCCTGGGCTACCAAGTGAGCTCCAGGAAAGGCGCAAAGCTACGCAGAGAAACCCTGTCTCGAAAAAAAACCAAAAAAAAAAAAAAAATGTTTTTCATTAAGTCTTTGAGAATTTAATACAAACAGTTTTGATCATCTCTAACCCCAGCTCTTCCCAGACCCGGCCCTGCTCCCTACACAGCCAACATTGTGCCTGTTTTCCTTATCCTCTCAAGACCGATTTGTGTTGCCAAAATATTCTTTGATCTGCATCCTCTTTTAGTGGAGTGTGGTCAGTTTACCAGGGATTATACTCTTAGAGAAAAGTGATTCTCTCTTTCTCAACGTCTACCAATTGCCAATAACTCCACAGATTTCATGCTCAACCCCAACCTCTACTCTCAGATTTCTCCTGGCTTGGCCTTGCACAGGTCTTGCACAGATTGTCACAACTGCTGAGTTTATGTATGTAGCTGTCCACTGCTTCCAGATGACACTATTTCTTTGGAGTTCTCTCCCACCTCTGGCTCTTCACTTTTCTGCCCCCTTGTCCTTGGAGATGAAGAAGAAGTTGTGGTACATATATTCCATTTATGGCTGAATATTCTGCAGTCTTTTATTCTATGCATCTTTATGCTAATCAACATCTACTGAAAATATAAGGTTTTCTGATGAGAGTTTAGAGATACATTAACCTCTGAATACAATAAACCTTTAGGAGTTTGACACTAATACCCATTTAGAAAAATAATAGTAGTGGATCCTCCCCTGGGGCTTATGACCTAACTATCCACGTGTTTTTGGTCCAACAGTAGTGCTAGATATCAGTTTCATCTTCTGCATCAAGCACCCTTACCTCCCATCAGAAAGTAGATGATTTTTGCCATGTTGTTCATGCCACTATTGTACCATTGGGTATTTTTTTGTAGGCCAGTCATTATTAATAGTTATAGTATTCACATCTGGCTATGACTGAGGATTACTTTTATTCTTTTGTAGCATGGAGAGCTCCTTTCAGCCCATGAAATTGAGGCAGTAAATATGAAACTTCCACCTGAGTACCAGCTAAATTTCCCCATGTTCTATGATGCACATATATATTCACTATTTGGGTCTCACTATCAAGTTCTGGGGGAAACAAAGAGCAACAGCAATAACCTGTAATTTAGGGATCTATGGGAAGATATTGGCCCCAAACTACAAAACAAAGACCCATTTTATGCACTGGACTTCTTTTCTTTTGGTATTCTATATATATATTAGGGACATTTTTGCCCCATTATAAGATAATTCCATTTTAACCATTTTTATGTGCACACACAGAAATACACACACACACACACACACACACACACACACACACACACACACAGAACCTTCTACAGTAGAAGGTTCACTCATTTTTTTAAAATATCATTAATGTTATTTATCCCTGCCCTTATTTCCTCTATCATTCCCTCTCTTCCCTCACCCATATTTTACCCTTCCTATTTCACTATATTATTTTATCTTATGATAATGTTGAGTTTTGTATCCCCTCTGTTAAAAACTCCTCATTATGACCCTAAATTCTTAACTTACTATGCAAGAAAAAAATATAGTAGATTGACGATGGTTATTTTTATTTCAACCAATACCCACCCTCCAAAACATCTCTAGAAAAGAATATGAAATGTTACATTTTTTATTAAATGTATTATTGGCTGTGAATTTGTGTCTTCTGTGGTATATATTTCTAAGATATTGCTCATTTCTCAAATGGATTAAGGAATTGCTCAACATCCCTAATCATCAGGGAAATGCAAATCAAAATATTCATGTGGAATAAATGATTCCATATTTTATAGATAGCATATATTTTTAACTTATAAATACACATAAAATTTAAATTGTGAACAGGTCTTTAATGAAATATTAAAACATGCAATTTTAAACTATTATGAGTGAAGTGAGAGATAAATATACAATGGAATACTACTCAGCAGAGAAAAACAATGACATCATACGGTTTGCAGGCAAATGGATGGATCTAGAAAAAACCATCCTGAGTGAGGTAACCCAGACTCAGAAAGACAAATATGGTATGTACTCACTCATAGGAAGATGCTAGATGTGGAACAAGGATGACTGGACTGCTACTCACATCACCAGTGAGGCTACCTGGAAAACGGGACCCCACAAAAAGACACGGAGAAATGGACAAGATCCACATGAACAGCCTGGTCATGAGTGGGAACAATGAAGGGCGACAGTCGAGGGAAAGAGAGTGGGAGATCCTAGCTGGATCAAGAAAAGAGAGGGAGAACAAGGAATAGGAGACCATGGTAAATGAAGACCACATGAGAAGGTTCGAAGGGGAGGAAGCAGAGAGCTAGGGAGGCCCACGGAGATCCACAAAGATACCCCTGCAAAAGACTGCTGGCAATGGTCGCGAGACGGCAGGAACTGACCTACTCTGGTGATGGGATGGTCAGACACCCTGATAGTTGTGCCATAAACCCCATCCAAGGACTGAGGAATCTGAATGCAGACATCCACGGCTGGCCCCCTGGTGGAGCACTGGGAGTCTAATTAGTGAGAAAGAAGAGGGTTTATATGAGCGAGAATTGTTGAAGCCAAGGTTGGATAAAGCACCGGGACAAATAACCAAATGAATGGAAGCACAGGATCTATGAACCAAAGGCTGAGGGGCCCCCAACTGGATCAGGCCCCCTGAATGCGTGAGACAGTCATTTGGCTTGATCTGTTTGGGAGGCAGCTGTGCGTTGGTGCCGGGTCCTGGGCTCGTTGCATGAGTTGGCTGTTTGAATCCTGGGACTTATGCAGGGACGCTTGGCTCGGTCTGGGAGGAGGGGACTGGACCTGCCTGGACTGCGTCTACCAGGTCGACTCCGGTCCTCGGGGGAGACCTTGATCTGGAGGAGGTTGGAATGGCAGGTGGGCTGGGGGGAGGGGAGGGCGAGAGGGGGAGAACAGGGGAATCTGTGGCTATTATGTTGAACTGAATGGTATTGTAAAATAATAAAAAAAATGATTCTTAAAAAAATATGGAATCAAATGGAGATAACTGATATATAACATCAAATATTAAGCTTTTTATTTCTTCAGTTCATTTATACTGATATAATTCAGTATTCACATACTATGTTATTCTCTTGAAATATATTTTAAAAGTAAAATTTATTCATGTGATAAGTATAAATCACTTTATTCTCTGAGTATAATGTATCCAGTTCCATCATATAGGCTCCGATATAATACATTCTACTATTTGGGGAACTCAATTACTATGGATTTTATATGTAAGAATACAACACATTTGTACTATGTATTCAGCTTATTTCTCTTAGTCTACCATTCCTCAGTTCCATGCTATAACAAATTATTAAAACATATTTTAAAGACTGGCTGCTATCCACTATGTGTTCAGATGTTTGTGTTTATGTAATTTTATTTAATAATTCAAAGATGGAAAAATACATTTTATAGGCTTATGTTCTGTTAATAATTCTAATATAAGCACAAAATAAAGATACCTTATCATTTGGAAATAATAATTTCAAAATTTTGAACAAATATCCAAAAAGTGGGATTGTTTGGGTACTTTGTAAATTATTTTCCTAGTTGCAAGATGCTGAATAACACTTTTCATAATTACTTAATTAATTCATAATACACCTACAATGTACATAATTTTTTACCTGTGTCTTTACCATATAGTTAAAATATAGACCTCTCCTTTATTGGCAAGGATTTTTTGTTTTTTTTTTTTATTTTTTATGTTTTTTTTGGTTTTTCAAGACAGGGTTTCTCTGTAGTTTTGGTGCCTGTCCTGGATCCCACTCTGTAGATCAGGCTAGCCTTGAACCCACAGAGATCTGACTGGTTCTACCTCTTGAGTGCCGGGATTAAAGGCATGCACCACCACTGCGTAACAATTGGCAAGTTTTTAAAAATTAAAGAATATTTTATATTGGGCTATAATAAAGTAACATATTTTCTTTTATTATTTCATTAATAAATAAAACTCAGGAGTCAGATGTCAGGGGATAAACCTGACAGATCATAGAATACTGGAGTAAATTATCAGCTCACTGTCTTTTCCAACTTCCAAGGTTCATAAAAGACTCACGAATCTTTCCAAATTCCTTCTTTTTCCCCTCTGTGTCACTCTATTTTTTTCTCAGAGTTCACCAGAAAACACTATGGTTCCCTCCAGCCAGCTGAATGTGTACTCCAATCTCTGAACCAAGGTACAACTCCATTGGGGTCTAGGAGTGACAAAACACACACACACACACACACACACACACACACACACACACACACACACAATCTCCAAAAGTTTTCCCCATTTGGTCTAAATAAAAAGGAAATGTTTTAACTCTAACATAGTAAAACTATATACAAAAAGAACAATTACCAGGCATTGTCTACATAAAGAGGAAAGGCATTAACTTTAATAAAATGAAACTATGTACAACAAGAACTATCAAGTCAGAAACACATTCACAATGTCTAGTACATTTGAATTTAGCAAATTCAATGAAAATACTCCATATCTATCCTCTTTTGGTGAGTCCAACTTTTTGTAACTAATTTACTGTCTATCATAAGTAAGTAAAACTGCAACTATAATTATCTAGTCTTCAACCCCATCAGAGACTCAGGAAACATATAATATTACCTGAGTAAACAGAAAGTCCAGAACAAACAATGTCCAAAACTACAGAATCAACAAAGACATCTGGAAGAGGATAACTGATAGTGAAATGGAACTGCAATATTTTGAGTTGCTGGATATAGAGACAATCTAATTTAACATCAAATTATTTATCAAAACCTGATATATATTGCATATAGAAAATGGAATACAAATTTTCATAACAATAAGACTTACGTACATCTATTTTTGCCTCAAGGCTCAAGGATATATGTGGATGAGGAGGCTGAAAGACTGCAAAAGCCAAAGAGTTTGTATGACTTCAAGGAAATGTCTTTCAGACACAAGATGTCTGAAACATATGTGAACTTATAGAGACTGTGACAGTGAGTGAAAGTGCTGCATAAATTAAAATCAGTCAGAATCCTAGGATAGAAAAGGGAATGCAGGCACAAATTTCCATTCTTAGTTAAGCTGTTTTCAATTGACACTTGCAGGGAGAGGAAGGGTCAGGTTTCTCAAATGGAGTGACACTGAGAATGTAACCACACTCCAAGGCATACTTTATGCTTAGGAGTAGTTGACCAACACAAAATAGACTCTGGAGATTTCATGTAATTCTTTTTTGGTTATTGTTTGGAGGATATTTATCTATCTGTTTTTTGTTTCATATTCCTATGTTTTTTCTTTTATTTAAGATATAAGAACATAAAATTTGGTGCCTATAGAGTATGGAGAAGGACCTGGGAAGACTTGAATGAGGGAACATAACATGATCAAATATATTGTAGGGAATACTTAAAGATAATTTTTAAAAAATATCATTTCATTTATAACAACATAGGTGAATCACTGTATTTAAGGAAGAAAGCCAGGCACACAAAGGCGAATATTTCATTATTCTTTAATATTATGAATATGAAAATTTTCATCCTGCGTAGTTAGAATGATGGTTATCAGAGAGGCAGAAAGAGATGGGCAAAGACTGATCAACATATTAAATTAAACTTAGTAGGAACCAAAATTATAAACCAACACTTATTAGCTCATTAATGTGAAAATGTCTCTGTTATACCTTTAATTAAATAATTAAGAGGTAAAAATGAGAATCAAAAATTGGAACTAGCAAAAAATTTACATCAGCATAAGGGTTACTAATTCTATAAGAGTATATTCTCATTAAAGGAAGCTTCTTTCTCCTAATAGCCAATAGTGTTGGAAATATTATGAATTAACATGAATTTTTTGTACCTTTGACTATTACTTAAGAAAATAATAATTAAATAATTTTATAACACACTAGATTTGAATTTATCACTCCCATGGGTGGAAAAGCACAAATACAGAAATATTGATTCATATTTTGGCTCTAATTAAATTAGTAGATGTAAAATGAAAAAGTCAGGGTGTAGAATGTTCCTAGTATATGATGCTCCAATCTATATCAATTTGATTTGCAGTGTGTTCTTTGAGCTGTGAGTACATTATAAGCCAAGGGTCATTACTTCAGCTTATAAAGAAAAGAGAATATCTCAAGTTTAACATATTTGTACATAGTTGAAATGGCAGTAATGGCAAAAAAAATCAGAATAGTAGAGTACTTAGTGAATTTCACAACCGTTTGAGACAGGAGCTCAATTTTGTTTAATAAATATGTTTTGTTAGTTTAAATTCTCAATGTTTATTACTCATTGCACCTCACCACTTATATTGTATTGTTTTAAGGACTTACTAGGGCTTTAGATAGTCAACAATCACATTTTAATGTGTTTGTGCTCATCTATGAGTGTTAGTTTTAGAGTTTTCCATCAATAACTGGCAGAGCATAACTATTTTTCAAAGCAAAATATCCTCCTTTAAATTGATGTCTCTAGGTTTTCTATAATTTCATAAAGCTTCAAGGTAAAGCCTAGTTTGATTTTAATTAAGAAAATAAAAAAATATTGTTGTCAAAAATAAAGAGAAAGTGCTATGGATGTCTTACTGTATGCTGTGAATATATGTTGCTCTGATTGGTTGATAAATAAAGCCCATTTGGTCTATGGCAAGGCAGCTTAGAGGCAGGTGGGAAATCCAAACAGACAGGAAGAGAAAGGAGAGGCAAGCAAGCCACTGCCAGCCACTGCCATGAGAAGCAAGATGTAAAGATATCAGTAAGCCACAAGCCATGTGGCAAGGTATAAATTTATAGAAGTATGTTAATTTAAGATGTAAGATCTACCTAGCAAGAAGGCTGAGACATTAGACCATACAGTTTTAATTAATATGAGTCTCTGTGTGTTTATTTGTGTTTGAGCGGCTGCAGGCCTGGGTGGGACAGGAGAAAACTTCATCTACAAATAATGCCCAACAGGATGGCTCGAGTTTCTACCTGAAACCTGAGAATACTTAATAAGCAATTGTAAAAGGAGCCTAAAACAGGTTCCTGCTTCATGTCTCATGTGGGGTGCAAGAGGCCTCAAAATGTGGCCTTGAGCTACAGTATGGTGGGTTCGTGGTGTGTAGACTTGACCAACAGCATGGCTGAGGATTCCTGCCACAATACACAGAGACGTCTTCAAGCTGCACAGTGTGGTGCCTGGTGGATTTAGCCTTTGCTAGTACAGAAAAAAAAAAAGTTTTTTGGGCTATACGCTGCTGGATGGAGTCATAGAAACACTGCTTCCAAAAGTTGCTGGTACATATGATTCTCAGAGCCAGAGCTGGCAGTAAACATACCACTGCCATGTTGGAAAGCTGAGATGGGTGGAGCCAGCAGTCAAAGCTGCCATTTCTGTCCTAGAAATACTGCCCTTTAGAGCAATAGATTCACAATAAGTCAGATTAAGATTAAATAAAACTCTAAATGGTTTACACTGTGTGTAAAATTCTATGGAGGCTTAAAAGAAAGAGGAAGAGGAAGATAGACAGTTATATAAAGAAATAGTTTTAAAAAACTCTGGTGATGGGATGGCTAGACACCCTGATAGTTGTGCCATAAACCCCATCCAAGGACTGAGGAATCTGGATGCAGACATCCACGGCTGGGCCCCTGGTGGAACACTGGCAGTCTAATTAGTGAGAAAGAAGAGGGTTTATATGAGCGAGAATTACTGAAGCCAAGGTTGGATAAAGCACAGGGACAAATAACCAAATGAATGGAAGCACAGGATCTATGAACCAAAGGCTGAGGGCCCCCCAACTGGATCAGGCCCCCTGAATGGGTGAGACAGTCATTTGGCTTGATCTGTTTGGGAGGCAGCTGTGCGTTGGTGCCCGGTCCTGAGCTCGTTGCATGAGTTGGCTGTTTGAATCCTGGGACTTATGCAGGGACGCTTGGCTCGGTCTGGGAGGGGGGAACTGGACCTGCCTGGACTGAGTCTACCAGGTCGACCCCGGTCCTCGGGGGAGACCTTGAACTGGAGGAGATGGGAATGGGGGGTGGGCTGGGGGGAGGGGGAGAACGGGGGAATCTGTGGCTATTATGTTGAACTGAGTGGTGTTGTAAAATAAATTAAAAAAAATAAGTCTTTAAAGAGAAAATAAAAGTAACATAACAAATAAGTCATGTAAAGATGGATATTACACAGAGAACTTGGATTGTGTTTTCTTTGATATTTTTAACTGCAGAAAGGCCTTTGATTTTAAACGCTGCTCAGTTAAATCAATAAATATATTCTAAAGGTATTTTGACTTCAAAATTTGGATCTAAGCATATGTTTCTTTGGAAAGGAGGCTCTGCTTTTGTTTCCATAGGAAACAAGAGGCTATGGATTTGTTGCAGATTAAGATACATCAAGTTTGACCAGCCAAGACCCTGGGAAAGGTCTTCTCTTTGATGATACCATGGACCAGATGATCCAAAATCTAAAAACAGCTTCAAAGAAACTGGCACAGAGAATACAATGTCGCAGACTACTCCAGTCAAGACTTGGCCATAATTCTTAATTTTCTCAGGATCCCCATTAGATTGCCTGCACCCTTATCCAACAGGAAGCAGTTTGAAAAGCTATGCCCAAAATCCCAAATTATTGTTCATGAATGTTTGTTTATTTAAAGCAGGTTGATTATAAATTCAATATCTTTCTAAAGAAGAAAAGGGGGGTATAGATATGATAAGATAAATATTAGAAACTTGTTAAAAATGTTTTACATTGCTATGGATTTTAATTTATTGATACAAATTTGGAGCTGATTTTGTTATACTATATATATATTTCTATTTTTATTTAAGGTATTATGTTTATGTAACTCATTTAAATTATAATGGATAATTAAGAAATACAGATTAATAACTAGTCTATGATAGTCAAACTTTTGTCATATTAAGTTTTCTAGGTATACATAGATAGAATTCAATTAGTTAGGTATTCTTCAAACACTTCAAAGACCTACATAAAATGGAATTTAAAGTGTTTTTAAAAACTTAGACTTTCTGGACAGTGAGACATGTCTGCTCCTGGCAGGACCAATTTACTTCAGAGAGGAGGATGGTCATCAAAGACACTTTATATGGAGTATATCTTCTTCTTGGCAAAAATAGCCATTTGGGCAAAAAATTGCCTGGACTGCTTGACAAAACGTTGACTCTACTGGACATACAGGACCAACAGGAAGGTAACCACTGAACTTTGCAAGGCAAAACTGTCCTTCAGGTTCCTGCTTCACAGAGGAAACTCCCAGACAGTCTACAGGCAAAGAAAGAAGTGACTGATAGACTCTGGGCCTGTGGGCTGAAGATGGATGTCCCAACTTTACAGAAGAACTTTGGATGCCTGTCCAGGCAGGCAGCTATCTCTGTCATTCTAGATTCTTTGAAGTTGCTTACAATGCTCTTCCTGTTTACTTAGGTAATATTATATCCTTCTGAGTTCTTAGATGTAGTTGTAGACTACTAGATAGCTATAATTTCCTTAGTTATGATAAAAGATAAGTTAGATATGAAACCTTAGACTCACAAATATATGATAGATAAGATATCTTCTTTAATTTTGCTGAATAAAAATAGACTAGATATTATAACTATAATTCTTGCTTAATAACTGTTTTGTTATATGTAATTTTACTATGTTAAAGTTAAAACCTTCCTTTTTGAAAAAAAAGGGTATGTGCTGGGGATGTGTTTCTGTATGCTATGAATGTGTGTTGCTCTGATTTGGTTGATAAATAAAACACTGATTGGCCAGTAGCAGGCAGGAAGTATAGTTTAGGTGGGATAAGCAGAGAGGAGCATTCTGGGAACAGGAAGGTTGAGTGAGGAGTTGCCAGCCAGACACAGAGGAAGCAAGATGTGAAGGCAGAACTAAGAAAAGGTAGCAAGCCATGTGTCTATACATAAATAAGAATTATGGGATAGTTTAAATGTAAGATCTAGTCAGTGGTAGGCCTGAGCTAATGGCTGAGCTGTTTTAATTAATATAAGCCTCTGTGTGTTTACTTGGGTTCAAACACTCCCAGGGCCATGGGAGCCAGGCAGGACCAGGAAAACTTCAACTACAAAAAATATTAATATATATATATATATATATATATATATATATATATATATATATATATATATATATATATATATAACTTCTTTTTGGTTCCTTTTGTCCTACAAGGGTATAAACATTGTAAACCTTAAAGAGCTTAACATTTATATTGAGTAATAAGACTTTCATAAAAATACTGGACAGACATCAATTTACATATTTTTGTTAATTTGTAATAAAATATAATCCATATATATATGTAAATATATATGTGTGTATATAATCCATATATATATATATATATATATATATATATATATATATATATATAAAATCTTTGTTAAGACCTGCACAGTTCTGAGGTTGATCTTATTAGGGCTGTGTGTACTTGGAAGTTTTCCTGTGTCCTGGCAGGCTGGCCAGCAATTGGGACAAATCTTTCCCACTTGCATCCCCAATGTAAACACACAGAGGCTTAAATTAATTATAACTGCTCAGCGATTAGCTCAGGCTTTTTACTGAATAGCTCTTACACTTAAATTAACCCATAATTCTTATTTACGTCTAGCCACATGGTTTGGTAACTTTTCTCAGTTCTGCCTTGTCATCTTGGTTTTTCTGTGTCAGGCTGGTGACTCCTGACTCAGTCCTTCCTCTTCCCAGAATTATTATTCTAGGTTTGTTTTGTTTGTTTTTACTATGACTGAACTGAATAGTACATTTTGAAATGTTATAATACATTTCATTCAACATTATTGCTTTGCTTATCATTGTTTTCATTTTGGGGGATGTTTTATCCATATCTTATATGTGCTGGATCCTTTTTCTTTTATAGATTTTTATATATTATATTTGCAATGAGTTATTTTTTAAATATTTTTATTTTATAATTAACTTAATTTCACATATCAGCTGCAGATTCCCCCTTCCTCCCTCCTCACACCCTGCAATGAGTTATTAAACCTGATTTCCATATTATTTAATTATATTATCAATTCTCTGTCTCTGTGTTGTTTGTTGTAATACCCCCTTTTGCAACTTAGATTTTATTTATTTAGGTTGTTTCCATCTTTTCTTCATTTGTCTATGAGTTTATATCAATTGTTTAGTCTTTTTAAAAGTAAACTATTTCTTTGATAATTTATCTTGTTCACTCAGTATTTATCTCATAATTTCAGTTGTGATCTGTTATTTGTTACTTTCTACTTGCTTTGAAATGGGCTTGTTGTATTTTAAGATCAATCTCTAAGGAATCAAATATTGTATACTTAAATCATTTGTTTGAAATATCTGATTTTTCAATGTATGCAGTCACTCAAAATCACAAATTACTGACTTACAATTGCCTTCACAATGATCCACAGTTCTGAAGTCATATAACTTCATGTACATTTGATACTCGTACTTTTTAAATTTTTTTTTCTGTTCATTCTAAAACCCACTTATTGCTCAAAATGTTATTGCTTGATTTTCATATGCTATAAAATTCCTGTATTTCCTCTATTTATAACTTCATTTCTTTATGATCCCACAGTTTTTAAAAATTGCTTTAGATTTCTGTATTTGATATTATTTTCTTTATGTAATATCATGCAATCTTATTTGCAGAAAGTTTCATTAATACTGATAAATATATATTCTTTTGGTTTGGATAGGATACTAAGTAGATATCTATATTTGTTCTTTTCTTTTTTTATTTACTTTTTGTTTTCAACACATCTCAGTTGCATTTTGCCATCACTCCACTCTACTCATTCATACTCACCCCACATCCCCTATCCCCAAGAGCCACTCCTCCTTGGTTATCTTTCAGAAAAGGACAGGCCTCCCAGGAATATCAACTTAACATGGCATAACAAGATACAATAAGCCTAGGCACAAACCCTTATATCAAGGCTGATTGAGGCAACCCAGTAGAAGTGAAAGGGTCTGAAGAGAAGACAATAGATTCAGAGACACCACCACTCCTACTGGTAGGAGTCCCTCAAAAACATCAAGTTAACAACCATAATATATCCAGAGTGTTGATCCATGCACGCTCCTTGATCGCTGCTTCAGTCTCTGTGAGCCCTACTTAGTTGAAGTCTGTGGGCCTTGAATTATCAATGCCTTTCACTCCTACATTTCTTCCTCCTGGTCTTTCACTGGGTTCCTGGAATTCCAAGGGGTGAGCAGATGCAGATCTCCAATTCATGCTTTCTCTGAGCCTACAACGTTTGGCTGTAGGTCTCTGCATCTGCTCCCATCAACTACTAGCATTCATCTTTTTGATGATGTTTGGGCTGGGTACCAATCTATAAGTATATAAGGATGTCATTAGTAATCATTTTATTGATATTTTTTCTATCATAGGTCTCTTGGTTATAGTTATATAGTCTGTGGTTACTAGTCATACAGGCAGTGTTGGGAAAGTGGGATAGATTATAGATTGAATTTTTTTCCCTTGGTTTGTGTCCCAGTACCACCTATGGAAAACAAGTAGATTCTCTTGTCCATTAATTTAACAAGTTTAACACTGAACTCCTTTGTTGCTGTTTTCCTGAATGAAATGTTTGTTGGTGAAATGAATATGTGTAGGATATTGCATATCATATAATATATTTGTCTTTGTAGTTTGTTTCATAAGTGTTTGTATTATATATTTAGATGTTACATGATCAGATATACACCTACTGGCAGTTGTTCTACCTTCTTGACTGATCTTTTTATTAACACATAGTTATCATTTTCTCTGCTAATTTTGTCTTCAAATCAACTTAGCCAGATATGTGAATAGTGTTTGCTGTTTACTATTGAATTCCATTTCCTTGGAATATAAATGAACATCCATTTCAATGCTTTCCTATTCAGTACATGTATATCTATGACTCTGAAATGATTTTCCTACCCTACCCAAAGACAATAATCAGTTTGTCTCTTTTTCTTTGATTTTTCAAGAGAGGGTTTCTCTGTGTAGCTTTGCGCCTTTCCTTGAACTCACTTGGTAGCCCAGACTGGCCTTGAACTCACAGAGATCTGCCTGGCTCTGCCTCCTGAGTGCTGGGATTAAAGGCATGTGCCACCACCGCCCACCCCAGTTTGTCTCTTGTGACATAACATTTGTAATAACTCAAGGCTTTTTCTTTCTATTCAATATTCAATCTCTGTTTTGTAGTCCTGGCATTTAACTATAGTAAGATGAGTTTTATTATAGTTCTAAGTCCCTTCAGTAACTGGTAATCTATATTCTTCTCAATATTTGAGAAATTTTATGGAAATATTGCACTTGATAGATTTTCACTCTAGACTTCTCCTCCATCATAATTACTCATATTAATCTTAAGTTTTATTTCTGATTCTTGCTTGTGACATCTTCTATGTTATTGTCATGCCTATTTTTTCATTAATTTTCTCTGTATGCAATAAATCATTGACATCAATATTTGATATGCTTTCTCTCACTGATTATATTTTCAAGGTCTTCCATTGAATTCTTTATTTGATTTATTAAATTTCTCATTTATAAGGTATCTGAGTGATTTTTTCAAATATTTCTGTTTTCTAATTTTCTTTTATTGAAAATAGTTTCTTCCATAAAATATATTCTTATTGTGGTTTTATCTCCCCCAACTCCTCCAATTTCCTCTGTCATGCCTCCTAATGAATACATACTCTTTTTGTCTGTTAGAAAGCAAAAAGGCACCTAAAGAATAATAATAAAATACAATGGGAGAAAAAATAAATTAAAGAAGTACAAAATAAACATAAAAAAGAGCCCAAATAAAAGCACAAGGGACATATATAGATACAGAGACATTCACACACAGGAATCCCATATACATATGAGATTTTTGTTAGGAAATTCTTCTATATGTATACACAAACATATAACAAAAGTTATAAGAAAAAGAAACTCCAAAGGGTTCATATTTATTGGCTTCCTCTTCATATTTTGCTCAGCCTGATTTCTTATACCACCCACAGAACCACCCACACATGGATGTCCCTACCCACAATGAGTTGGACCTTCTTCCATCTATTACTAATTAATAAAATGCCCTGCAGTGGGATATTATGGAGGCATTTTCTCAATTGAGGTTCCTTCCTTTCATATGACTCTAGCTTGTGTCAAGTTGACTCAAAACTAAGCAGTACAGAGCTCAAGTCTGGAAAAATCAATTCAATGCCCTTATTATAAAATGGACTAAATTATAACAAAAGTCAAGACTCAGCCTAGGAGGTGTTAGTGGTTAAAGTATTGGAAAGAACTGTGGATAAGTAGATTTTGTACCATGGAATAGACATGTGTGGGAGGACTCTATTGAAGCCTATGATTTTGATTTCACAGGTTCTTAAGAGTTTATTTCACCTGAGCTATTCAGTCTCTCTATCCTCAGGAGAGGGTGCATCCCCATCCTAGTACCCCTACAGTATTGCTCTTTCCACTTTTGCCTGTAGAAATTAATCCTTCATCTTATGTGGAACCAATAGTGATCTTCCCTGAAGGAACTAATAAACAAAATAAAATCAATATCTCTCAGAGTCCACTAATATTGACTCTAGAACTGCATCAAGACTCAAGGATAAAAAGACTCCTAGAAGGAAGATAGAAACTGTAGTCTATGAGTTATACTGCATCATTATTAATGAGTTTGCTCATGTTTCCAAGAAGTCTGGGAAATGTGAGAGAGAATGGGCTTTAAGGGTGGGGAATATTAATAATAATAATAATAATAATTCTAGAATAGGTATACTATGTAAAAGTCAGTCATCCACAATTGTAAGGCACAGAAAACACACCCTTCACTCATGCTACAAAACATAAAATGGTGAGAGGGACACCAGCACATTTGAAGAGATTTGTTCTTGCCCTTTCTCCTTGTGTTGGAACTTAGAGTCAGAGATGCTGCGGCTCAGTTGGATGAATTAAATTTGTTGAGTTTAATTATTCCCCAGAGTAGCAGAGGTCATTTGTCAGCATTAAATTGGTAAAGGCAAGGTGATCATAGTTATGATAATGTGTATCACAGGCAAAGCAATATCTACAATGGCCTGACACATAATTGGCAATAGAGGCAAAGTAGTTTTTATGGAAACATGATTTGATTGAGCCTTTGGTATAGGATATTCCATCATGGTGTTTCCAGGAATCAAGTAGATAAGAAGTCTAGTATGTTTTTGTTTGATCTTATACAAAGCAGAAATATTCTCAAACAAATAAATGAAAGTCTGTATTGGCCTGTAGTAACCAGGCATCTCATTCCATAAGCCAATTTTCAAACGAGACAGTTTGCAGACCCAGAACATCCTTAATTAAAGGATGGCCGGAATTCTCTAGAGAGATAACTACTTTTTGTATACCCATGCCTATATGCATTTCTGTCCCTGCCATATCACTTCCTTGCTCTGCATAGTGCTGTCACTTCCTGTCTGTCTTTAAGGATCTCCAGAACTTTATGTTTAATTAGTGTTGGAATTGAAGGCATATGCCACTACTCCTGGCTCTATTCCTATTGTGGCCTTGAACTCACAGAGATCTGAATGGATCTCTGCCTCCTGAATGCTAGGATTAAAGGCTTGTACTAACATTGCCAGACTTCTATGTTTAATATAGTTGTTAGTTTTGTCCTCTGATCCTCAGACAAGATTATTAGGGTTCACAATATTTTGGGATACACAATATATATTGTGGTGATAATCTAATTGTACTGAATTATTATTTTGATTGTATGTTAATAAATAAAGTTGTCTGGGAGTCAGAGCTATTAGAGCCATAGCAAGAGTGTGGCGGTGGTGGCACACGCCTTTAATCCCATAGATATCTGTGTGTTCAGGGTGAGAGCTATTAGAGCCATAGCAAGAGTGTGGCGGTGGTGGCACACGCCTTTAATCCCATAAGATCTCTGTGTGTTCAGGGATACAGCCAGCATTGGAGACATATGCCTTTAAGACCTAGGGGGCTGTACATTCAGACAGTGACGAGGCAGTCATGTGTTTGGGTTTACAACCAATGAGAAGGCAGAACAACATACTTTAAAAAAACGAACCGACAGGAAGTAGGTCTCTTTTCGCGAAGCTGGGACAGCAGGAGGAAGGGTGAGATTTTAGCTCTGAGCTCTGACTTCTCGGCTTTCTCTTTTACATTGTTTCTGTGTTTCTTATTTAATAAGACGGTTGGTTACATCTACAATATATCACCACACAGACCAAGCTACACAACTATCTTGCTCATGTAGAGGGCCCAGTCCAGTCCTGTGGAGGCTCTACTGCTCTAGGTCCAAAGTTCATGGATTCCCACCCACTTGGTTCAGTTTTATTTGTAAGTTTCCCCATCATGGTCTTGATGACCCTGATTTGACTGGACTTCTGGAGAATGCCTGGTGCTTGGCCATGGCTCTCTGCATTTATTTCCTTCAGTTACTGGATGAAGGCTCTGTGATGACAGTGAAGGCAATTGCCAATCTAATCACAGGGTAGACCAGCTCAGGCATCCCCTGTACCACTGCTAGTAGTCTAAGCTGGGGTTATCCCTTTGGATTCCTGGGAACTTCCTTCACACAAGCTTTCTCCATATCCCCATGATGTTTCTCTTTATTGAGATATCTCCTTTATTGCTCTCCCACTCCACCTCTGTTCCAGCTCTACCATCCCATTACCCCATGCTTCCATCCCCTATCCCCTACTCTCCATTGCCCTGCCCTCATCCCCAGCTTACTCTGGCAACCTCTATTTCCCCTTTCCGGGGCATTCCATGTGTCCTTCTTAGGGTCCTCCTTGTTAACTAGCTTCTCTAGTGCTTTGGGTTGTAGTCTTGTTATCCTCTGACTCACTTCCATCTATTCACTTATGAATGAGTGTATACCATGTTTGCTTTTCTGAGTCTGGGTTATTTAAATTGGGATAATATTTTCTAATTCCATCCATTTACCTGCATATTTCATGATGTCATTGGTTTTTTTTTGTTTGTTTGTTTGTTTGTTTTTTACTGCTGAGTAGTGCTCCATCATGTATAGGCACCACATTTTGTTTATCCATTCTTGGGATGAGGGACATCTATGTTATTTCCAGGTTCTGGCGATTACAAATAATGCTGCTATGAATGTAGTTGAGCAAGTGTCTGTGTGATATGATTGAGAATTCCTTGGGTATATGTCCAAGAATGGTATCTTTGGGTCTTGAGGTAGATTGATTCTTAATTTTCTGAGAGACTTCCATACTGATTTCCAAAGTGGCTGTACAAGTTTACACTCCCACCAACAGTGGAGGAGTGTTCCTCTTGCTCCACATTCTCTCCAGCATAAGCTGTCATCAGTGATTTTGATCTTAGCCATTCCAACAGGTGTAAGATGGTATCGCAGAATCATTTTGATTTGTATTTCCCTAATGATTAAGAATGTTGAGCAATTCCTTAAATGTCTTTATGCCATTTGAGATTCTTCTGTTGAGCATTATCTCTTTAGATCTGTAGCCCATTTTTAACTGGATTGTTTGCTATTTTGCTGTCAAGTTTCTTGAGTTCTTTATATATTTTGAAGGACAGCCCTCTGTCAGATGTAGGGTTGGTGAAGATCTTTTCCCATATTGTAAGCTCTCATTTTGTCTTATTTTCTATGTCCTTTGCGTTATCAAAGCTTGTCAGACTCAAGAGGTCACATTTATTGATTGTTGTTCTCAGTGTCTGTGCTAATGCTGTTATATTTAAGAAGTGGTCTTCTGTGCAATATGTTCAAGGCTATTTCCTACTTTCTCTTCTGTTAGGTTCAGTGTAACTAGGTTTATGTTGAGGTCTTTGATCCACTTGGAGTTTAGTTTTGTACATGGTGACAGATATGAGTCTATTTGCAATCTTCTACATGTTGACATCCAGTTATGCCAGCACCATTTGTCTATCTTGTGTTTTTTGATCAAGGTTCTGCAATTATTTGCAACCAAGTCTCCCCAATTGAGAGACATCTTTTTTTCTTGCATTTGGCCTCAGTAGAAAATGAACATTTGACAATAGGCAAGACACTGAACATGAGAACTGAGATGCCTATAATGAACTGCATAATATCTAATATTTCAATAAGTAGACAATATCTAACCTACCAAGCCATAAGGTAGGGCATGCACTGTAGAAATTGATTATCAATTGGAAGTGGTATATATATAATGAGGCTTACATAGGTCCTGAGGGCACAAGCAAGTTACATGAGGAAGCTACCCAAATGACTATGTTTTCTGCTCCTCTTACATTTTTTTCAGGTGGGCATGTATCATGGAGTGTTCCTTGTTATTGCTTGACAAAAGATTAAAATAGGTTCCTGTTTACTGAAGCCTCTGCAAACTACCTGGGCACCACCCATAAATGGATAGTTGTAATAGTATAATTTTTTTTTGTGAGACAAAAATGAAAGACACTAGAGAAGGGAAATAGTTACAATATACAGAACTTCAGGAAGTCCACATAATCACACATATTGCTTAGAAGGAGAAATGACCAAAGGTGCCATCATTTAATGACTCTTGGATTATAACCAAGGGATTATCTGTACAATCAAGGTGTTGGAAAGAATATCATTGAAAAACTTGTGAGAAAGACATTTGGAAAAGAAGTATGTGGATAAGATCTCTATAAACGGGCATAGGACTTGAAGATATGAGTGTCCCACCAACAGGTGACTTCAGCACTGTAGAAATTCAATAATTAAGTAGATATGATGTCCTGTTCTGTGAACAGTCAGACTCTTTCTCCAACCGTCACTGCAATTGACCCAAAGGAGTCATGGTGTCTGAATAGAGGCTGTGCATTGGCTCAACAATATAGAATTCCCCTTGCCATGGCTGACATGGCTATTGCTGCTGCATGTTAGATACACTAACAAAAGGGACAAACACTGAATCCTTTTTATAACACCCTTTCCTGGTGTCAGCCAGTGACCTGGAAGTAAGCTGACACATTGGACATGGAAAGGTCAATACTTTTTCCTTACTACACTATACTCCTTACTCTAATTATGGGTTTTCTTTCTTTCACATAATGCTTCTGCAAAAAAAAAAAAAATACCTGTGGACATACAGAATGCATTATCTACCACCATGGTATTCCACAAAGCAGAGTTTCTGTCCACAGCCAAAGAAGTACAACTGTGGGCCCATGCTCATGGAATTTACTGGTTTTATCATTTCCCATTATTCTGAACCAGCAGGCATAATAAATTAGTAAAATGTACATTTAGAGACACAGGTACAGTATCAATAGTAGGCAGTACTATATATATATATATATATATGTATATACACACACACACACATATATATATATACATATATATGCTAAAGAGATATTTGGTTTTTGCTTTCTTCATACTTTAATGTAGCAATAATTGAGATAATATCAGTGATTATTTTCATATTTAAGTTTGATACACTAAGAGACTAAGCATTCTTCAAGGAAAATAACAATCTATCCTATAAAAACTGTGCTTGCATATGTACATGGTATCATAGTTAGGGTTTCTATTGCTGTGAAGAGATACAATAACCACAGCATCTCTTATAAGGAAAAACGTTTAATTGGGGCTGGCTTACTTTTTCAGAGGTTTAGTGCATTATTGTTATGGTATCAAACATGGCAGTGTGCATGCAGACAAGGAGCTCTGAGTTCTACATCTTGATCCCCAGGCAGCAGAAGTAGACTGTGTGCCACATATTCTTGAGCATAGGAGACCTCAAAGTGTACCTGCACAGTGATACACTTTCTCCACCAAGGCCACATCTACTCCAATAATGCCATACCTCCTAACCATGCCACTCATTATGGGTCAAGCATCAAACACATGAGTCTAAGAGGGCCATTCCTATTCAAATCACCAAATATGAGATAGTCATATGTTAGGTAATACCATGACCTGGTTATTGTTTTTACTTGGAAATTAAAGATGATATAAGGAAATGTGATTGTGTGCCAAGTTGATAAGGGACCGATATGTGCTGTCTAATTTTAGCTATTTACAGGATTAACTTTAGAATCAACTAAAACGCAAGCAACTGGGTACTCCCTTCCCCCTCTCATGAAATATTTTCTTGATTGGATCATAAGATGGAAAAACCCACTCTAAATCTTGGCTACAACTTCTGGTGGCAATCTGCATAAAAAGACATGGAAAGAGGAAGCCTTTTGCTTTTGCCTGATTGCTTACACTCTCTCTAGCAAACTCACTAATTTTGTTGCTGAAGCATTCTTTTACTGATATTAGAACTTACTTCTTGGGGATTACAACTTACACTGAAAATGAACTGAGACATCCAGGCTTGAGGACTAAAGAGCTACCAGACTCATAGGGATACTAATATTGTTCGCCAATATGGATGACAGCTTATGGTGTGTGTGTGTGTGTGTGTGTGTGTGTGTGTGTGTGTGTGTGTGTGTGTGTGTATTCTAACAGTTTTGTTCCTTTAAAGAGCCCTGAGTAATACATACACAGTTTCTTCAAGGAAAATTAAACCCTTGATGTATAGCTAATAAAACCTGGCTGGAGATGTATATGCTGGGCATTTTAAAATTACAGTGAAAGAAATTAAACACACTATAAATGGTGGGGAAAGATACCATTAATGCACAAGGTGAAATCTAGGCAAAATGTCAATATTGTTCAAAACCATCCACTGGTTTGTGGAAAAAACTTTCCATCATCTAATAGTTCTGTTTTACAAAAAAAATATGTTACATTATTTTTGAAGCCCTAGAATGACTGGAAAATAATCTCAGAAGTAAACAAAAATGAAAACATGAGGAACCAAGTGATGTTTATGTGGAATATATAACCAATACCAACATAATATTACTCTCACAGAACAGTAGGAATATAGATCAATGGGACAGAATAGTTTCAGAATTAAACACACACAACTGCATTTGATAGTTTGTTTCTTATAAGCTTTAAAGGGGTATTTGATTTAAATTGTCTCTCATTTCAAAGTGTGTTTGTGAAATAATTGAGCATCCTATATGAGTTTAAATAATCAGATTATATGCATAGAACCATGAACTGGATAATGTGTAGAAAATGGATGTTCAACTCCCTTTCTGTTTTATGTTTCCTTTATTTTTGTTTATCTTCTCAAGAAATCCAATTAAAGCACAAAGGATGTCATAATAAGCATACTTTCAAGCACTTTATTAGAAAATGTGAAAATCATGTTCACATCATGAATTTTCATGCCATTTCTCTTTCAAAATGATAGATCATGATATCTGTCATATATTTAAAGATACTGAATATTTCTCTTTTAAAAATTTATTTGGATTAGTAGTCATTTGCCTGTCAAGGCAATTCGAGTATGAACTGAAAAGAAAAGAAATCAAATGTTTTGTACTAGGTACAAGAATAGAACTATAAAGACAAGATGCAATAAAGTTCTGAAAGTTTGTTATTATGCTTTTATAATTATGTTTATATTATTAAAATTTCGCTGACATTTGCTTATCTATCTTCAGAATGGTGTTAGACTGCTCAGTCAGTGAGATTTTAAAATGATCTATCTTTACATAAGATAAGGATATTTTTAATGAAAAAACAAATCCAATAGTAAGTAGGAATTAATGTTCATTTTCTTGGACTTACTAGAATTATGAGAAACATATAACAATTAATATTGTTACCTCTAATATAATGCTGAAGAAAATAAAACAATGGTTATTTGAATTTCTCCTTTCATGTACCATCATGTCTCAAAAATCATGAAGAAATGCAAAATTTTCAAACAAATAGAAACCAAAATATTCTCAAAGCATATAACTCTAACATAGTCAAAAATGATTATGTTTCCTTCTCAATAAATGAAAAAAAAGTAAGGTCATTATGGCAGGACTTTTCTTTTTTGATATTTTAGTTATTTTGAAGTTGATTAAATATATAACTCTCTCTTTCTGTGTGTGTGTGTGTGTGTGTGTGTGTGTGTGTGTGTGTGTGTGTGTGTGACTATGTGTGACTATGTGTGACTATGTGTGAAACATTATGTGCACATGAGTGCTGGTACCCACAGAGGCCAGAAGATGGCATAAGAAGCCCTGGAACTGGACTTCAAAGCTTTGAGCCAACTGACATGTGTGGTGGGATTGGGAACTTTGATTGGGACTGCTGACTTCTTACCTGCTAAGACATTTCTCCAGGTGCCAGCAGTACTTTTAGAGGTAAGTGTTACATTTTCCTAAAGACTGACTGAAATCACATGAAAAAAAATCAAATTAGAAGCACATTAAATACTATGCTCTGAAATATGTGCTAAATTTGTTAGGTTTATTTTCACATTATGTTGACCATTATATATTATATCTTTGGTGTATCATTGTTATTGTGGTTCAATATAAGTAAATTAATATTGTTTTTATTTAAGAATTTTTTTTGTTCATTTTATATACCAACCACAGATTCCCCCCTCTCATCACTCTCCCCACTCCCCCAGCCTCCTCCCACCCTGACCACCACTCCTTCCATTCCTCCAAAAGGGTAAGGACTCCAAGGGGATTCTGCAAAGTCTGGTACATTCAGTTGAGAAAGCACCAAGGCCTCCCACTCCCAAGGCTAAATAAGGTATCCCACCATAGCTAATGGGCTCCAAAAAGCCAGCTCATGCACCAGGGATAGATCCTGATCTTACTGCCAGGGTCCTCTCAAACAGACCAAACCACAGAACTGTCTTGCTTATACAGAGGGACTAGTCCAGTCCCATGCAGGTTCCACAGCGGTTAGTCTAAAGTTCATGAGTTCCTGTGAGCTTGGTTCCACTGTCTTTGTAGATATCCCCACCATGATCGTGACCCCACCCCCACCCCCTCTTGCTCAAAGTTTCCCTCTTTCCTCTCTTCGACTGGATTCCTGGAGCTCGACCTGGTGCTTGGATGTGGAATTCTGCACCTGCTTCCATCAGTTACCGGATGAAGGCTCTAGTTTCCCCCGAGCTGTGGGTTGTAGTCTGATTATCCTTTGCTTTGCTTCTAGTATCCTATAAGTAAATCAATATCTTAATCTGTGTTTTAACTTTAGCAAGGTAATGAATACTGGTATTTTCCAAAAACACAATGTATATTTTAATAAAGATATTTTATATAATCATGTTTCTATTAAATTGGAATGCAAATGTACAGCAAAGTTATTATGTTCTATATTTAACTTTGACTGTAATGATTATCCATTTTCTAAGTATAGGCTCTAGCTGTACAACAGAGTGATTAAGAGGAAGAAATCATTAACTCTGAGACCTTAGGCAAATTACTTAAATTATCTGCACTTTAGTAGCCTCAGTTATAAATTATTATAAAATAAAGTTAATAATAATAGTGTTCAAGAAGATTAAATGGGCTTTTATATCAAATGTGCTCTTGTAAATTAAATATATTATAAATCTTAGCTCCTTTTTTTATAATTTAAACATTACTAATTTTTCCAAAAACCCTTGAAGTCTTAAATCAAAATTTTCAAAATGAAACCATAAATTTAGTAATTTTATTTTTATTGTCAATGAAATTCTGTTATACTTGTGAAGCAATATATAATACTATACAAATGGTGGATTAGTCATCTGGTTAAACAAAATTTCTGAGTGTATCCTTGAAGGTGATTATGAATGAGATTAGCATTGTATTTGGGAGGATGATTAAGGTAGATGGAAAAACTCAACACAAGTTCAAATTATAAAATCCACTGAATACATGAATAAATCAAAAGAGTTAAACTGTAAAACCCACTGAGAATCTGAGTAGAACAACCTAGATAGAGGTAGAGTAGATTGTGACCTCTATCATTGCTAATTAGAGAGAACTGCAGATGATTTGATCGCCATTACTTTGTCTTGGACATTTATACAAGAGCTTTAATGATGCATGCAAAATTTATTGATACTGTGATACACTTCATGTGCCAGAAAGTATGAAATCAAATAGCAAAAATAAATTATGATATAAATCATAATGTTTAAATATGATTATGATTTTATGTTGGGCTACATGTATAGATATTTTCCACTGAATACAGGCTGTGGATCATGAGTTATACACACATGAACACCAATTTAGTCTCTAAGACATTGCATTACCCTGTATATTTTCCTTGGTCTCAAGCCTCAATAGCATATCAAGGGACTTTTAATGATCTAATCATGTGAGCCAGTGAAATATGCTAAATCAAAATTTATATAGCTATCTAGTTACTCAGTATTCATCTTTTTCTTATATTGCTTCTGGTTGTCTAGAGAATATTGTCAAATACAAATTTGACATTGAGGGCTATTCTAATGGTATGGTACCATTTGTAAAGAAGTGTTTTGTGAATTGTCCTTGGATTTCTGAGAATAGGATTTATTTTTGGTTTTGGTTTTGGAGAGAGGGTCTCATTAAGTAATCTTGGCTGGACTGGAACACATTAAGATCCATTGGTTTTTGCATTCAGAGTGCTGGAATCAAAAGAATGTGCCAGAATTCCTGGCTCTAGAAGAAGTTCCTTATCTGATTTGATTTAAAAATACAAGTATGTCTCTTACTACAATAAGGTTAACACTGAGAGTCTAACATAAGCTGACAATAAAGATATAGACAAACATGTGCTTGACTACTTCTAATCAAGCATGTACAAAATCAAGGAAAGTAGAAAACTATGTTTACTTTTAACCTTTTTGGATAAGTTGCCAGTGCAATGAAGCTGACTGGATACCCAAATATCACTGGACATAGAGGAAAAATAAAAGACTACACATTCAAATTCCAAGAGGAAATGATGCATGATTAGATATTTCTATATATGCCAGGAAGGCTATCTATTCCTTCTGAAGTTGCTGTGTTGAGTCTGCTGAAAAACCAAAACTGAGAACCTCATCCATGCATATCTTTTACTATAATGCAGGTTAAACTCTCAGTTCACAAGTTCCTAAGATCTTTACTTTTAAAATAAAAACATTAATATAAAAAGATTGCAATCTAAATAAAATTATGAACTTAAATATTTTGTTGATGCTAGAGATATTGAGACACTAAATTCTACTTAGACATTATATATTTTCTTCATAATTGATATATATACTATATACTTATATATATATAATATATATATATATATATATTTGCATAAATTCTTATATACACACTCATACAAGCAAACAGACTCAAATCCACTAAATGTGTGTAGATGAATTTCTAAACAGTCTTATTAAATAAGACACACAGAGCCAAATACAGGGGTAATAGCTGAAGAGATCAGAGAAATAGTGAATAGCCAAAACTTGCCTTAGCTTACCACCCCACTGTCCTTCCCCAGAGAGAGCTTCTCCCTGTCTAAACTGCACTTTTATTGCCTTCCTGTTCTGCCTTCTCATTAGCTCGAAGCCCAGCCATATCACTTCCTTGTCACTGATCGCTACCTGTCTATACAGACCTCCAGGTCTCTATGGTTGGTACTAGGATTAAAGGTGCATGTCACTATGCTTGGCTGTGTCCTTGACCACACAGAGACTCTGCCTGCCATGTGATCAGACTAAGGGCATGGGATCCCACCACCTGACTTCTTTTTTATGGCTGACTATGTTCCCTATCTCCAGGCAAACTTTATTTATTAACATACAAATAAAATCACATTTCAACACAATTAAAATATCACCACATTGTGTTTTTCATAGTACTAGCAGAAATATCGTTCTTATTCCAAGCAACCAAGCAACTAATTGTATGACTTACGGGAAGTCTTCTCACCTTATTGGCAACTCTCCCATTGTTTTCATCCTCATGTGAGAGAACCAACACTCAGTCACCTGATGAAACAACAGTGACCACTACTGGGGCATTTCTTATGGCAGATAATGTTTATAGTAGTTAAGATTCATCCCTCCCAGTCTCCTTTCCTTTATTTCTGTAACTAGATTCAAAGAGTCAGCAGGCTTCCAAAGGCCTTGAGTATGATGAGTTAGGAGGTGTGCATCACGCCAAAGCAACAACTTGAGTTTTCAAATGAATGCAATAAAAGATCTAGAAAACACTTTTTGACATGTTTATTCAGATGTGATAGTAATAGTGGGAGGTACATAAGTTAAAATAAAAGCAAATTTACTGATATGGGCTCACTAAAACAAGGTTCTGTACTTAATGTTGCAGCTCCGTGGGTCTGGAAAAAACTGCCACAATTCAATGCTTGTCTGAGACCTGGGTCTAATTCTTAAACATTACGACAAATATGAATGGTTTGACCTCTATTGCTTTAATTACCCAACTAATTCAAAATCTTAGGAAAACATGATATTTAGCATATTTATCTTTTAATACATCATAATCAACATTATTAGAATTTAGAATGCATTCTTTCCACCAATATATACTATATACATTATTTACATGATATATACTTTCACCAAATTAGGAGGGAAGCTCAACATTCTTGCAGAACTCCTGTTATTGTTCTTCTCTGTCAAATTATCTATTTTCCTTATGCTGACAAATTGTTCTTGGAGAAAGACAGCAAATTATTACGAGAATAATCCAAGTACCAATGTTGATTCCAAGTACCAATGTTCCACTAGATGTTATTTTTTTCTTTAGAAAAATAGCACATGTCTTTAGATCTGGTACACTGGTACTAAGAAAGTTCCCATTGTTTTTAAAGTCTCTTAAGATAAAAAAGAGCAGACTATTTTCAGCTGGCATTCCCAGTAATACACCTTTTGTATTCTTTTGCTTGGTGCTATTTCAACTCTCTAGCTCAATGTAATAATTAATTTTCAGGGAATTTAATTCCCTCTTCCTTCCTAAAGGTAACACACTGGTTCCTTGCATTGATGACATTATGCTGATTGGATTTATTAACAGCAACTAAACAGAAATAACAACCACTGTAGACTTACAAGCCAGAGGGTGATTAATCCATTTGGCATTTAAAAATCTTGTACTTAAGTGAAATTTTTAAGGACCAATTGCTGTTGAACATGTACAGATACACTTGCAAAGATGAAGTGCTTACATTCATACATTTAGTGCCTTGTATAACCAAAGAAGAGGTACAACACCAAAGACATCTGAGAAACTACAACTTTTCAGTGGAGCTCAAACAGGGGAATGTTCTGTCACAGATCCAGGCTGCTAGCCAAGTGGCTTTGTCACATAATCCAGCAGACTCATAGTTCATGAAGTTTCCGTGACAGATGGAAATGCTGTTTGAATGCTTGGCAGGCCCATACAGGTGAATCACAATCCTGGTCCTTAGGATTCTGGAGCAAAGCCCTGACTTTCTCCACAGAAAAACTCAGCTTTTGAGAAATAGTTCTTGGCTTTCCACCAGGCCTGAGGCTGAATGCTTACTGCATATACAATAATCATATAATTTCAGCTATTCTTCATGAAACTCGGGTTTTTGACTCATTGATTCAAGCACTCTGTCTGTACCTAGTAGCATTTAATTATTAACTCGAAGTTGAAGAGCTGTACTTATGCAAGGGCTGACTTTGTCCAATCTGCCACCTACAGAGACCAACACAGAGTCCTCAATATGCTACTACTCTATTGGGTAATTAGCCAGCTACAAGCCAGCAGGTTGATGGTAGTAATCTCATCAATAATACAAAGGCAATGTTTGGATCTTACTCAAGTAACTGTTAATTGTAAGTTTAGAATTTCCTTTCTTGGCATGTAATTTTTTTTTAATCAAAACTAAGATCTACAGACTTAAAATACATTTAACCATTATTGTGATGTTCCACATAGTGTTGAATCACTATAAGGAACTCATCTTACATCCAAAGGACATTTCCATTGGATCCATGTTATTCACCATTCTGAAGAAGTTGTCTTGATCAGATGAGAAATGCCTTCTTGAAGAAACTGTCACAGTGGCATGCATATTTCAGCTCCTTGTAGAAATAGTTCCATATTATCTAAAATGGTATATAAGCCTTCAATCAATATCAAATGTATTGTTTATTGTTATACTAAACATGAATCACTAGACTAGAAATTCCTGCCTAGAAACTGGAGTTACAGCACTCATTAATACCATTAGGGACACATTAGTCTGCAAAACTGTTTTCTGTTCCTGTGATACCATCGTAAGACTTAGTTTCCAATGGAGAAATAGATTTACCAAGAGCTATAATAATGACTGCATTATTTAAACTAAAACTCTAGTGTAGCAGGAATCTTAAAAGTTCTTATTAATAAAATCAAACCCGAGGCGAGTTATTGGGGTCCATGCTGGTAGATCAGAGAGACAGAACAAGCCATAGCTATCTCACCTCGCCGGATCCTCAGCTGGTCTTGTCTCCTCAGACTGGAGGCCTCTGAGTCCTCATCTGGAATGAATCTCAGCTGAACTGTGTTGCTCCAAAGCCTGAAAGCTTAACCAGGCCAAATGCTTAACCAGCCAAAAGCCTCTAGTTTCTGGTCCTCACGCCTTATATATCATTCTACTTTCTACCACCACTCCCTGGGATTAAAGGCTGGCTTTCTGGGATTAAAGGCGTGTCACCATGCTTGGCTATTTCCAATGTGGCCTTGAACTCACAGAGATCCAAAGGGATTTCTATCTCTGGAATGCCAGGATTAAAGGTGTGTGCTATCACCGCCTACCTAGTGGCTTTTCTGTTCTCTGACCCCAGATAAGTTTATTAAGGTACACAATATTTTGGGGAAAACAATACCACCACACTCTAGCCTGGCTATTTGGGATTTATAGTGTCTACAAAATAACAGGCAGAAAATGAAGTTACTATCCAAGCTGTGGTAATTTGTTTATAATATCAAGGAGTAACTGGTCTGATAATTCACAATGGCTGAAAAAATGTGTTTAGAATACAAAGGAAAGCTTTAATGATTAAAATATGCAGAATCCTGAAAAAAAAACTCAATCAAAACTGAACTCTGACCCATCAGGAACTAAGGTAATTGCTGATATCAATAAAATACAGACTAGATAGTAGAAGAAAATGATTGTATATACCAGATATTACCATGGTGGGGGAGCTACCTGTTTAAATGAGGATCATATTTATTATAACTGCTTAGCCCTTAGTTTTCTTAAATGAACCTTTGTCTTGATTTGAATATACATAAAATACCTGTGTTTTCTTCATTTTACTATTTCCTTATCATGTCATATGTGACTTAATTGTATATAATTTTTTTAAATAATTACTTGGTTACTGTATTATTTAAGTCATGATATATTATGGGGAAAAGTAAATATCAACTAAGAATACTGTTCCTTTATGCATCACAGTTCTAGCATACTAGTTAATGCTTGTTATTGCCTTTATTTGAAATTTGAGGTTAGCCTGAATAGATATAGAGAGAAGTTGACAAGGGATGAAAATGTTGTGGCTAATTTTTTTTGCTTTAACATTATTTGTACATGGGATGCCAGAATCTGTTAATCATTATTTCTGGGCCCATCTGTGAGAGTACTTCTGGAAGAGGGTATCATGTGAATGAGTGGACCAAGAACAGCAGATGGCCTTATCAAATGTACAGAAGAACTATACAACCAATTCAGCACCTTAATAGAAAAATATTTGTGGCAGTTTGAATTCTCTCCTATTTTGGCTGACTTCTTGCCCCAGGACATTGTTCTTTTACTACCCTTGGAGCTATTGAGTTGCAGATTTTCTGATTTGGAATGGAATCTCCACCATTGACCTTCCAGTTTTCAGGCTTTTGGACTACATCACCAACAGCTTAGCAGTGTGTTCAGTTTGCAAGTGGCAGATTGTTGAATGTCATAGATTCCAAAATTATATGAGATAACACCTTGTAATAAAACTTGTTGTATTTATTCTGGTTCTCTTGAAAACACAGACTGATATGCTATAATTTGAGGTGTTTTAAAAACATTTCTTTTAAAATATTTGCTCAGCCGGGCGGTGGTGGCACACGCCTTTAATCCCAGCACTTGGGAGGCAGAGCCAGGTGGATCTCTGTGAGTTCAAGGCCAGCCTGGGCTACCAAGTGAGCTCCAGGAAAGGCAAAAAGCTACACAGAGAAACCCTGTCTCGAAAAACCAAAAAAAAAAAATTGCTCAGAAATTAAATATTTCCAATGATTATGATTGCTATATCATGGTATTTAATATCCCTCTGTACTGTTACTCTTTTCTAGAATTGGATTTTTTGATGAGGCTATTTTTAGTTGTTTAAATGATTATAGTATATGTGTTTATATGAATTTCACTATTATACATTATAATAAATATGTGTGTTTTATTTATATTATTATACTTATATACTATAATATACATTATTATATATCTTACTTGAATTATAAAGATTTGTGTTACAATTACTTACATTATGATAAGGTAAAATTGGTATATATACAATAGAAATCATACTTTGAAATTTGGTCCTTTTGTCTAGGTTTTTGTCTTACAGTACTAGTCTTTTTGATACAGGACATGACAATGAAACTACAGTTTTCAAACAGCTATACAGTAATAACAGGAAGGAGCAAATAGTCTAGAGTGCAACATGTTGCTAAGCTGTGATATTCTGAAAAATTGGTTTGCTAAATGAATATTTGACTTATATAGTTTTCTTTTTTTTTTCTTTTTTTGTTTTTTTCGAGACAGGGTTTCTCTGTGTAGCTTTGCGCCTTTCCTGGAACTCACTTGGTAGCCCAGGCTGGCCTCGAACTCACAGAGATCCGCCTGGCTCTGCCTCCCAAGTGCTGGGATTAAAGGCGTGCGCCACCACCGCCCGGCAAGTTTTCTAAATACGATGAAATGTAGTTACTGTTGGCTACTAAAACAAATCACGTCACTCTAGAACATCTCAATATTTCTGTTTCTCTTTTATTAAAAATGTGTGCCCATTGCTGAAGAACACTGGTTCTCCTTTTTGTGTGTCTTCATGTTTCTGATCTATATCTATATCTATATCTATATCTATGTCTATATCTATATCTATATCTAGTGTGTAAATCAGAAAATATATACATAGTGTGTGTGTGTGTGTGTGTTGCAACCTAAATGTGGGAATTACATAAAAAAAAGCCAGATATTTGTATGTCCCCCCCTTTTTTTTTGGTTTTTCAAGACAGGGTTTCTCTGTGTAGCTTTGTGCCTTTCCTGTAACTCACTTGGTAGCCTAGGCTGGCCTCGAACTCACAGAGATCCGCCTGCCTCTGCCTCCCAAGTGCTGGGATTAAAGATGGGAGCCACCACTGCCTGGCTTGTATGCCCCTTTTTAAATAACATCTATTAAATACAAACTCAGTCTCTTGTGCATTACATGTAGTCTGCATCAATTTAAGACACACACTCAGTTCCATGTTGTTTGTGTTTTACTCATGAACTATTTTCAGAGCTAGTACTCAGATTTATATCATGATAGTTTACCACACTTACAATAGATCTCAGTTTCTTAATTTGAAATCATAGCGTGATGTTTTATACTCAACTTATTTCTTTTTGGTTCTGCTTTTTTCTTTTCTATGATAATAAGGACTAAACTCAGTTCCTTATGTATAAAAAATAAGTACTCTACCACTGATCTATAACCCCAGGCCTTCTCTACTTCCTAATAGAGTAGATTTTTTTTTACTTCTATTCATGGCTACATTTCAAATCCAGAAGTGGAACTTACACAAAACAGATTTTCCAATGTAGTTGTGTCAACCTTTATACAAATACTCAAAACCCCAAAGCATGAATAAATTCATAGTTTGCAGTATCACCTTCTCAATATTTCAGTCCATCAGGGAACAAAGGAAGAATCCTCAGGAGGAGAGTGAAATTGAGAGTTTCAGTTTCCCTTCTATGTCAAGCAATAGGTAGCATATGATGGTGAGATTTGATAAAGGAATCACGAAAGTCATGTCTAATTGCTTATGTCCCAAGTCATAATCAACTCAGGAACATTAAAGGAGGAACAAAATTTTTCAAGTGAATTCTTGTAGGTATTACTCAATGTCAGATCATGATGTAGATATTTTGTCTCATTCTGTTAAAAATAGAGGAAATTAGTCTACAAATCTTTAGGAGATTTTGTGGTAGAACTGCAATTTTAATTTGAATTCATACATCAACAACTACATACAAAATAGACAGATATATGAATATGAGATATATTTCACACATAAGGTGTTTCAATTTTTCAGCTAAGCAATATTACCCAAAAAAAATTGGCAGAGAATTGTAACAATGTCAATATAAGTTGTTAGCCCAAAATCTCACTCATTATACCATATTTCCTCCTGCATGTCAATACTATAAAATAATTTTGTCATATTTTCCAAATATTTCTATTGTTTTATATTTATAGTAATTCATGCTTTCATAGTAATCATGAGTATAATATATGTTCATGAAAATTTTATGAAGCCTATAAGACAAATTGATAGAGCTAGCACCTATAAGTTGATTAATACACAAAATTATTGGTGACATAAAAGTTGTTTAATTTCTCCATACAAATATTGCAATAATTCTGTTATTTCAAATACTATTTGTAATTTATATACATTATTTAAAAATGGGCATCAATATCTAAAAAAATGGCTCTCTGTAATTGTTTGGCTTTTTTATGGAACTATACAACTTTCTGATACATTTTTAAATTATGTATGTATAGCCATAATTATATGTGCACTATGTGTGTATGCATTACACACATAGGCCAAAAATGTAGTGAAAACCCCTAGAACTAGAGCTACAGATTATTATAAGCCACCATGTGGGTTCTCAGAAACAAACTGGGATCCTTTCTAAGGGCAGTAAGCACTCTTAACCTCTGAGTCATTTCTTTGTGTTTGTTTTATGAATGGTATAAAAATTTGCAATTATCAGAAAGTAGGTGAGAATACAAGAATAAACCAACAAAGCAACATCATAAATTAAATTTAGGTAATAAATATTAATACTGAGGGTGTTCTGATATTAAAAATTCTGATTTAAATATTGATTTTTAATATTAATATTTAACATCTTGTTTTGTTTTGACATCATGGCTCACGTGACTTTTTCATTGAATCATCAACATACTCATGATTTGTATGTTAGTACTTTTCTGAGGTCATTTGACAAAATAATATCTTGAAATGTAAAAAAAATCTCTACACTTTAGATTTTATGGACTTTCTGGATCCCAGAGGAGCAAGATAAAAAGATATCTGAAAAATGTCACATGCAAAGGAAAGGTTACAAATTATATCAGTAAGAACATAATAATAAGAAAGGAAAAAGTAGCAGCCAATAGAATCTGAGCAGTTAGATGATGAGACTCAGCCAAGCTCAGGGAGAAGTAAGAATAACTAAAATGTCTAGGGCCAAATCTTGTTTTTAGTTTTATTTTCAGTGTGACTACCAAAAATCATTTTTAAGAAGATGTCTTGGTTTAGGCTTTCTGAAAAATATTTCTGTGACATGAATATTTTTCCTTGCAATTTCAGAGAAGGAATCAAAGCATCCACTGTCAGTATAAAAGAAATTGAAGTGCAGAGGAAGAAAATAATTTGAAGAAGAGGTTACTAAGCTAAAATCCCCAGTTCTTTGAAGACACACTAAAAAACATTGTTGAAAATGCATCATAATATCATCGTCACAAAAACCTGAGGATTACTTTGCTCTAAAACCCAAATAGGTATGTGTAGCTGAGGAGTAGCTATTTTAGTGTTCACAGCCCAGAACTTCAGACAACTGCTTATGGGCTAAGCTTGGAACCTAGAAGCTTACAGCTAAATTTGAAGTTAATTCTTTCATATCATCAAATCCAAAGCCTCATTACTGTGGATATAAACAGTTATGTGTCAAAGGTCTTTACTAAAAGGCCTCTGACAAAATCCAGTACCCCATAAAAATAAAAATCTGGAGAAACTATAGATACAAGGGTCTTACTTACAAAAAGTACATGTGTTTCACAACAAACCCACAGCCACTATAATCTGAAATGGAGAGGAATTCCACTAAAATCGGTGACAATACAAGGTTGTCCACTTTTTCCTTACGCATTCAATATAATATTTGAAGTCTTACCTAGAGAAATATGACAACTGAAGGGGATAGTTGTAGCTGGAGTTTTCACTACTCCCACCCGGGCCTACAGCTGCTCAGACCCAAATAAAAACACAGAGGCTTATATTATTTTCAAATTGTATGGCCTAATGGCTCAGGCTTCTGGTTACCTAGCTCTTACATCTTAAATTAACCCATTTTTATAAATCTACACTTTGCCACGTGGCTTGTGACTTACTGGGTCTTTACATCTTGCTTCATCTGAAGCAGCATCTCTCAGCTTTTACTTTCTCTTTCCTCTCTCTCTAGTTGGAATGTCTCACCTAATTTTATTCTGCCTCACCATTGACTAAACAGCTTTATTTATCAAACAACCAGAGCAACACATATTCACAGCATACAGAATGACATTCCACAGCACTCCCTCTTTTCTGTCTAATCAAAAAGGAAGGTTTTAACTTTAACATAGTAAAATTACATATAACAAAACAGTTATTAAGCAAGAATTACAGTAACAATATCTAGTCTGTTTGTATTTTGCAAAATTAAAGAAAACATTCTATCATCTACCCTATATTTGTGAGTCTAAAGTTTCATATATAATTTATCTTCTATCATAACCAAGAAAATTATAAATATCTAGTTTTCAACTACATCAAAGATCTCAGAAGGATATAATATTACCTAAGTAAACAGAAAATGCATTGTAAGCAACTTCCAAAATTCTAGAAGTGACAGAGACAGCTGATTGCCTGGACAGTCATCCAAAGTTCTTCAGCAATGTTGGGACATCCATCTTTAGCCTATAGGACTAGTCTCTTAGTCACTTTTCTCTGTGTCCTATAGAATATCTGGCAGTCTCTTCTGTGAAGCAGAAACCTGAAGGACCATCTTCCCTTGCAAAATTCAGTGGTCACCTTCCTATGGGTTCTGCATGTCCAGTTTTTACAACATATTGTCAATCAGTTGACACAAGGGCACTTTTTTGCCCACAGGCTAACTTTTGCCATAAAAAAGCAAACTCCATAATGAGTTTATTTAATGCCCATCATTCTCCTTGAAGTAAGTGGTGCTTCCATGAGCAGATATGTCTCATTGTCCAGAAAAAAATAAGTTTTTTAAAAAAAAAATATTTTAAATGTCATATTCTGTAGGTCTTTGAAGTGTTTGAAGATTACCTACCTAACTGAATTATATCTATGTATGCCTAGAAAACTTAACATGACTATAGGTTTGACTATCATAGAAAAATAACCATTAATCTATATTTTAAATTATTCATTATAATTTAAATGAGTTACATAAACATAATACCTTAATTTAGAGTATATATGTAATGGGTAGCCATTCCAGCTTGGATCTGGAAGTTCCAACCCCCATTGAGAGTCTGGCAACTGTCATGCCATAACCTAAAATCCATATCAATATAAAACATTTTTAAACAAGTTGCTTTTTAAAAGTAGGTTCATTAATCTACCCTTTCATCCTATCATATCTATACTATTCCATTTTCTTCTTGAGAAAGAGATTGCATTTATAATCAACCTGCTTTAAATGAAAATAAACAGTCATAAACAATATTTTGGGAATTTGGTGTAGCTTCTCATATTACTTCCTGCTGGATGAGGGCACTGTCAATCTAATAGGGATTCTGAGAAAATTAAGAATTATGATCAAGTCCTGACTGGAGTAGACTTTGAAGACTGCATTGTCTCAATCAGTTGCTTTGAACCTATTTTGGATGTTGGATCATCTGGGCCATGGCTGTCATTGGAGACCTTTCAGGGGGTCTTGGTTGATCCATCCATATTAGCCTGCAAGCAATCCCTAGGTTCTCATAGCTTCTGTGGAAACAAAAGCAGAACCTCTTTTCCAAAGTAACATATCCTTAGACATAAAATTTGAAATCAAGATATCTTTAAAATATACATATTGATTTATCTCAGAAGCTTTTACTATCAAATGTCTCTCTGTAGTTTAAAATCCCAAAGACAATATAATTGAGACACTGTGTGATATCCATCTTTATGTGGCTTATTTTTTTTTTTTGTATTACCTTTACTGTCTCTTTAAAGACTTTATTTTTTATTTTTTTGAGACAGGGTTTCTCTGTGTAGTTTTGGTGCCTGTCCTGGATGTCACTCTGTAGATCAGGCTGGCCTCAAACTCACAGAGATTAACCTGTCTCTGTCTCCTGAGTGCTGGGATTAAAGGTGAGGGCCAACACTGCCCAGCAAGACTTTATTTTTTTAAAACTACTTCTTTATGTAAGTGTTTATATTTATTTTCTTTTAAGCCTATGTACATTTTTATACACATTGTAAACAGTTTAGTTTTATTTCATTTGAATCTGTCTTATTGAGAGTCTATAATCTTTCTGTGAACAGGAGAGATTTTAAATTGTTAATCTATGTGGCTAGTACAAAAAGTGGCAGTCTTGGCTTCTGATTCCACCCACCTTGGCTTCCCAATATGTAAACACACCAGCTTCAGTATGTTTACAGACAGCCCTGGACTTCATGCTCTCACCTGACTTCCTTCCAGCAGTCTGTAGCCCAAAACCTTTTATTTCGTTCCTTTTTTTTTGTCTGTACTAGCAAAATCTACCATGCAGTGCACTGTGCAGCTTGGAGAAACCTCTGTGTATAGAAGCAGGTATCTGTCATGCTGTACTCAAGCCCATACCATGAACCCACCATATTGTATCTTAAGTCCACACGCCATTAGTATCTCTCTGTACCTTGATATCTCTATATCTTGACCCACATGAGATATGAAGTATAAAGCTGTTTTTGGTTCCATTATTGTGTGGTTAGAAGCCATTTTAAAACTCTTTTAGGCCTTATGGAAATTCGAGAGCCCTGCATTGGTACACCAAATGTTGCTGAAGTTTTCTCTGGTCCTGCCTGGGCCAGAAGCCACTCAGACCCAAATAAACACACAGAGGCTTTTATTATTTTCAAGCTATATGGCCTAATGGCTCAGGCTTCTTGCTAGCTAGCTCTTACTTCTTAAATAACTCATTTCTGTAAATCTATACTTTGCCACGTGGCTTGTGGCTTACTGGTACTTTACATCTTGCTTCTCCTGGAGGCAGCTAGCAGCATCTCCTCTGATCTGCATTTCTTCTTCCTCTCTCTCTGTCTAGTTGGAATTTCCTGCCTAATCTTATTCTGCCTCACTATTGTTCAAACAGCTTTATTTATCAGCCAATCAGAGCAACACATATTCCCAGCATACACAACAACATTCCACAGCATTTCCCCCTTTCTGTCTATTCAAAAGGGAAGGTTTTAACTTTAACATAGTAAAGTTACATATAACAAAACAGTTATCAAGCAAGAATTACAGTTAGAATAGATAATAATCACAATGGAATAATTGAAAGTATCTTAATTTGCAGATATGTTAGTATGCATAAGAGACCCTAAAATTTCCACCAGGAAAACCCTTCAGTTCATAAACACTTTCAGCAAAGAGGCTGGATATAACTAAAAATACAAAACAGTTATTAGCCTTCCTATATATAAATAACTAATAGCCTGAGAAAGGAATTAGGGGAAAATACATTTCACTATAGTCTCAAAAAATACTTTGGGCTAACTATAACCAAACAAGTGAAAGATTTATATAACAATTCTAATAAAACCTTAAAGATATTGAAAAAAAATTTAAGAAGGTATCAGAAGATGGAAAGAGCTCCCATGCATGGATAAGTAGGATTGATATAGTGAAAATGGCCATCCTACCAACAGAAATCTACAGATTCAATGCAATCCCCCATCAAATCTTAACAGAACTTGAAAGGAAATTTTTCAATTTTATATCGAAACACTAAAAAGTCAGGTGAGCTAAAACACTCCTGCATAATATAAAAAGTGCTGAAGGTATTACCTTTCCCAATCTCAAATTGTATTACAGAGCTCAAGTAATAAAAGCAGCCTGGTATTGGCAGAAAAACTAAAACATTGATTAATGGAATAGAGCAAAGTACCCAGACATAAGTCAACATATCTATGGATTCCTGGTTTTGATAAAGAAGCCAGAAATGCACACTGGAGGAATGACAGTATCTTTAGTAAATGGTGTTGAGCCAACTGGATGGCTATGCTTTGCAGAATGCAAACAGATCCATACTTATCACCCTGAACAAAACTCAACTCCAAAAGGATCAGAGACCTTAACATATGTCCAGATACAGTGAACCTGACAAAAGAGAAATTAAGGAATAGTCCTGAACTCTTTGGTGCAGGAAAAGACTTTCTGAACAGAACACAATTAGCACATGTTACCAAAGGAAAAAAAAAGGTAACATATCAACCTTACTATATCCCTTTGATTGTACAGTTATGACCTGCCTAAAAAAATGTGCTTGTGAAATTGTGGCATAAAACTTGTAGTAATCAACTAGTGTCTAATTGGATTTAAGACCCACTCTGCAAAATGGAACCCATCTCTGACACTGTCTGTATGGCCAATACCCTGAGACTAGATAGACCAGAGACATAGAGGTGAACCAAGCTCCACTGTTCTGCTAAAGGAACGATAAAATGACTCCTTTTTTTTTCTTTTTTTCACTAACTGCACTGGTATTTACTGTCATGGGGAAGGGAGGGTAACAGGATCTGATAACAAACGAGAATCAACTTCCAGGGTCTCCATGGTTTCTTTAAAAAAGACCAAAAATAAAGTGAGAATTCCCTTGACTACATATTAAAACATAACACAGGAAAAATGCTGCCAGAAATAAATGACGTTTATATTTTTGTTCCAGTTTTGAATAATTAGAAAAAAGTGAGCAAAGCAATGTAATTTTTGGAGGAGTGGACATGCAAACAACCGGAGCTGCTTCCTAACCCTGCAGCTTCGTTACAAACCATCAATGGGATAAAATGACTCCTAATGGCATGCTGTTATACTCATAGATCAGTGCCTTACTCAGCTACCATCAGAAAGTTTCATGATGCAGTATATAGAAACAAATATAGAGACCCACAAGCAATGAGGAGAGAGTGAGAGACCTTGGAACACTTAGGACTAAATGAGGTGTCTCCATTAAATTGAACATTTTAGGTCTCAGAACACACTGTGGAAGCAGTGGTGGAGAAATTATAAGAGGAGAGGAGATAGAGAACACCAAGGAAACAAGGCCTTCTAAAACATGAGGGCTGACAAATATTTGGAGTCACAGAGACTGTGGCAGCATACATGGGGCCTGTACTGGTCTGTGTTAGATGGAGTCCCAGTGCTGAGAAAAAAACATGGGACACCTATTAGCAATCATGAGGGCCACCTTTCAGCTGAAATTTCCAATGATATATAAGGACTCAATGTGGCTGTATCTTTCAATATTTCCAACTTTCAAAGCAACCCTTCTTGTATATTCATGGCTTCATAAATTTGTATATAAAACTGGCTACACAGCCTCATACAAATTTCTACATGTTTGTTAAAAGGTGACATATATTGGTTTGTCTCTCCTTCAAATCTGTAGAATGCTTCTCTGAATATTTAGTTTCTTGTTTAATCTCTTATTGAATATGATTTGTAGATGTAGATCTTTGAGATTGCCATGAAGGAGAAGGAAGAATTTATCAGGAATATACGATTTTTCAGATGGGATCAAGATGATTTCTCTCAACAAAACTTTCAATAGAATAAAATGTGCAAAGGTATCAGTTGTAATTCCCTTTGTTTTCACTGTATGAGTACTAAGAACAGTCATGGTGGGTTTGGTACATTTTGCTGCATGTATGGTTCTTAAAGTCTCTCTCACAATGGAACTCTTCTTCACAGGTAAGATTCTGTTTAACAAAAGCCTTCACTACATAATATTGTGCAATATATTTACTATGCATATTAGATATGAGGTGAGGAGAGCTGAAGATTTTCATATGAGAATGCCTTCTTTACAAAGTGGTAAAATGTTATTTGTAATTTCCCTTTTCATTTACATTTAAATGGATATGAAAGAAACAATGTATCTAAATAATTTGAATAAAAATATTAGGTTGAGCAGTCATCAAAACAAAATCAAAGCTATGCTTTTCCCTGTAAGTATTAAAACAACATATTTCCATATATTTTCCTTCTCAATTCTTGTTACTAGTTAATGCAGCCTGTTAATTTTTAATACATATGGTTGACAATCTGCAAATATGAGATTACTGGCTCAGAAAGTGATGGTATAATATAAATAATTTCCAGAACATTTTCTTGAAAATAAAAGTCAATATCATCCAATTATAAAGTAATGGCACTAAAGACATGTCATCTGACATTTGTTACTTTAAACTGCTATATAAATTGCTATATAACACTGCTATATTAAAAATGTAAAGTATTAAAATAATTTTAATTCATTCAGAAATACATTCTTTGTGTGCCAACAAGAACATGAAATTATTATTAGTTCTTATATAAAAATTATAACAGCAATAGACTAAAAATCCAAACTATATATTTTGCTCAATAGATTTTCATCATCAGTCTTTCTATTTGTTTTAACAGTTTAGATTTTACTTAATATTATTTCACCTTATTTTTTAAAGATTTTCCTTTTTCTACTGTGTGTGTGCAAATGTGTGTAGTGCAGGTTGTTTTTCTCTCTGACTATGTGTAACATGTGTGCAGGTATCCATACTGGATAAAGGATGGTGTCTAGTTCTCTGATACTGCAGTTGCAGGCAATTTTAAAATGCCTGACTTGGATTCTGGGAACTGAAATTATGTCCACTGAAGGAGCAAGAAGTGCACTTAACTACTGAGCAATCTCTCAAGATCCCTCAAGTTGTCAATTCAAAATGCCCCCCTAGTAAAATCACGATCTGATAAGTAGAATAATGTTGAGTGCCTACCATTTTAAGTCACAACACTTACATATGACAATGTATTAAAATAGTTTTATTTGAAGTACAAGTTGTACCTGTTAGCCTACTGAAATACATTTCTATACTAACAATTTGCTGTTAACTGTACTTTTCCAATTATATAAAATTCAAAGTGAAGGAATTTTTGTGTATATTTTTAACCAATATTGCTAAATAACCAGGTTACTGATGAGTAACAATAATTAGAAAAACAACCATTTCATTGGAGATTAAATAGTTATTTCATTAAATTCACAATTAAATATTGTTATTATACTCATTAAAATGTCTCAATTGGATTAAAACATTAACTGGAAACATGTGTACAGAAACCTATGTACAGGTTAGTGTAGATTTGTAATTCACAACTGTAGCTAGAAGTTTTCTGGTGTTCCACACGGTCTACAGTTGCTCAGACCCAAGTAAACACATAGAGTCTTACCTTGGCTTTGGGAAACTGGCCTGGCCTATGGTGGGGTAAAAGGCTTCTTACAGAGGTATACATGCTTTTATTTCACTCTATATTATGAGTCTATTCAAATAGATTATGTAGGCACTTAGTGCTGGTTTTGATTTAACGTTAATAAGTTGTCTTTATTGAGAAAATTGTCCAATTCTTTTAGATTTTTTGAATTTAGTGAAGTGCAGGTTTTCAAGTATGTCCTTATGATTTTTTAATTCCCTCGAAGTCTATAGTAATGTCCTCCCATTTGTTTCTTATTTTGTTAATTTTGATATTGTTTCCATCTTTTATTTAGTGTGGATAAAGTTTTGTGTATCTTGTTGCTTTTCTTAAAGAACCAATTCTTTGTTTCACTGATTCTTTACACCCTTCTATTTGTTTCTATTTTATGGACTTCAGCTCTCACTTTGATTATTTCCTGCCATCTACCACTTTTGGCTGTGATTACTCCTATTTGTTTTAGAGTTTTCAGATGTGATGCTAAGCTGCTAGTATTCAAACTCTCCAAATTTTTTGTTTGTCTGTTTTTTTTTTTACGTAGGCACTTACTATTATGAACTTTCCTCTTAGAACTGCTTTCATTGTGTCTCACAATTTCATGTATGCTGTGTGTTCATTTTCATTGAATTATAGGAAGCCTTTAATTTCTTTATTTCTGTCTTGAACACATTTTTTTTTATTAAAGAGTTGTTCAGTTGCCATGAGTTTGTAGGCATTCTCATGTTTCTGTTGTTGTTGAAATCCAGCTTTAATCCATGGTGGTCTGATAGGATACTGGGGGATATTTCAATTGTTTTGTATCTTTGTGTGCAAGTGTGTGGTCAAATTTGGAGAAAATCATATAAGGTGCTGAGAAGAAAAGATATTCCATTGTTCCTGGATGAAAAGTTCTATAAATATGTGTTAGGTCCATTTAGTTTATAATGGCTATTAGTTTCTCTATTTCTCTGTTAGTTTTTTTTTTTTTTTTTTTTTTTTTTTTTTTTTTTTTTTTTTTTTTTTTTTGGTGATGTCCTGTTCCTTGTTGAGAGTGAGGTATTAAAGTCTCCTACTACAAGTGTGTGAGGTCATTATGTGATTTAAGTTGTAGTAGTGTTTCTTTTACAAAACTGAATGTCCTTGTATTTAGGTCATAGAAGTTCAGAATTGAAATGTTATCTAGTGCATTATTTCCTTTGGTGAGAATGTAGTTTACCTCCCTAGCTCTTTCTATTAATTTTGCTTTGAAATCTTTTTTGTTAGATATTAAAATTGATACTTGAATTTCTGTTGTAGGTTCATTTGCTTGGGATTGCTTTTTCTAACATTTTACCTTGAGGAAATGACTCCTTTTTGTTGAGGTGTGTTTCTTGGATGCAGCAGAAGGATGGATCCTTTTTGCATTCTGTTAGTTTGTGGTTTTTTATGAGGGAATTGAGACCAAAGATATAAGGAAATATCAGGGACCAATGGTCATTGATTCTTGTTGTTATTTTATTATTGTTGTTGTTTGTGGTTGCCATTTTGTGTGTGTGTGTGTGTGTGTGTGTGTGTGTGTGTGTGTGTGTGTCACACAGAGAAACAGAGACAGAGACAAAGAGAGTTTTCCTTCTTTTGGTTTTGCAGGTATGAGATTATTGCCTGTGTTTTCAGGGGTGTAGTTAACCTCCATAGGTTGGACTTCTCTTTCTACCACATTCTGTATGGTGTATTTATAAATAGATTCTGTTTAAATTTGATTTTGTCATGGAATATCTTATTTTCTCCATCTATGGTGATGGAAAAACTTGCTACGTATTATAGTCTGGTCTGGCATGTGGTCTCATAGAGTCTGCAGCACCTCTGTCCAGAACATTCTGCCTTTTAGAGTCTATATTGAGAAGTCATGTTCTTCTACTGGGTGACGAGATTAAAGTGTCAGACTCTCGATCAACTAAGTCCAAGGCCTGGATGGCCAAGGACCCAAACACAAACTTCAGCGATGACAGGTGTTCATCAGGAACGGTGCTCACACTCCAGGATCTAGCGTCTAGCCACTCCAATTCCAGTGTTTAGTGAAACAACCTAATGAGCACAGGCTTTAGAGACAGAACCGTGCCGAGTAAGAATAAAAAAGCCCGCGGGGCCATACTTCTCACGCCATCCCGTGGGGTGGTGGCCATCTCGCTGAGGACCTCCTCCACAACCTCTGGCAGTGTGGCGGGCAATGCACGCCACCCACGTCTCTGCATCAGGGGTTAGGAGCACTGGCTGCTCTTCAAAAGGACCTGAGTTCAATTCCCAGCATCCACATGGAAGTTCACAGCTGTCTGTAACTCCCATTCCAGGAGGTCTGACACCTTCACACCAATGCACATAAAAAAAAGTTAAATAAATTTTTTAAAAAAAAGGAAGGTGGGAGGAGACACTGCCAGCTGCCACCATGACAAGCAGCATGTGAAGACACCAGTAAGCCACAAGCCACTTGGCAAGGTATAAATTTATGGAAATAAATTAATTTAAGCTATAAGAACAGTTAGCAAGAAGCCTGCCACGACCATACAGTTTGTAAGCAATATAAGTCTCTGTGTTTACTCACCAAATAGAATAAATAATAAAGTATTTTCCCTGAATTTGTCAAATGTTTATGAACTGCACATTATTAATGTAGTTCTTGACTGTATATATTACATATACTTATTGTATTTATTGTACATAGTTTTTCTTATATTACTTATAACCTTTTTTATTATTTTAGACAAAAAGGGGCAATGTGGTGATACATTGTGTGTCTTAATAAAACTTATCTGAAGATCAGAGGACAGAAAAAGCCACTATATTAAACATAGAAGCCAGACAGTGGTGGCACACATTTAACCCTAGCACTTTGGAGGCAGAGATCTGGCTGGATATCTCTAAATTCAAAGCCACCCTGGACTGCATGAGATTGTCTCAGTCTAGGAGAGAAACAGAGCCAGGCAGTGGCAGCACACACCTGTAATTCCAGTAATTGGGAATCACAGGCCTATAATCCCAGCACTTGCGGTCTCATGCATTTGCTTGGGAAGCACACACCCCTTTAATCCCCAGAAGTGATGGGGATGGCTGGGTGGAGAAAGGTATATAAGGGTTGAGGAGATAGGAACTAGAGCCTTTTCAGCTGAGGAAGCTCATTCAGCTAGAGGCTTTTTCAGGCTGAGGAGTCCTAGAGGTGAGACCTGTCTTATTCCTTTGTATCTCTGATCTTTCAGTATTTACCCTAGTATTCTGGCTCTGGGTTTAGTTATAAGACCATTTAGCAATTCATGTTACATCTATTTCCATGGGTTTGGAGAGATTACACTCTTAAGTGCTGATTTCTGAGTTTGAATTTGGTGAGTGGATGAAAACAAAGCAAAACAACACAAAAGTCCCCTGGTTTCTGCTTCTCCCGAATTTTAGAGAATGTGATGACTATGTGTTGCCTTTTTTACTTGCCTGCTCAACTGCTGTGTTCATAGGGAACACCTGTTTATGTTGGTGGCTGGGATGTATCCACAATTTGGGAGAGGGATGTCAGGAGGGTGTGTTCTGTGGAACCTACAGGAGATGTGGGAATAGGAGAAGGGAGGCTGCAAATGGTGATTTGTTGCAGCTCTTAGAATGACACTGAGAGATTTGGTCTAGAGAAACAAATAAAGAGAGAAGGTAATCTGTGACAGCCTACCTAGTTTTCTGGCAGGTATGGCCTTTGGTTGAGTAGATGATTCCGGCTTAAATTTGAGGACTGTGATTACAGTAATAAATAGGGGGAGGAGGCTAGGAGGGAATGGTCTGTGGGATCCACTGGATTTGTGTGGAGTGGGAAAAGGATGCTTCAGCTGGTGTTCTGTTGTAGACCTAGGGACAAGACTAAGGGTTAGGATCTAAGGGAATGGAGAGACTGTAGAAAGTCTGTGGGTAGCATGGCCTGACTGCTTTTAAGTGCTGGGCATTCTGTTTGGGGTAAGGTAGAATCTCAACGCAGTATGATATGAAACTCTCTGATGACTAAGAATGATGGACTTTTATTTCATACATTGATTGGCCATTTACACTTCAACTGTTCTGAACTATTTGCTTATCTTATTCATCTGCTTACTGATTATATTTTTGTTAGGTTGCTATATCTCTTTTTGAGATATTTATTTTAAATAGACATTAATTTATCTTAGAAGTATAGATAGAAAAGACTATTGCTCATTTCATATGAAGTTTCTTTCACACATTTGAAACACATTTTCTTTTTTTATGGGAATGTAAGTGGAACATATGCTATGGAAAGTAGAATGGGAGCACCTCCAAAAACTCAACATAGAGTTACATAATCCTGCAATCCCATTTCCTTTTATTTATTCAAAAGAAATGGAAAGTAGGGACTCAAGCCGGTGTTATACACTCATGTTCATTTCAGCATTATGCACAATAGCATAATGGGCAACATAGGCAACCCAAATGGATAAATAAAACATAGCATATACATAGAATAGGGCTGGGTGGTGGTAGAACACGCCTTTAATCCCAGCACTCGGGAGGCAGAGCCAGGCGGATCTCTGTGAGTTCGAGGCCAGCCTGGGCTACCAAGTGAGTTCCAGGAAAGGTGCAAAGCTACACAGAGAAACCCTGTCTCAGAAAACCAAAAAAAAAATTTCTTCGGGGTTGGGGATTTAGCTCAGTGGTAGAGAGCTTGCCTAGCAAGCACAAAGCCCTGGGTTCGGTCCTCAGCTCTGGAAAAAAAAAAACACCTACATATATACAGTACATAAATAAATAAGTCTTTGCTGGGCGGTGGTGGCACACGCCTTTAATCCCAGCACTCGGGAGGCAGAGGCAGGTGGATCTCTGTGAGTTCGAGGCCAGCCTGCTCTCCAAAGCGAGTTCCAGGGAAGGCACAAAGCTACACAGAGAAACTCTGTCTCGAAAAACCAAAAATAAAATAAAATACATAGAATAGACTATGATTCAACCTTGCAAATAATTTTTATAAATGCTACAATATAGATAAAACTCAAGGAAATTGTGCTAAGTGAAAGAAGCTAACCACAAAAAGATGAATATTGTGTGATTCTGCCTTATAAGAGATATCTAGACAGTCAAAAACATACAGGTGAAAATTATAATGATGAGTGACTGGGGTTGGAGGGACGGAGCAATATGCGGACACTAAATCCCACATCTGTAATTCTTTTTTTTTCTTTTTTCTTTCATAATTAATTTAATTTAACATATCAGCCATGGATTCCCCTGTCCTCCCTCCTCCCATCCCCTAGCCTTGCCCCCCATTCCTCACCCCATCCCCACCTCCTCCAAGGCAAGTTCTCCCCTCGGGATTCATCTCAGCCTTGTAGATTCAGTTGAAGCAGGACAGTCCCCTCCTCCCTACACCAAGGCTGAGCAAAATGTCTCAGCATAGGCCCTAGGTTCCAGATATCCAGCTCATGCACTAAGGAAAGATCCTGGTCCAACTGCCTGGGGGCCTCCTAAATAGTTCAAGCTAATCAACTGTTTCACTTATCCAGAGGGCCTGATCCAGTTCCGTGAGGGCTCCTCAGCTATTGGTTCATAGTTCATGTGTTTCCATTAGTTTGGCTATTTGTCCCTGTGCTCTTTCCAATCATGGTCTCAATACCACTTGCTCATATATTCCCTCCTCCCTCTTGCTGATTGGACTCCTGGGGTTCCACCTGGGGCTTGGCCATGGATCTCTGCATCTGCTTCCATCAGTCACTGGATGAGAGTTCTATCATGACAGATAGGATGTTCGGCCATCATATCACCAGAGTAGGTCAGCTTGGGCTTTCTCTCGACCACTGTCAGTAGTCTATTGTGGAGGTATTTTTGTGGATTCCTAGGGACCTCTCTAGCACTTTGCTTCTTCCTGTTTCCATGGGGTCTTCATTTATCATGGTATCTATTTCCTTGTTCTGCCTCTCTGTTCCTGATCCAGCTGGGACCTACTGCTCCCCTAAGCTCTCTTTTCCCTGAACCTTGCCCTCCATTATGCCCCCATATCCAGTTTTCTCATGTAGATCTAACACATTTCTCTGTCGTTGGGTGATCCCTATGTCTTTCTTAGGGTACTCTTTACTAGGTAGCCTCCCTGAAGTTGTGAGTTGCAGTCTGGTTATCATTTGCTTTATATCTAGTATCCACTTATGAGTGAGTACATACCATGTTTGTCTTTCTGAGTCTGGGTTACCTTACTCAGGATGATATTTTCTAGATCCATCCATTTGCCTGCAAACCTCATGATATCATTGTTTTTTTTTTTCTGCTGAGTAGTACTCCATTGTGTATATGTACCACATTTTCCTTATGTATTCTTCAGTTGAAGGGCATCTAGGTTGTTTCCAGGATCTGGCTATTACAAATAATGCTACTATGAACATAGTTGAGCATGTGTCCTTGTGGTATGATTGAGCATTCCTTGAGTATATGCCCAAGAGTGGAATAGCTGGGTCTTGAGGGAGATTGATTCCCAAATTTCTAAGAGAGCACCATATTGATTTCCAAAGTGGTTGTACAAGTTTTCATTCCCACCAGCAGTGGAGGAGTGTTCCCCTTGCTCCATATCTTCTTTAGCATGCTGTCTTCAGTGTGTTTGATATTAGCAATTCTGACGTTTGTAAGATGGTATCTCAGAGTCATTTTGATTTGCATTTCTCTGATGATTAGGGATGTTGAACAATTCCTTAAATGTCTTTCAGCAACTGAGCTTCTGTTGAGAATTCTCTGTTTAGCTCTATAGCCCATTTTTAAAATTGGACTCTTGGTTATTTTGATGTCTAATTTCTTGAATTCTTTATATATGCTGGAGATCAGCCCTTTGTCAGATGCGGGGTTCGTGAAGATTTTTCCCATTCTGTAGGCTGTCATTTTGTCTTGTTGACTGTGTCCTTTTCTCTGCAAAAGCTTCTCAGTTTCAAGAGGTACCATTGATTATTTCTCTCAGTATCTGTGTTACTGGTGTTATATTTAGGAAGTGATCTCCTATGCCAATGCGTTCAAGACTACTTCCTACTTTCTCTTCTAGCAGGTTCAGAGTAGCTGGATTTATGTTGAGGTCCTTGATCCACTTGGAATTAAGTTTTGTGCAGGGTGACAGATATGGATCTATTTGCAGTCTTCTACATGTTGACATCCAGTTATGCCAGCACCATTTGTTGAAGATGCTTTCTTTTTTCCATTTTAAAATTTTGGCTTCTTTGTCAAAAATTATATGTTCATATGTGTGTGAATTAATGTCAGAGTCTTCAGTTCAGTTCCATTGGTCCACATGTCAGTTTTTATGCCAGTACCAAGCTGTTTTTATTACTGTACCTCTATAGTAGAGCTTGAAGTCAGGGATTATGATGCCTCCAGAGGATGTTTTATTGTACAGGATTCTTTTAGATATCTTGGATTTTTTTGTTTTTCCATATGAAGTTGAGTATTGTTCTTTCCTGGTCTGTGAAGAATTGTGTTGGTATTTTGATGGGGATTGCATTGAATCTGTAGGTAGCTTTTGTTAAGATTGGCATTTTTACTATGTTAATCCTACCTATCCATGAGCATGGGAGATCTTTCCATTTTCTAACATCTTTAATTTCTTTTTTCAGGGACTTAAATTTCTTGTCATACAGGTCTTTTGCTTGCTTAGTTAGAGTTACCCCAAGGTATTTTATATTATTTGTGGCTATTGTGAAAGGTGATGTATCTCCAATTTCCTTCTCAGCCTGTTTGTCATTTGTATATAGGAGGGCTACTGATTTTTTTGAGTTAATCTTGTATCCTGCTACATTGCTGAAGATAATTATAAACTGTATGAGTTCCTTGGTAAAATTTTTTGGGTCACTTGTGTATACTATCATGTCATATGCAAATAGCGAAAGTTTGACTTCTTCCTTTTCACTTTGTATCCCCTTGATCTCTTTATGTTGTCTTATTGCTCTGGCTAGAACTTCAACTACTATATTGAATAAGTATGGGGAGAGCAGACAGTATTGTCTTGTTCTTGATTTTAGTGGAATTGCTTTGAGTTTCCCTCCATTTAATTGATGTTGGCTGTTGGCTTGCTGTAATTGCCTTTATTGTTTTTACGTATGTTCCCTGTATTCCTGATTGCTCTAAGACCTTTATCATGAAGGTGTGTTGGATTTTGTCAAATGCCTTTTCAGTATCTACTGATCATGTGGTTTGTTTATATGGTGTATTACATTGACAGAATTTCATATGTTGCAACACCCTTGCATCCCTGGGATGAAGTCTACTTGATCATGGGGGATAAGAGTTTTAATGTGTTCTTGCAGTCTGTTTGCCAATATTTTATTGAGTATTTTTGCATCAATGTTCATGAGGGAGATCGGTCTGTAGTTCTCTTTCTTTGTTGCATCTTTGTTTGGCTTGGGAATCAGGGTAATTGTAGCCTCATAGAAGGAGTTTGGTAACGTTCCTTCTGTTTCTATTCTGTGGAACAATTTAAAGAGTATTGTTATTAACTATTCTTTCAAGATCTTGTAGAATTCTGTGCTGAAACCATCTGGTCCTGGGCTGTTTTTGCTTGGGAGACTTTTAATGACTGTTTCTATTTCCTTAGTGGTTATTGGTCTATTTAAATAATTTATCTTGTCTTGATTTAACTTAGGTATGTGGTATCTATCCAGAAATTTATTCATCTCTTTTCGATTTTCCAGTTTTGTGGAGTACAGGTTTTTGAAGAATGACCTGATGATTCTCTGGATTTCCTCAATTTTAGTTATTATGTCTCCCTTTTCATTTCTGATTTTGCTAATTTGGATGCTCTCTCTCTGCCTTTTGGTTGGTTTGGCTAAGGGCTTGTCTATCCTGTTGATTTTCTCAAGGAACCAACTCTTTGTTTCATTGATTCTTTGTATTGTTTTCTTTGTTTCTATTTTATTGATTTCAGCTCTCAATTTTATTATTTCCTGGAGTCTATTCCTCCTGGGTGACTTTGCTTCTTTTTGTTCTAGAGCTTTCAAGCGTGCTGTTAAATCACTAGTATAGGATTTCTCCAAATTCTTTATGTGGGCATTTAGTGCTATGAATTTTCCTCTTAGCACTGCTTTCATAGTGCCCCATAAGCTTGGGTATGTGGTATATTCATTATCATTGGTCTCTACAAAGCCTTTAATTTTTTTCTTTATTTCTTCCTTGACCCATTGTTGATTCAGTTGAGCATTATTAAGTTTCCCTGAAATTGTAGGCTTTCTGTAATTTTCATTGTTGTTCAAATCTAACTTTAAACCATGGTGGTCTGATAGAACACACGTGGTTATTCCATTTTTTTTTTTTTTGTATTGGTTGAGATTTGCTTTGTGGCCGAGTATTTGGTCAATTTTAGAGAAGGTTCCATGGGGTGCTGAGAAGAAGGTATATTCTTTTTTGTTAGGATGGAATGTTCTGTAGATATCAATTAAGTCCTTTTGATTCATAACATCAGTTAAGTCCTTTATTTTTCTGTTAGGTTTCAATTTGACAGATCTGTTCCATGGTGAGAGTGGGGTGTTGAAGTCTCCCACTATTAATGCGTGGGGGGTTATATGTGATTTAAGCTTTAGTAATATTTCTTTTACATATGTGGGTGCCCTTGTGTTTGGGGAGTAAATGTTCAGAATTGAAACTTCATCTTGGTGGATCTTTCTTGTGATGAGTAGGTAATGCTCTTCTTGATCTCTTTTGATTGATTTTTGTTTGAAGTCTATTTTGGTGTATATTAGGATGGCTACACAAGCTTTCTTCTTAAGACCATTTGATTAGAAAGACTTTTTGCAGGCTTTTATTCTTAGGTAGTGTCTATCTTTGAATTTGAATTGTGTTTCTTGTATGCAACAGAAAGATGGGTCCTGCTTTTGTATCCATTCTGTTAGCCCCTGTCTTTTTATAGGTGAATTAAAACCTATGATGTTAAGGGATATTAATGACAAGTGATTGTTCATTCCTGTTATCTTTTGTTGGTAGTGTGTGTGTATTTCTCTTCTTTGGGGCTTACGGCTATGGGATTATCTGTTTGCCTGTGTTTTCATCAGTGTATCTGACTTCCTTAGGTTGGAATTTTCCTTCTATTGCTTTCTGCAGTGCTGGATTTGTGGATAAGTATTATTTAAATCTGGTTTTGTCTTGCAATGTCTTGTTCACTCCATCTATGATGAGTGAAAGTTTTGCTGGGTATATTAGTCTAGGGTGGCATCCATGGTCTCTTAGTGTCTGCATTACATCTGTCCAGGTCCTTCTGGCTTTCAAAGTCTCCATCGATAAATCGGGTGTTAATTTGATAGGTTTGCCTTTGTATTAGTCACTTGGCCTTTTTCCTTCGCTGCTCTTAATAGTCTTCCTTTATTCTGTACATTTAGTTGTCTAATCATTATGTGGCGAGGGGACTTTCTTGGGGGTCTAGTCTGTTTAGTGTTCTATAGGCTTCTTTTATCTTCATAGGCATTTCCTTATTTAAGTTGGGAAAGTTTTTTTTCCTATGATCTTGTTGAATATATTTTCTGTGTCTTTGAGTTGGTATTCTTCTCCTTCCTCTATCCCTATTATTCTTAGGTTTGGTCTTTTCATGGTGTCTCAGATTTCTTGGACATTTTGTGTCATGAGTTTTTTGACTTTGGTATTTTCTTTGACTGACAAATCTTTTTTCTCTATTGTATCCTCTACACCAGAGATCTTCTCTTCTTTGTCTTGCATTCTGTTTGTTATGCTTGCATCTGTGTTTCCTATTCATTTACTCAGATTTTCTATTTCCAACATTCCCTCTGTCTGTGTCTTCTTCACTGTTTCTATTTCCCTTTTCAAGTCTTGAACTGTTTCCCTCACCTGTTTCATTGCTTTTTCATGGTTTTCTTTAAGGGATTTAATGCTTTCTTCCAATTTTTTATTTGTCTTTTCCTCTATTTCTTTATAGATTTCTTCCCATCTTTTGTTTGACTTTTTCTCAATTTCTTCATTGATTTCCTCCACTTTTTTGTTCATCTGTTCCTCAATTTCATTTTTCATTTTTTCTTTAAAGGCCTCTAGCATCTTCATGATGCTATTCTTAAGGTTGCTTTCTTCTGCTTCTTCTACATTGTGATGTTCAGGTCTCACTGTTGGAGGCAGGCTAGGCTCTGGTGATGCTGTATTGCTCTTCATGTTGTTGTATGTGCTTCTGCCTTGATGTCTGCCCATCTCCTCATCTTACAGGTATAAGAGGTGCCTGTGTCTGAGGGAGTTGCTATTGATCCACTCTGTGCTTGTTGTGTCTGTGTCTCAGGGGGCCCTTCTGGGTCTAATCTTGGCTCTTAGTCTAACTAGAGCAGGCAGCTTCTGTGTCTCAGAGAGCTGCTCTTGGGTCAACCAAAGCTAGTTGATTCTATGACTCACTGATTCTGTGTCTCACAGATTCATTCTTGGTCTTATCAGGGCTCTTGGTCCAGTCAGAGCTGACAGATTCTGTGTTTCAGGAAGCCTCTCTTGATCCAATGTGAGGTGGCAGATTCTACTTCTCAGAAAGCCACTCTTGGTCTAATGAGGGCTGGCAGATTCCCTGTCTCCTGAGGTTACTCTTGGTCAAAGGACAGCTCTTTGTCCAATGAGCTCTCTCTAGGCCCAATGAGAGCTTTCTCTCTGGGCCAGATGAGAGCTGGGGTTTGGTTTCCAAGCCATAGGATGTGTCAGGGGGCTCAGGTGGATGGGTGTGAGGGCAGGGCATGTAGATTTCAGGGTCAGCGGAGGGGGGATGTCTTGGAGAAGGGGAACTTTCTTGCAGGAGCCCAGCCAGCTGGCCTGCACCTGGGGCCGAGTTGGGCAGCTGTTCCCCGGGAAAGGCCGGGGCCCAGGAATGGGTCCTAGGGGCAGGCCTCCCTGGGTATGAACAGAGTCACTCACCTGTGGGCCGGATGGATGAAACACATTTTCTTTTATTTTGTTACAACAAATTAAATCATAGGTGAAACTGAAGAACTCTAAATAAGTGAGGAAGTACATTAGAATACCTACATAATTTAAAACAAAGGGAGAGGATATACATTTTACAATTTAATATTTGGTTTAACAAATAAAGTTACATGATAAAGATGCTGCAAGTGAAAATAAGACAGATAGTTGCAGATATGAAGAAGCCCAGGGAAAGCAATATTATATTTTTCCTTGAATTGCTAATGGTCCAATTCATTCTCTTTTTGTTTAAAGTAAAACAAACATACCAAAAGGGCTTGTTGTTGGATATAATTGAGAATATTTAAGTATGTTCTTATGAAGAATTTTTTATTTTATTTTATATTAATAATTATAATAATATTTTAATAAGAATTAATAATTGTTATTTAATAATAACTGTTTCCATGTTAGACAGAGTATTAGACCATGCTAGTTAAGTAAATATTGATCATTGAAGATATTTTTGAGAAAAAAATGTAATATAAGGCAATTAATATAATTAACTTGGTTTATAAGCAGTTTTTGTTTTATGTTAGAGAGATTTAGAGTAAGTTTGCTAGCAAAGGAGAATGTATTGATAAATTAACAATATGACATTTATCAGGAAAAAGAAAGTATTGAATATCATTAAAATCAGCTGAGGGAAGATTTGAATTAGTATCAAAAGGAAATTAATCACAGGTACAGATACGAATACAGAAATGCTCATATGCTTTATGAGAGTGATCTGCAAATTATTTTTTGTTTGTTTTTAATTTTAAAATTAACTCCTAACTATGATAAGATATGATCCAATTTGTATAAAGTGAAAGATAAAGTGGAAATTAATGAGGTTCAAAGGCATGTAAAATGAAACAGGTATGAAACATGGGAGGATGAGAATGAACTGTCATACATCGGATAATTAGAAATACATTTGAAGACTTGATACATTATAAGTACACCTAGACAATATCAAATGTTGTGACAGACAAAGCCAGAGGAGTTTGTATTTTGTGTCTTAAATATCAGATATGGTGAGAAGCTGAAGGGACATGATAAAACTAGATCTGATATGCATATTTTAAAATGTTCTTGAAATTCTGTAAAAATGAGGCAAGTTCACTATGGCAGGTAGAGTGATAGAATTGGAGCATAAGTAATAACAGTATGAAGCATAACAACATGAATATACTGTAATAAAGAGGTATCTCTAATAATTCATCTATGAAAGAATGTGGGCAGAAAAATAGTTATTTACCATCTTTCTAAAGACAGTCACATTATTGAATTTAAGATTTTGGGGTAACAATGCTAAGTTTATATCTATCATCATCTAAGTTAAGACAATATTTTTAAAATTAAATACAATTTTCATGAACGGTTAAATAGATACCTAATCCATAAATGACAATGTAATTGTGAAATTTAGAAAATCAAATGCATATCAAGCCAATAAATGCTTCTGAAATGATAGTATTGGAATCAATTTCCTCATTCTGGAAACTCAGAATTAAAAGGTTGTAATTCTGCCTAATAATCACAAAATTTACCAAAAGTTTTCATATTCCATATTAGCAAAAATTCAGAGATGATTAGTCATTTTATATACATAAATTATGAAATGAATAAATTATTCTGTTGTTGGAAATTAACTCAGAACTCTAGATAATATTTCCCCAAGCTATCTGAAATATTCAATTTAGTTTCCCACAATTAAACTCCTTAATTCTATGTTTGATGAGTGCTTCTACTCTCAGTGTATTGTGGGACATACAGTAATCTTACAACATATGCACATCAGCTTTCTTATGGAGCAAAGGATTTTATTTCATAAACATCATTTAATCCTCCTGTAGGATATAAATCTTAAATCCTCCAAAAATTTCAGTGCAGTCTATTCAGATGTCTAAGCAAAGAATACACAGCTAAAATCAATTTGTGATGCTGCACAAATTTTTAAATTTTAACAATGAAGGGTTGACCAAAGATGACAGACAACACTTAGGCATTGAGGGCCAGTGTTTCAAAGAAATATTTCTGTGGGAGCTGTAAAACAAAAGACACTCTAAATAGCTGGAAAAAAATCAGAGTAACACAGAAATAGCAGAAGAAGCCCAGAAAAACCCTCATCTTGCTTCTGGATGTCCTGTCAAACAGCAAAGCAGAGACAATATGCTGTGTCATCTCAGCAGCTTGACACCTTTTGTTAACCACACTATAGGGAAACTCAATCCAAGTGTCATGGGACTCTATGCTGAACTCTAACAGGCAGAAACCTGAGAGACTTCAGAAAAGAATCTTTGAGTCCTATCTACAGCACATTCAGCAAGGTGAAAGCCTGGTGGTAACCAAAGTACAAATGGAAATTTCACACCTATTCTAAGGGTGTGAAGATGTTGGAAAGAGCTGTACAGATGTGAAACACGCATTAGCAAGCCTGAAGGAATTTGCAGAGTTTTGGCGAGAGCTGAGATTCTGCAGAGGACATACTGGCCGTGGACTAGGACAGTATCAATAATCAGATCACACAAAGTAAGACTCATCAGAAAGAAAAGAGCTTCCAAACACAGCAGAACTCCCAGGAATGAGATAGCACTCCAGGAGCAAGGGAAGGAACAAGAGAGAGTTTAACAAGACAGTAAACAGGCCAAACAGTTTCCATAATTTATATCTCTACCCAGTTCTTTTTCTGCATCTTTGTTTTAGTACTCAATATCGTTTTAGCCTGTCAGCCCAGTTTCACTGTTTTAGCCATATATTACCTGTATTTCTTCTTTATTCTTTCCTCGTATTATTTCTTCTCTCAAAGAACCTAATCTGGCCTGGATTGCAAGATCTTTGTGCCTTAAATTCCTGGCCACATATATTTACCTCTCTCTTTTCAGGCTACCTTTGGTCAACATTCCCTCAATCCCTCATTTTTGCCTCCTATAGTCCCCCCTTAAATTTATATGCCCATCTCTTGGTGCCCTGAAAATCACCGTAAGAGAAAAAGATAACATTGCAATTCTTTAATTATTCTCCTTCTGAACATTGCAGATACTTCCCTTGAAAGGATAAAGCTGACCTAAATAGAAAAGTAAAATTCAAACAACACTCTAAATCATAGCAAGTCCCAAGGCAGAAATACAAGTAAAATGAAAAACCAAGACATCAGGTCTCAACCAACATCAGAATAAACATCCACAGTATGAGCTACTTATATGAAATTCCACACAAATAATTCAAAACAATGATGATAAATATCCCCAAAGAAATGTAAAAGGAGAGAATTTTAGACTAAGTAGATTTCCAAAAGATTTTCAATGAACACAAAAATCTAAATGAATAATAAAGTCAATTTAATATACAAAAAAATGGAATTCAATAAAGACATTAAAAATATTGAGGAAAAAAGCACACCAAAATGATGCTTAAAATAAAAAAATTCAATAATCCACATATCATAGAAGAAATAGTCACCAATCAAATGGATATGAGGAGAACAGAATATCAGTGCTTTAAAACAAGGTAAAACTTGTATATTTTTTAAGGAGAGTGATGTTTTTAATGTGCAAGAGTAACATGCAACATCTTTAGAACACCATAAAAAATGTCAAATCTATGACTTACAGAAGTAGAAGAAAGAGAACCCCCCTCTATCCCAAAGGCACAGAAACCATTTTCAATACCATCACAAAAGTTTCCCCAAATCCAAGAAAATAAAGACCCAATCACATATAAATGACATATAGAATGACAAATAGGGTCAGAAAAGAACATCCAAACATCCTATTATAATTAAAACCCCAACAACAGAGAGGAGAAAGACAGTATATTGAGAGCTATAAGAAAGAAATATGAAGTCATACATAAAGACAGGCCCTTCAGAAGAGAAACTTGAACTCAGAAAGCTATAGGATTATGTATTTTCAATTCAGAAAGAATACAACTGCCAATACAGGATATAAAACCTATGAAAGATATGTAATAACTGATGAAATAAGAAAAATATTCCATAATAAATTTTGACTAGAGTAATTTCTTATAATTAAGTCAGATGAGCAGAGGGTACAAGAAAGAAACTTTTAGATTGAGAGAAGGATAAACACATTAAAATAGCTATCTGAAAAAGGATCCTAGAATAATGCTTAAATCAATGCTTAAATGTTAGTAAAACACCAAACACTACAAACCACCCCTCAAATAACAGGAATTAATACTTTTTAACTTTAGGTATTAATGGTCTAAAATCTCCAATTAACAAATGCAAACTCGTATGTCAGATTTAAAAAAAAATAGATCCTTCAATTTGCTGTATCTAAGAAACATACCTCATTATTATAAGATACATACTAACTTAACATTAACTGATCAAAAAGTTATTCCAAGCCAGTAGAACTAAGAAATAAGCAAGTGTTATTGTTCTAACTTCTGAAACAATGTAGAGTTCAAACCAAATCTAGTCAAAAGAGAAAATGAAGATTGCTTCAAACTGATCAAATATATAAAACAGCAGGAAATGCTTATCCCAGTCACATTTTTACAAGACTCAGGCATTCATGTGACATTTCATGGAATTTGTAAGACTTAGTATCCTTATCAAAATGTACATGAATTTTATCAAAATGTACACAAATTTACTTTGCTTCCCATTAAAGGTACTTTCTCAAAGATGAAATGTGAAGGATTTTGTTTTCCTTTCCTTATTTATTTATTTATTTGTTTGTTTGTTTGTTTGTTTGTTTGTTTGTTTGTTTTGTTGGGATAAGTTTTCCTCTGTAGTTCTAGCTGTCCTGGAACTTACTCTGTAGACCAGGCTGGCCTCAAATTCAGAGATTTGCCTGCCTCTGACTTCCAACTGCTGGGATTAACAACCTATGCCCATTGAAAGATTCTTTTTGCATCCATACAACTACACTATTCTTTTACCATCCAAAGGCCTTCAGATGGGCCATGCCAGAACTGAGTCATAATAGTTCCTTGTGCAGTGTAGAGTCTGGTATGTAAGTCAAAAGGTGAATTCGGGCATTCCTTTGCTACAGGTACTTAGTAGAAAGTGATGCAGCAGTGAAATGGGATGAAACAGAATATTGGAAATGAGAAATACAGAATGTATCACAGATTTACAATTTCTAGTCTTAGACTTACATAAGCTACTGTGAAAAGCTATTAAACATTTTTAAAATGTCGTTTGAAAATGACAAATTATGTTCCCCATGATTAGGATAAGTCAGTTTCATTTGTAAATAAATGTCTTTCAAATGTCTTGCAATGTATTCTGATATATTTTTCTAAATTTTACTAATTTTGAAGAGAAATGTAATAGATAGATTGAAATAAAATATCAAATTTGGAAACCTATAATATATAGAAATTGTTATTTATCTGGGGGGTTGTTCCACTTTAACAAGAAGAGGTTTAGGAAGCAAAATAAAATGAGGACATATTATGTTTCTATCTCTAAAAGAAAATTAAAGTTATAAAGATTCAACACATCATTTGCCAGGATAGCAATCTTCTTACTTAAACAAAACCTAAGCCCTTGTAGGCTTCTGAATTGTACCTTTAATGTGAAATAAACTTAGGAGCTATGTAGAGATGAAAGAAATTCCATTATTGAGCTCCATGCTTTATACTTACCCAATATAATCTAAATAGTTCTAGGAATTCATCCACCTATTTATGTCATCTTAAAAAAATATATAAATTGTACTTGTTACAAATGGATTAAATAGTAGTTCATTGGATCTCTAAGCACTTTTAAGAAATTAGTGAATTTTTTTCACAGAGAATTAGAGATTCATATCAAAGAAATATTTACATTTTTTGAAAAGACTGGAGATGTATTTGTAATTGTAAGGGTCAATGTTTAGATATTCATTTTCTTTTTGAAATTGTTATTTTTATATTATTTGTGTGAGCATTTTTCCCTGCATGTATATATGGACACCACTAGCATGCAGTACCTACAGAAGCCAGAAGGGCAGCAGATCCTCTGAAACTTGAGTTACAGATGGGTATGAGCTGCTATGTAGATGTTGCAAACTGAACCCAGATCCTCCCTGCAAGAGTAAATGCTCTCCCTGCAAGAGCAAATGCTCTTAACCACTGAGCAATTTCTCTAGGACCTAGATTTACAATTTCAAGTTCTACAAATTATAATTAACTACTAGTAAAATAAGGAAATTTGTCAAATTATTAAGAAATGTTCTGATTGTTACATGTGTGATACTTTTATCCTATGAATTAGAGTATTACTTACCTTTGTGATCATATGTTAATGGAATATGGTACGTCATTTTAAGGAAAAATAGACTGGAAGATGTAAATATATGTGGAACTTTCTTATGTAAAACACCCTTGATCACTTCTCTTATATCAATAATCCCCCCTGAACATTGAAAAAATAATCTTAGATGAACTAGAATGTTCATGAATTAAGACTCAGTCCTTTTCAAGGGCATTGCTAAGGATTTCATCTATGGATAATGGGTTGTGTTGAACACATCTTAGAGAAAGCATTGCAGAGATATTGTAATGCACAACACCAATTTCTTTTGACCTTTATGATATGTATATTACAACTCAATAAACCTTCTAAAAATAACTAGCACCCATGTATTCAATGTTCTTACCTCCAGATAGTCATCCATGAGGGAAGAAAACACATATGTTTCAAAATAATATGTACATGGATAATGAAAACATTGTTATTCACAATACCCCACATGGGAAGCCACCCAAAATGCTCATCAAGAAACTCAATAAGCATTCGCTAATTTATTCTGGCAAATCAAATAATTCAGTTTCATAAACAGAGTCAGCTGCTTATTCACAGTCATAAAAATTGGAAGGTTCTCAAAAATGTTATTTTGATTTAAAATGAAAACATCAAAGTATAAATTAGGATTCATTTCACTTTATGGAGTTCAGCATGTTGCCAAATTGACAAGTTAATAGATATATAAACAAAGGCTCTGTATGATGAAAATTGGGAAGTATTCAGTGACAATGTAAGGGAGAAATATCTGTGCTATGAATACTGATGATACATTATTAGATTTGTTAGATAATGTAAAGCAGATTGATTTTAAATATAAATAAGGCACATACTAAAGGTTTCCATGTTTCAATATTTTTATGTTTTGTTGATGTGAGCAGATGTAAAATATGATTATTTGTTGTTATAAAGAATTATATTTTATTTACAACCACCACCACAATTAAACACACATTATATGAGTAGACTAATCCAGAAGCAAGGATGCCAGTTGGTGGCTGGGTTTCAGGAGGAAGGTTGGGATTCTTTCTATGTGCTTAGCTGCTGGATTTGGGGTTACAGAACTGCACTTGTGGTCATTGAAATGCTGCAATACTCTGGGACCTAGATCCAGTTCATTTCTTGTCAAGAAAATATTGTGAGTATGGCAGCTCCATTATTAATTTTCCAAATGTAGTTGATAGGAGTAGATCTTCCTGAACAAATGCAGACCTACAAGTCTTCACCTTATCAACTCTTTAATCTCTTTCTGTCTTTCCTGTCTTACTCTGTCTTCCACTCTACTTAGACCTGTTCAGGAGGCTGAGTGCTTGCATGAATCTTTAAAACCCTGCAGAAATATTTTCTGCATTAGTTGAAGTTAAATGCCAAATCATTAACTAAATTACCACTAGGGAAGTTAGTGTCATTAAATATAACCAAACTTACAATGCTCCTTTAGGAGGGTAAAGGGAATGAAGTAGACCGTGATCAAGTTCAGAAACTGAAGAAAAAGGAAGTTCCAAGCTGTAAAATATAAAGATTAAACAATGTTTAAATTTGTAGGAAGTTCCTGAGAAACAATAAATCACAAGGTTCTTTTTTTCAACCTGCGAGGAGGTAAGAGGCTAGCCATGGGTAGTTCCTACAGAAGTGCTGCTCTCAAGCTTGCAGGCTTCATTCACACACTTTGACTTCATTTCAGAGTATTCTAAGCCCATGGATCTAGGGTAGCCTTCTCCCTCTAGTCAAGTCTCTTCTCTTTCCCATGGTACACAACGATCAGTTTCTGCACAGTTCAATTCTCCAAATCTGAAGAATAGCAAATTTACTGACTCATCAATAAATGAAAGTGTTTCTCTTCACAAAATTTGATTTCTTTTATCAATAGTGAAAGAATGCTGTACTAAAGGGAGAAAATTTACTAATATCAAGTATTCATCAAACTACAATGATGAATTGTCAAGACAATGGTCAATAAATATTATTAATGAATTAACATAACAAATATGTTTCAGTTTAATATATAAACATTGCATTGCAATTTCTAAATATGTTGAATTTAGCAATAAGAACTATTAATCATCAATAACATTTTTCCTGATATTATATTACCAATGATCTTAATAGGACTGTTTTTTACCTTAGTAAACAAACATTAAAAAAAATAAAGATGTGCTGTGGGACGGGCTGTATGTCAAATTGCTCTGATTGGTCAATAAATAAAACACTGATTGGTCCGTGGCCAGGCAGGAAGTAGGTGGGACAAGGAGAGAGGAGAATTCTGGGGAGCGGAAGGCTGAGGCAGAGAGACACTGCAGCCGCCGCCATGACCAGCAGCATGTGAAGACACCTGTAAGCCACCGGCCACGTGGCAAGCTATAGATTTATGGAAATGGATTAATTTAAGCTAGAAGAACAGTTAGCAAGAAGCCTGCCATGGCCATACAGTTTGTAAGCAATATAAGTCTCTGTGTTTACTTGGTTGGGTCTGAGCGGCTGTGGGACTGGCGGGTGACAAAGATTTGTCCTGACTGTGGGCAAGGCAGGAAAACTCTAGCTACAAAGATGATCTGTTTGTTTGTTGCTGGAGTTAAATGATAATGCTTAGAGATATATTTCCAATAATTAATGTTATATTTATGCTAAATACATATATTTATCATACATTTTCCTTTTGTCATAATATTTTCTGTGTCTTTGTTACAAAATTGTGTATTATGTGCTCATTGGGTATATATTTGTGTCTTCCTAAAGAAAATATGCATAACATTTTTGAGTTCCTTGGCAAGTTTTTGATCACTGTTGTTAAAATGTTTAGAAACTATTAGTCTTGCTTATTTTTGAGTGATGGCAATATTAAGCTTCTGAATGTATAAAAGTTCCTTTCATTTACAAGTATGAAGGTATTCTCTCAGCCTCTGGTCCACCTAATCAATATACTGATGCACTTTTTTTAATTGGTGTTGATGAATTAAATATTGTAGTGAAAATGTCGTATCCAAAAGATCGCATTTCACATCACGTCCCCCTATCCTCTAACACAAAATCTTTCTACTTCTTCTTATGGAGCATTTTCTATGCCCTTGCAAAGGCTAATATAGATGTCTGATTCAGGGGTCAACCCTCAATAATCACTTATTCCCAGCAATTTGGGTTGTTCTGAGTCTTTAAATTAACACCATTCCCTGCAAAAAATAATAAATAAATAAATAAATAAATAAATAAATAAATAATAAAAGGTTCTCTGCTAAAGACTGAGGGAAACACCAGTCTACAGGTATAAGAAGCTAAGATACTTAGAAAGCAATTTGGCATTATGTTCATTTAGTAAAACAACAGTACTAGGATGCCCCCATTAAAGCCTATAACTGCCCCAACCACAGACTTTTAACTAAGTTCATAGTACAAGCCATATATTCATCCCAAAGAACTAGCCCCAAATCCAAGCAGAAAATTGGTGGTTATACCCAAAACAATCTTGTCTTGTAGGATAATACCGTAGCATTCAGGGTCCACAGCTGAGTAGTATTCTTGATAAATTGTTCCACCCAGAAATCTGCACCACATCTTCTAGCACTATGAAAGCTAGACAGAAAAGACAAAGCTCCTAGTTCATTTTCAGCTTAATTCATTGTATCCTACATCTGATGTTTATGGTATCTTCAGAATAGGATCTTACAATCTAATTCTGCTGTACAACCAAGAGCAATAGCACCACTCTATATTGTTTTGGGGGCCTTTGAAGCCTTTCTGGACAAGAGCTAGCTAGGAAGTGTACCACAACTAGCAATGGAGTTCATTTATTAACCCATGGCTCTTAGAAGAATGTAACATTTCATTAGTATAACATACCTTCAAAATTTTTCACTTTCAATTCATGATTTTTTTCTTGAAAACTCTTGACTGCGTGGAAAATTTGAAAATCACTACGTATTTTTTCCATTTAATTTTAAAATTATCATTACCCTTTTTTACTTACAATGTCTGGTCAGTGTTGTAATAGACAATTTTCCGTTTGCTTTCTTTTATTTGCAATAATTATCTAAGCTTCCCACCATGGTTTGATAGTACATTCATTTTCATTACTGAACATTGTTTCTTTATAGGGATTTTTTTTATTTTTAGGAACTTTATCAGGATATAATTGCCATCCCCTATAATCACAATTGAAAATGTCAAGTGAAGTTTTTGTATAGTCATAGTATTAATAAATATGTAGGGGAAAAGGAAATATTATATATCATTTTTGAGAATGTAAATTACTACAGGTACTTTGAAAATTAGTTTGAAGGAACATAAAAATGAAAAATATAACTTCCATTTAATCTAACTATGATATTTTTGGGTATATTGCATGCTCACCACTTCAGGGATGCCACCTCAACAGGAGTTTGAGATATCTGGTCTCATCTCATTCACAGTCAAGTGTTGTAGAGTATTATTTTAAGGTGTGTTATTTTTGTTTATGTTGTATCTGTTTAACTCTGTGAAGCTGTGTTACTTTGCCTATCTAAAACACCTGATGATCTAATAAAGAGCTGAAGAGCCAATAGAAAGGCAGGAGAAAGGATAGGCAGAGCTGGCTGGCAGAGAGAAGAAATAGGAGAAATCTGGTAGGGAAGAAACTAAGAAGGTGAAATAGAAGGAGGAGGATGCAAGGGGCCAGCCACACAGCAACAAAGCCACACAGTCAGCCATGGAGTAAGAGTGAAAGTAAGATCTACAGAAGTAAGTAAAGAAAAAAGCCCAGAGGCAAAAGATAGACAGGATAATTTTAGTTAAGAAAAGCTGGCAAGAAACAAGCAAAGTTAAGGCCATACATTTATGATTAAGCATAAGCCTCCATGTGTGATTTATTTGGGTGGTAGGCTCCCCAAAAGCGCAAAACCAAACAGCGGTGGAGAGAAGAGAGAGAATTTGTTCATGAATGGTTGCTGGGCATGCTATATATTTAAAGAGACATTGTTCATTATAGCCAAGCTAGGTGCTATAGATTCATTTATATATACACACATACATATACATATTAACAAGCCATACAAAGAATAAAGTGCATTGTTTGAGGAGAAAGTGGACGGAGATGGAATAATCATGTTAGGAGAAGTCATACTAAAAAAGTAAAGGGTACATGCTTCTTCTTGTATGTGTAACCTATGTAGCAGGAATGTTAAAAGTTCTTATTAATAAAATGAAACCTGAGGCCAGTTATTGGGGTCAATGCTGGTAGATCAGAGAGACAGAACAAGCCACAGCTATCTCACCTCGCCAGTTCCTCAGCTGGTCCTGTTTCCTCAGACTGGAAGCTTCTGTGTCCTCATCCAGAATGAATCTCAGCTGTACTGTGTTGCTCCATAGCCTGAAAGCTTAACCAGGCCAAATGCTTAACCAGCCAAATGCTTCTAGTTTCTGGTCCTCACGCCTTATATATCTTTCTGCTTTCTACCACCACTCCCTGGGATTAAAGGCTGGCTTTCTGGGATTAAAGGCGTGTGTCACCATGCTTGGCTATTTCCAATGTGGCCTTGAACTCACAGAGATCCAGAGGGATTTCTATCTCTGGAATGCTAGGATTAAAGGTGTGAGTGCCACCATTTTCTAGCCTTTGTATCTAGTGGCTGTCTGTTCTCTGACCCCAGATAAATTTATTAGAGTACACAATATTTTGGGGAACACAATACCACCACAAACCTACAAAACAAAAGATATGAAATGTGTAGAATTACTACTAATCAAGAGTACAGGACAAGATGACAGAGTATTTGGGAACAGAATATAAATTTAATATTTTATGCTTGACTAAAATTGCCACAACAAAACTCATTTATTCATATACTTAATAAAGGTTAATGATGAAACAATAATTAGTCACTTACAATCTTTTCTTCAGAGAACTTGATATAATCATAAGATTGATTTCATTATGTAATTATCAGAGGGAAGAATTTTTCCTTGTGGTACCTGCACAGATATGAAAAATCTTTCACTGTGGTGGAAATGTCCTGAAGCCATATATCGTTTCTTTTCCACCAAAGAATATATGTTTTAAAACACTTAAGGATAATTGGAGTACATTTTCAACAATAGAGGGAACTTTCCATTACTGTTCCTCAGGTAAATTAATGAGAAAAAGTATTAACAAAGGGAAATCCCCCAATCTACTCTCATTTCAAATGATTAAAAGTCTTCTAAAATTTCTGAGAAGAGTCACTGAAAAAGTCTCATCCTTTAGATTCTCTGACATAAGTCCCCCCTTAACATGATGCTAAACCAGAAAAACAGGGAATGTTTATGACCTTAGAATTATAGTCATAACAATTAAATAGCATACAAGAGCCTGCATTTCTTTTGGGATTTGCCTTAGTAATGCTTATCTTGCTTAGGTTTACTATTGCTGTGATGAAACACAATGACCACAGGAACTTGGGGCGGGGTGTGTGTGGGGGGGAGGTTTATTTGGATTCTATATCCTGAGTCACAGCCCATTAAGGAAATCCTAGGCAGGAACTCAAACCAGGAAGGGACTGAAGCCAGGAGCTGATGAAGAGTCCATAGAGGGGTGTTGTTTATTAGGTTGTTCCTTATGGTTTGTTCAGCATGCTTTTTTTTTATAGAGCCCAGGAGTGGCCCTACCCACAGTGGGCTGAGGACTCTTGCATCTATCACTGATTATGAAAATGCCTGCCTACATTCTGATCTTGTGGGGGCGTTTTCTCAGTTGAGGTTCCCTCCTCTTAGATGACTTTAACTTATTCCAAGTTCACATAAAATTAGCCAAAATAACCTTATCTGTCTATTCCAATCCAACAATACCTGTGTTAGACATTATGAAATTATTCTCAACAGGAAATTTTCTTTAAATGTATTGGCTACTTTGTCATTAACACTTGCATTATGCTGGGCATTAAATTTCATACTAATTTGGATTCCTAGAGATTTATTTTTCTATTTATTAAGACATGGACTCAATATCAAATAATCCTTTTGTTATAGGAAATCAGTAGGCATGCAAGATTGGTGTTGAACATAACATTGTCTTGCCCTAACCTCTTAACTGCAAGGACTATAGCTGGGTATCATCATGACAGTATGTTCTGTTTGTTTGTATCATTCAGCTTCTAGAATATATCGTTGTCTTGTTTTATTTTGTAATATTTGGTATACAACCCAAGATATAACATGCACATGATAAGTAATCACACTACCACAAGACTAAATATCTAGCTTGCACTACATTTCTTGATTGATAAAATTATAAGAACTTGCCTAAGGTGATTCAAACCTATCTCATTCTATTACATATTTTGTTTTGCAGCAATATTTTTAATGGAGTCTTGCTATAATTCCCATTGTGTCTTTCAGCTCATGGAATTCAGGAACCCTCCCGTATCAGTCTTTCAAGTAGTTGAGACAAAAGTGAACATTGTGTGTATGTGCATGTATGTTGTGTGTGTGTGTGTGTGTGTGTGTGTGTGTGTGTGTGTGTGTGTGTGCATGCCTCGGTAGGAAAGAACAACTTCTACTTCTAGAAAAAGGTATCATGAATTGGATTTTAAGGATGTAATCAGTGCACACAAATGTAAATTGCTTGGGATGCCTGTTGTACCTGATTCAGATCCATTTATTATTATCAGTGTATGCAAAGGATGAAGTTTGATATATGCCTTTAAAAACCAAATATTTCTGTCAAATCATATGAAGAGAAAACCAAAATACTGTGTGTTACCTTGCTGCTTGACAAGCAGCACCACATCTTCTAGTACCCCAATTTTGGTAAACACTTTCACATCAATTTAATCCCTCCAATTTTTATTAAAAGCATCATATCATCTGAAAAGCATTGCTATTGCATGAGGCTGTGTACTATTGTATTTTCATTTTCACTAGGATCTTATTTATTCATCCCTTTGTAATTATCAGGGCAAACATTACATATGGATTTAGGAAATCCTCAATGATAGACAGGCACAGTCAAATACAAATATATGATTAAAGATGGGATTCTGACAGAGATATATGCTAGAAAAATATAATTGAAGATGTTCCAGTAAGATATCATTGAAGTATGATGCTGAGAATACTAAGAAAATTAAGACACACTCACATACACATATTAAATAAGAAAATAGATACAGTGTATGATATGCAGAGTTGACTTTTTTCTCTTTTTTAAGTTAAATCAAATAAACTATACACAAAGGACAATTAAATAGATGAAATTTGAGTATGATGTTATATTTAACATAATTTCTGTAATTATGAGAAAAAATAAGTATAAATATGGTAAAAAGAGAAAGTACTGTTTTGAAAAAGCACGAGTCATTGAGAGCACAGATTATTATGCTTACTATTAGGATTTATACTTCAAATTAAACCTTAAAGTTAAGATTTAAAAAAAGATTAAGATTGGTGTGTGACAAGCATTTACAAGGACTTTATTAGAAATCACAAGGCAAATTTCAAAGTCAAGGAGACTAGAAAAACTAAAAGTCAAATACTACCAAATTGAAATGGGAAAGACGATCTGTTTAATGCCATGCAGTTCAGTCTTTCTGGTAGCTTACATATTTGGATACAGATCCTATTGAAAACATATATAATTTAGTTTTGCACATCTATTAATCTAAAAATAGCACTGATAGTAAACATTTTTATTTTAGTATTTAAGTCCTAGAATTAAATACTCTACTACAAGGGGTATAACCTAATTTTAATTTTAAACATGTAGAGTAATTTAGTGGAATGCAGCTAAAGCCATGTTTAGAGTAGAATTTATACTAATAGACACTCATATTAAAGCAGTGCACACATGTCACATAAATTACACAAACAAATGCACCTGTCAAATGACCTAACCTTGTAAAAACCAGAAGAGGGAAAGATAACATTAAATTTCTAACTCTAACTTAAACATTATTATTAAAACACAGTGATTCTGATGTTTATAAAATGAAGTTTGAATGGACATTTTATTTATTTAAAATATAAGAAAATTAAGGCATTTTTGTTTACTTTGTATTTGTTTTGATTTAGTTTGAAAATATAATAATTAGTGTGAATCAACTGTTACTCAAACAATGAAACAATATACATAATGTACCAACACATTTTGGACAAAATGATCAAAAAGTGCTCCAGAATTTAGAAGGAAGAGACTTCATCTTAAGCACATATTCCAAAGGCCAAACCCAGTAATATGATACAAATGCTGTAAGTCGTAAGTTCATGCTATGAACAAATGTTCTTCACAGAGATTAATCTAAAAATTCATTTGTTTTGTGGCACTCCATTCCTCTTGTATCTCTTTATTCTTTCTGGAAATTTTTTTGTAAGACAAATTGCTAAATGGTCTTATTAATATAAAAAAAAACTTGAGCCTGATATTGGGGTGTAACCTGAATGATCAGAGAAACAGAACAAGCCGCAGCCAACCTTACCTCACCAACTCCAGAGCCGATCCTGTTTCCACAAATCCTCAGGCTGAAAGCCTCTGAGTCCTCACCCCTGAAGGTCTCAGTTGAACTGCTTAAAAGCTTCTAGTTCTTGGTCCTCATGCCTTAAGAGCATGAGTTCCTGTTTCTTCATGCCTTATAAGACTTTCTGTGTCCTGCCATATTACTTCCTGGGATTAAAGACATGTGTCCTTCCCAAGCAAAGACATGAGATCTCAAGTGCTAGGATTAAAAGTCTGTGCCACCACACCTGGCTCTGTTCCCAGTATGGCCTTGAATTCACAGAGTTCCAGATAGATCTCTGTCTCCCGAATGCTAGGATTATGTGCTACCACTGCCTAAGCTCTATATTTAATATAGTGGCTGTTCTGTTCTCTGACCCACAGATAAGTTTATTGGGGTGCATAATATATTGGGGGACAACATATCATGACATTTTTAATGTTTCATTTTGTCTCATTCTCTCTCTCTCTCTCTCTCTCTCTCTCTCTCTCTCTCTCTCTCTCTCTCTCTCTCTCCTCATTGGTGTGTTTTTGTAAGTTTATGTCACATATATGCTGATGTCTGTACAGAAAAAGGGGAGAGTTAGAACTCCTGGAGCTAGAGTTACAAATAATTATGAGCTACATAAAGTGGATATTGGGAAATGAACTTGGAACCTCTAAAAATGTAGCAAGTACTCACAGCCACTGGGCCACTTTTATGCAGTTACTCTGTATTCTTGATGACTCAAATGTTGTGTCTGAAAGAGTACATTGGAATAAAAGATAATACCTCAATATCATCTTTACCTAAATGATTGAATTCATTTTTTAAGAAAATATCCATTATGATTCTTTGCTACTCAAAACCTTTTTCAGTTTTATTTTCTGCTGATAGAATGCAAAAACACACCCTTGTTTGAACTTAATGTGACTCTAAAATAAATGATATACTCTTTTACTTTTATTATCCACCTGTCACCAAGAGACATATTTTCAGTGCTACATTCAGGAGGTTTTCACTTCTACCATACGTGAGATCCAATATATTTATTCATAATTGATTGATAGGTATCTGGCATACATTTATTTCTGGGATTCCTCTGCTTTCTACATTATTTTTCAGTATCCTGGGTTCCTCACTTTCTGGCTGGCTGATTTAGAAAAAGAGGCAACTTTACCTTTTCACTCTCTGTCCTAAATTAGCATCACACTGCTTTCACATTCTATCAAAGGATTAGTTATATTCCTCTTCCTTTCACCATTACTATCTGGGAAATATAGCACATGACTGCTTACTTCACAATATCAATTATAAAACGGCTAAAATTTTTGGTGAAAAAAAAATGTCTCTTCAGTAAAATATGTAATGGATATATATACTTCTATTTACAGAATGATAATGAACTGGTAACTCAACTTGTTTTCAATGTAATATGGACTCTGCAACACTGTTGCTGCAACCAAGAGAAAACAAATAAACTACAGTACCCGAAATGCTTTAGTTTACTTTTTAAAGCCACTAAATTTGGAAGGTCATTGAATTGCATGATTCTTAATCTCCTGGTAGTTTTGCTGTGTTTCTCTGGCTGAAGCCATCTAATGGGTTAAACTATTTATTTTCAAAAAAAATACAATTCATTCACTTTTCCATTGAAAGTTGTCTTTTCCCTCTTAGCTAAGAAACAGTTGTTTTCATCTAATCTCTTGAGAATAGCTGCCATTCACAATATCTTGTGAAAAAAATCTTATTCTTTTCAATCTGCTGATTAATAGAGTTCATAATTCCTGGGAAAAGAAACTAGAGATACATGTGTTATAAGACTTCTCAATTAGGTTGTTTCCAGGAGGGGCCCCCAACTGGATCAGGCCCTCTGAATAGGTGAGACAGTTGATTGGTTTGATCTGTTTGGGAGGCATCTAGCAGTGGTACCAGGTCCTGGGCTTGTTGCATGAGTTAGCTGTTTGAAACCTGGGACTTATGCAGGGACGCTTGGCTCAATCTGGGAGGAGGGGACTGGACCTGCCTGGACTGAGTCTATCAGGTCCATCTCAGTCCTCGGGGGTGGCCTTGATCTGGAGGTGGTGGGAATGGGTGGTGGGCTGGGGGGGAAGGGGGGGCAGGAAGGGGGAGAACAAGGGAATCTGTGGCTGTTATGCAGAACTGAATAGTATTGTAAAATAAAATAAAAAAATATTTTATACAGTCCAGGAAAATGTTCTAGCAAATAAAAGTGATTAGTGCTTAAAAAAAAAAAAAAGACTTCTCAATTAGACTTTTTTTTTTTTTTTTTTTTTTGGTTTTTCGAGACAGGGTTTCTCTGTGTAGCTTTGCGCTTTTCCTGGAACTCACTTGGTAGTCCAGGCTGGCCTCGAACTCACAGAGATCCACCTGGCTCTGCCTCCCGAGTGCTGGGATTAAAGGCGTGCGCCACCACTGCCCGGCTCAATTAGACATTTTAAGAATTACAGAACTTATATTACAAATTAACCTACAGCAAACAGCAGGAGTGTGCACAAGAAAAGCAGATCACCCAAAATTTGTAAAAATCCTGGCACTAGCCAATCTATTTGCCTCCTTGAAATTCATATGAGACATCAAATTCACATGAAAGCCTTGAGACTTCAACCTTTTAAAAGATCACTTTACTTAAAAAGGTCAATTTTCTAGAGGGTAGTGGCCACTGACAAGCTATCTACGCTCCAATAGATTGTCCTATACCCATGTACATACAGGTATCACTACGTGGACTCAGTTTTTTTTCTTCAATTAAAAAGCATATGAACACAGAAAGAAACTGATGGCAGGAGAATAAAGGAAAGATCTGAGGGAATTGAATGGGTGGCAGATTTGATCAAAACACATTATATGAATGCATGAAACTTTCAAAAAATAAAAAGGTGAAAATCAAATTTTAAAACACAAAAAATGAAGAAAATAGCAAAAATTATTGAATCAAGGAGGTTAACATCTTCCATCCAGAAAAAGCATATAAACAGCCAGTAAAGAAATTAAAGAAAGGCCGGGCGGTGGTGGCGCACGCCTTTAATCCCAGCACTTGGGAGGCAGAGCCAGGCGGATCTCTGTGAGTTCGAGGCCAGCCTGGGCTACCAAGTGAGCTCCAGGAAAGGCGCAAAGCTACGCAGAGAAACCCTGTCTCAAAAAACCAAAAAAAAAAAAAAAAAAAAAAAAAAAAAGAAAAGAAAGAAATTAAAGAAGACACTAAAAGATTAACATGTCTCTCTTCTCAGAAAACAGCAGATTAATATTGGGAAAATGCCTATACTGCCAGAAACAATGTATGGATTCTTTAGGGAAAGATTCCCCATCTTCTAACTTTCTGATTTGTTGCCAGAAAATTCATTCTCTTTCCATCATTCTTGCCTGTCAAAATTTTGTTTCAGTTGTTAAGAATGGAACCAGATACTTTGTGGTTATGATTTGATGACCTTAATGCATTAACAGGGTAATGAAGTATGAGACCCAAAATTATAGTTTGCACCTGTGGCTATGGAGAGACTACCTGGTAGCCAGAGGCAACAAGCCTGGTTGGAGTATTCTTGCAATTTGAGCATCAGCTTATTAGAAAGAAACACTTGTAACTATTGTTAGAGTAATGCAAAAGAAGGCCCCTCTAGCTACCTATTCTTATCTAAATCATCCCTTCATTGCAACTCCAAAATAATGATTGTGATTATCTCTGTCTCTCTCTGTCTTTCTCTGTCTCTCTCTGGGTCCCTGTGTCTCTGTCTGTCTCTGTCTCTCTGTCTCTGTCTCTCTGTCTCTGTCTCTCTCTCCCTCTCTCCCCAAGACAATTAATAGAACTTTTTTCATTTATGGGGATTTTTTTTAATGATAGGGGTTGTTTTTAATGATAACACTTCCTTGGCATTTGTTTTTATACTATCCCCTATATACTGTTATACTAAATAAAACATTACAGACACATGCCTGCAAACAAATCTATCATGTTACTGCAAACAAATCTATCATTTTACTTGTATCATTTAGTTTTCATTTCTGTGATAGAATTCCATGATCAATGCAATAGATAGAAGAAAGACTGCATTTGGGCTTATGGTTCTGAAGTATGAGAGACATAAGGGTTCATTATAGCAAGAAGGTAAGGCAGCAAGCAGCAGGCATGGTAGTAGCATTAGAAAGTAGAGAGATCATGTATTCAACCTCAAACACAAAGCGAAGAGAGTAAACTGGAAACAGAGTGAAATTATACATTTTCAAAAGTGCCCCCAGTGACATGCTTCCTTCATTCAGGCTGTACCTCCTAAAGAATCCACAACCTCCCCAAACAGTATACACCGACTGGGTAGTAAGCATTCAAATACCTTAGCCTAGGTGAAATATTTTCCATTCAATGCACCATATTATTGTAGTCTCAGAATAAATATGATACCTGCAAATGAGAAATATTTTTTCAGTAACAATGAATCCAGTTCTTTTGGTGGGTTTTGTTTCACTCTACCATATTATTGTGTCTAGCAAATAAGAATTCTATTTTCACCAGAATGGTAAAATGTAATCATGGAATTTATCAGTGATGGAATAATTTTCTTTCCACATTAAATGACTTTTTATGTGCAACACAAAGTATAAGGAAGCATACTTAAGAAACCATAGTAGGCAGCATGCTTTTTAGCATATGTACTATCTGATTATTTGTCTTACAAAAAAACTGCTCAATCAGTAAACATTGATATGTGCTGATAATAGAATGTGCTCCTTCTGAATGGTGTTGAACCTATCTCAGAGGAAACAATGAAGTTAACACATCATACCATGCAGAGAGAAATGTTGAAAACAGCCTTATGCAATAAGTAATTCTTGCCAGAATTTTAAGATGAATGAAACGTATTTAGTAGGCCAATATACAAAATGTTCTTTGTTGAATTCTTAAAAAAAAAAAAAAAGCCAGCCCGTGGTGGCACATGTCTTTAATCCCAGCACTTGGGAGGCAGATCCAGGTGTATCTCTATGAATTCGAGACCAGCCAACTCTACAGAGCAAGATCCAGGACAAGCACCAAAACTACACAGAGAAAACCTGTCCTGAAAAACAAAAACAAAATAGTAATAATAATAATAATGACACAAATTTCAAAAATGCATTGCTATGAATACTAGTGGCAAGTAATATTTTTCTCATGAACAAGTATACCTAATTTGGTATACATCTTCTATAAATGAAAAAACTAAATTTAGGTAACTAGTAACTAGACACATTTCTACTGTATTCAGAACTGAGCATCTATGTACTGTGACGGTGCTACTTCCTTCTGAGGTCCCAAAGATTTAAATTCATAAAATTAATGAGAAAAAAATTACAAGGATATGAATGAAAAAGTTATTTAAATATTATTTACTGATATCAAAATTCTACTAGTGTCAGTAGTTTTCTAATTTCAGATTTAATACATATACTTTCATTTATGAGGTTCCTATGTTTTTAACTATGATTTTCTAATTGGATTTTCATACATATATAATATGAATCAACTATGTATAATGAATATTAAAAGTCAAAGTGACCTTTTTTTTTAAATGAAGGGATATTTTGGAATTATTTTCTTCTGAAGAACACTATCCAAAAATACTTACAATCTTTCTATTTAATTAAAGTTAAATATTTTCTTAGCTGCCCTCTGCTATTTTCACATATTTGGTGCCATATTATTTTCGGAAAACAGAAATAATTAGTAAATAATAAATATAATTGAATATATTTATATTATTCGATATTTACATAACCAAATTATAATATAAATAATAAGTAAATAAAATATAAATAAAAGAAATTGAAATTTTTAATAAAATCAGTATCTTACGATTGGCAAAATACTTTTGGCATTGGTCCAAGTTATAATGGAGCACATTTTATCATCTTGAGACTGAAAAAAATCTGTGATAAGTCATTAATTACATGCAGTAACAAAACTCATAAAGAAAATTATAGAAATTTTGAAGAGTAATCAATTTGAGGAAACTCAATTTGGTATAAAAAGTATGTTAAACTGTATTATATATACAACATTATATTTACTATGTGTCTTCCTTGGTGTGTTTATTAAATTATTTGAGAGATACATTCCTCTTTTGTAAATTGGTATATTATTATACATTTTTCATAAAACTTGTCAAAAGTAGAATCAATAAATAACATTTTGACATTCTGTTGCTACTTGATTTTATTTTTCTAATTATTGGTATTATACTTTAATTTTCTGACATGTTTTCTCTTTATCTACTAATGATGGTGAATGAGCCAGACAATTATTTTAGTTCTTACATGTCCTATATTCTCACTACACACAAAAGATTGTTAAGAGGCAAAAAGTGAATATTTTTTGGCTTTGCAGGCAGATGGTCTTTGTCTTAACTACTTAACTGGGATATAATGAATGAAAGCAGCCATAGATAATTCATGAACTAGGGGGCTGACTAAATTTCCATAAAATTATGTTTACAAAGTTGGGCTATGAGCCAAGTTGGACTGTGGACTAGTGTTTGTCTAACTGATATTTAGATTTTCAGAAAGTTGGTAAACACTCATGTTTATATTTGAAAAGCAATTTTGTGTAATACAAATCAGCTACTGAGGATTTTGCAACAATGAATGTTAAAATAAGATAAAATGAAGAAGGCAGCTTTTTTTCTATTTTGTAGTTTAATTACCTTGATTATGCAGTAGAACAAAGAGATATCATTGTTTAGTTATGAAACTTTTACATTTAATTATTGATATACTTGAATCTTCATATTTCATGTTCCTTTTTATGATTTGTAATGGTAAATAATATGTTCCTTTATGACTGAAAAGATAGTTTGGAAAGATCAGTGAGCTGTTAAGAAATCTTGCTGTTTTTCTAGGAGACCATAGGCTTGTCTCCAACACTCATGTCTGGCCATTCACAACTACCTGTGTCTCCAGCTCTAGGGCATATGATGACTTCCTCTGGACTCTGTGGGCCCCCACCATACACACATATACATATACATTCACATGTGTATGCACTCACACATACACAAACATAAATTTTGAAAAGATTGTATGTGATGAACAAAGATGATTTAGAATAATTTCTGACCCTCCACATCTAATTATTTTTCTTTTCCCCTTTGTATGTAATTTCAAAATTTAAAACAAAAATTGCTGAGAGATCCTATATTGGTTTTAAAATATATAAACATATATTTGAAAGAATATATCAATATCTATTTCAGCTAGCATCTTAGAACATAATCAGTTAATACAGGATAAGCACAATGATAGAAAATCTCTGTTATGGTTAATATTCATGATCAACTTGACAAAATCTAGAATTACTTGTAAGATAGCCATTAGAATATGCCTGTGAGTGATTTTCTTAACTTCTTTAATCATGGAGGGAATATACACACTAAATGCTATAACATATGTCTGTAACTGGTCAAGAGGCAGAGAATAAGTGACCATAGAGTATTCAGAACCCCAGCTGGTAAATGTGAAGTGCAAACCCTATTCCTAAGATACAAGGAAAATTGTACAGAATTAGAAATGTTGTAAGAACCTGAGGACTAGGAATCTGCTGTGATATAATGTCTTCAAAATATGACATGGAAGCTGAATTCATGAAATCTCACCATAATTGCCCAAACAGGACCTGTATAATGACAGCACAAGTTGAAATAATAATGTTGAAGAGAAAAATTTTGCAAGTCCCAATCTCTAGATAAAGATTTAGAGGAAATCAATGACTGCTTAGAGTAATAATAATCACTTTTCATCCCAGGGACAAGGTACATAATAGTTTATCTAATTCCATATGGTCATTCTTAGACATGTGTCCATACATGTTTAATATGTAAATAGACAATATATATGTATATATAAAATATATTTATTTATTTAAAGATGTTTTGAAATTGAGAGAGTGGTGGGTGCATAATAACAATTAGAAGGCCACTTGACCTGGCTGGCAGACATCAACCACTAGCCACCCAGCATTTCTTTCCTTTTTTTTTCCTTTTATTTTATTTTACAATACCATTCAGTTCTACATATCAGCCACGGATTCCCTTGTTCTCCCCCCTCCTGCCCCCCTCCGCTTCCCCCCAGCGCACCCCCATTCCCACCTCCTCCAGGGCAAAGCCTCCCCCGAGGACTGAGATCTACCTGGTAGACTCAGTCCAGGCAGGTCTAGTCCCCTCCTCCCAGACTGAGCCAAGTGTCCCTGCATAAACGCCAGGTTTCAGACAGCCAGCTCATGCAATGAGCACAGGACCCGGTCCCACTGCCTGGATGCCTCACAAACAGATCAAGCCAATCAACTGTCTCACCTATTCAGAAGGCCTGATCCAGTTGGGGGCCCCTCAGCCTTTGGTGCATAGTTCATGTGTTTCCATTCGTTTGGCTATTTGTCCTGTGCTTTATCCAACCTTGGTTTCAACAATTCTCACTCATATAAACCCTCCTCTTTCTCGCTAATTAGACTCTCGGAGCTTCACCCGGGGCCTAGCCATGGATCTCTGCATCCAGATCCCTCAGTCATTGGATGGGGTTTCTAAGATGAGGTAGGCACAGGGAGGACAATCACAACTTCACCCCAGGACACATGGTCTGGGCAAGCAGACATCAATCACTAGCCTGCCCAGGGCCTGTGTTGCAGGGAGGTCAGGCCCCTTTATAGTGAGTGAGTAATGGATGGGGAAAAGGGAGAGAGAGAGAGAGAGAGAGAGGAGAGAGAGAGAGAGAGAGAGAGAGAGAGAGAGAGAGAGAGAGAGAGAGAGAGAGAGAGAGAGAGAGAGAGAGAAACAGAACTGTTTACTTTCTGGGAAGGGAAGAGCTGACCTGAAGAGGCCAGGGTGGTGTGGAATGGGCTGTTGTGGATGATCTGCTTGCCACCCATGGCCATGGTGATGTCTGTGCATGGGCTGCTGCCAAGTACCATGACCTGTCTGTAGCTCTAAAGTAGGATCCATGATCTGTGTTGATGTCTGTGGCTCCTATTAACATTGAGGGTCCTGTAGATGCCTGGAATCTGGGCCACCACCTGTGATACTGTTGATATTCAAGGGATGTGCCCCCACAGGGTCCATGCCTATCTGATAGACCTGTGCTGTCACTGGAAGCTGTGGTGACATCGGGCCAAGACTCTGCAGATTCCATGCCTGATTCAGTAGGCATGTTGCAGCCAGGCTCTGCTTGATATCTGGGGCTCATGTCGCTGTGGAGAGCTAGCTGTTCAGAGGCCTAAAGTCTGGGACAACAGCTGAGGCCATGTTGGTCTTTGAGTATATAGTTGCTGCTGGGGCCATACAGATCTGGGTGGCCTCTGAGAGCACTCAGGGCCATAAAAATGTCTGGACCTAAATTCTGGCCAAGGACCATGTCTTGTTCTGTGGCCCTCTGGCAGCCACAGGCCATGTTGATGTCTGTGGCTCCTGTTGCTGTTGAAGGAAAAAGGGACGTCTGATATCTGGGATGCCAGCTGGGAACATGTTGGCATCCAATGCCCATGTTTGTAGCCCTAAGTTTCTTAGGTCCTCCCCAGCCCTGAGGTTGAGATGAATCTCTCCCACCTACATCTGGAAGCTGCTTTGACCCAAGTAAACACACAGAGGATTGTATTATTTACAAACTCTATGGCTTATGGGTCAGGCTTCTTGTTAGCTAGCTGTTATAACTTAAGTCAACCCATTTCTATTAATCTATATATTACCATGTGGCCATAGTGTTACCAGTCTGCTGTTACCATCTTGTTGCTCCTTGGGCAGTGGCTCCCATCCCCCTTAACTCCACTCTGCCCTTCTCTTCTCAGCTACCTTACCATAGGCCAAAACAGCTTTATGTATTATCCAATGGGAGTCACACATGTTCACAGCATACAGAAAGACATTCCATAGCACTTCCCCTTTTATTTATAATCAAAAAGGAAGATTATAACTTTAACATATTAAAATTACATATAACAAAACAGTTATCAAGCAAGAATTACAGTTACAATATCTAGTCTACTTGTATTTGACAAATTTAAAGAAAATATTCTATAATCTATTCTATTTTTGTGAATCTAATATGGGATGACCAATCAAGCTATCATCCATGCCAAAAACCAAACCTATGAGTTAGCTCAATGCAATATTTACCTTCTCTATGAACTGCTAGAGCATGGGAAGGGGCAATATTTGCAGATCCAAAGCTTTAGGACCTACTTGACACAAGTTAACAATAGGACATACAAGCGAAGTCCCCTGAGAGCACAGTATCAATAGAGCAACAGAAGCCAGAGTCCTTGAAACAAACCAATGACTCAACACAATGAACATTTACAAGTAAAGAAAATGAACTAAGTGGTATTATGTCTGACCCACTGCAGCATGAATCTTAAAAGTTCTTATTAATAAAACAAATCTGGGCCAGGTATTGGGGTGAAATGCTGGATGGTCAGAGAGACAGAACAAGCCACAGCTAACCTCACCTGGCCAACTTCTCAGCTTGGTCTTGTTTCCTCAGACTGGAAGCTTCTGAGTCCTCATCCCAATGGCTGTCAGCTGAACTGTGCTGCTAGATGCCTGAAAGCTTAACCAGCCAAAATGCTTAACCAGCCAAATGCTGCTAGTTTCTGGTCCTCATGCCTTATATACCTTTCTGCTTTCTACCATCACTCCCTGGGATTAAAGGCTCCCTTTCTGGGATTAAAGGCATGTGTCACCATGCTTGGCTGTATCCTTGAACGCATAGATTTCTGCCTCTGGAATGCTAGGATTAAAGGTGTGTGCTACCACTGCCTATCCTTTATGTTTAACATTGTGGCTGCTCTGTCTCTGACCCCAGATAAGTTTATTAGCATGCACAATATTTGGGGGAATACAATACCACAACCCATCTTCTACACTGAGATTTTTTGTTTACTTTTGTTTTTCATTTAAATTTTATTTTATTTTTGAAAGGAGGTTACAAGGGCAGAGGGTGGAT